>NC_132807.1:30303308-30609558 GCF_048594095.1 Paramormyrops kingsleyae | reverse complement strand
CCTGTTTAATCCCAGGGATGTTTCATTCCCTCATGGACCAAATCAAAGGGAAACGCTGCAGTTTTACATGGGAAGGACAAGGAGGAGGACAGGGGCGCTTACAATCTCTTGGTCACTTTCTGAAGCAGAGTGGTTTTCAGGAAACTGGATTTGGATTTGTGGGCTCTGATGAGGTCCAGGTTTCCCTCTGAAATGCTTCGCAGAACCCTTCGGCTGGGCCCAATTTCTTCTGACCCTGGAAACACAAAAAAATTAAAAGCAACCCCTCAAAGTCAGGTATAAGCCACTTAACTTGTCCCCAAAGACAGAAAATGGGGGGAAAAAAATCTCTCAGCAGACACAGCAAAAGCCACAGAGTAGCTTTATTCACATACAAACCTGAGGGGGGAAGGTGACAATAGTTTTTTTTCCTGTGCACCTAAATTTTGGTGCTAGTTGCAATATCTTACGGAAATTATTAGCAGAAAAAGGCAGAATGGATGCAAAAAAAATCAAAATCAAAAGCAGTCTTTCACAAATCGTACACCTGAGGACACACCAAAAATGCAAGACCGACCTAAATGGAGTAGTATTTGCAAGCAGCATTGCAGTTCTAACCAGAAAACCACACCAAATATTCCACAAAACCCATTTTGAAAGAAACTGGACTTCCTTACTGTTGTAGTGAGTGTTTCCATTTGTCAGTCTTAACCTCAGTCTCACACACCTCTAATGGCCTTCAGGACATGAGAAAAACCTCAGAAACTCACCTCTGAACCGGGGTACTCTGAGAGGCCTGCTGGCCACAGAGGGGTCCTGTTTCAGACGCTTTGGGGCAACAGTGTCATGGGAGGCCTCCTTAGAAGGCTCACGGAGACTGGTTATGCTGTAGCTGAAACACAAGGATCACCTTTGAAACAAGTTCCATATATTGCAAACACAGGTGACTAAACTTGTACTTTTTTTCTGTACAAATGTATGACAAATGTACAAATTCTGGGGCACCTCAAAAAAAACAAAACCAGAAAAAAAAAAAAAAAAAAAAAACACTGATGACAAATGACCGACTCACAAGCCAAGCTTGCGTTTGCGCTGAGCAGCAGAGGTCATAGCCATGTATGACGGCTTGGCACGCTTCTCCCCAAGCAGTTGCGGGATCTCAGACCTGTGGAAGAAACAAGACTAAATAGGATATGGCGCATGAAGACAAGTACACATACCAAACTACATAAATTAATGGAAATAGCAAAAAGATAAAATTGAATTGTTCAAGGTGGTGCCATTCAACTTAAAAAAAAATCATTTTTGCAATTAAATATAACTGCATATTCGTGTTCTCTCACGTCATCGTGGTCAAGAACAATTTTGTACAGCTTTCAAAAACACTGGCAGACTTTACAGTAAATGTAAAGTGGCTCTTTTAATATGTAAGAAATTGTCCAGTGAACCAAGTGTCTCAGGAAAATTTCTTTCAAACAAAGAGCTTTGTCTAGGGTGACCAGATTATGTATGGTAGATATGACAGGATATGTAAACTAGGACCTGGATTTCACTTCATTTGGGTTCTTGTGGTGTGCTGATTGGTCAGTCTCCTATAATCATGCATGTGTCACTAATGTTAATGTGAAACAGCAGGACGAGTCTTTCAATCAAGGAAACAAACCAGTGAAAACATAAGAAATTAACTATTTAGCCAAATACAGGAGCCTTTCAGTCTTAAAGTAGGTTGTAAAACCTAAAGTAGCTCAGTGTCCTCCCTGACATGGATTACCTGGTCACCCTAGCCCCACCCCCCCCCCCCCCCCCCACACACACACACACACACACACACACACACACACACACACACACAGTTTAACCGTAACCTGAAATCAAATATTCTCAAAAGTCTTGCAAGCCAGTGATGACCTAAGCTAAACAAATCAAGTCAAGAGCTAATCAACAATGTGTATGCACTTAGCCCAGCAAGCTTTGATTTACTTGCCAATCAAAATTATATACTTTGAGTAGAGCCTGCTAATGTGATCAAAAGAAAGAAAGCCAGCTCTGTAACAGGGGCAGGAATAAAAGCGCAACAAACGAATACCACAAGGACCTTTTGGAGGGCTCATCTGTGCTGGTCTGGAGGTTGCTAGGGCCAGGAGCTAAGATAATGGTGGCATTGCAAACAGGTTCCATGCTGTGAGGCAGATCAAAGGTGGCGTTGAGATCTTCATGGACAGTATCAATGCTCGGGTTGCGCTGGGTACAGGTCTTGGGAGTGTACTGCAGTGGTAACACCCCTTCCTGGCTAAGGGCTTCCTGAAGTCCCGGCGTAAGGAGTGACTGAGCTAGTATGGCAGAGCTTGAGGGCTGGGAAGACACTGATAATTTCCTTCTTGTGGGCTTCTTCAGATGGACTTCCTGTTCTGTGGACTGTTTGTTTTCTTTATCTTCAGCAGCTGCATACCCTTAAAAAGTAGACAAACAGAAGGCACACACAAGCATAAACAAGGGCATCCATCCCTAGAAATTCACAGAGAAAAAAATACATGGTCACTCATGTAAAGCTGGTCATGAAATCACATGCATTGTGTTTAAATGCACAGGAAGGGTCAGTGATTTGCTAGTGCCGTTCTTTACCTCCACCATCTGTTCAAACACTAATGTAGAATTGGTAGACTCCTCCAACAGAATTAACTAACAATATCTATTAACTGAGTACTGTAATTCTGTCCAGTCACCACGTAGTGGGAATAGCAAGCTGATAAAGATAGATAAGTGACCTAAACAATCAAATGTATGTTTAAGATTTCAGAAAGGACTCACATTTGAGTTTCCTGTTCAGTTAATGGTCCCATTTCCCAAATTCAGAGACAAAACACAAAAAGGATTCCTCCCCATCTCTACCGAAACAGCACGCAACAAACATGACACATTGTCTCCCAAGTCGAGGATGCAGTCGATCCCTCTCAATTATACTGTTAAAGCTAAGAGCAATTATTAAATAAGACAGCCGAAAAGCAACTGGATTCATGTTTTGCAGTAGAAAATTAAAGCTTCCATTCTAACAAACATTAAAATGATGAGAAAGAGGCCAGCCAAAAAGTAACATAATATTAGAACCACTCAGCCACAGGAAGACTTGAAAACAAAAATATGTGTTTGAAGGACTTTGTGTACAGTAATGGAGTGGACCCTTCAGAGCAGTACCTTCTGATCTAAATGTTGTACAGCATTTGGACTTGGTGACTACAGCTTAAGCAGCAGAACTGGCAAAAATAAACCAACAACAAACCAAAAACTACCACCACCACCACCAAAAGAAGCGGCACAGATTCAGCTAACAGAGAGAGACCAAAACTCAATATGAAAAACACCTTAACATTTATTGCATCAAGTCACTACACTGCCCTTCCTCTTTTTATATTCTTTGACTGCAAAAACTCCTATTTAACCAACTCAACCCAAGACTATCATGAGCTCCTACTAAAATTAGGCTACTTCAACATGTGACAAAACAGGCATTATTTCAAACATTTGCCCATTTTCTGTAACTGCTTCCGTAATTCATTCATATGGGCACAACCCAATTCCCAGCTCTGACAACTTTAACCCCCCAACCAAGCCCAAACCTTCCCTAGAAGTAAAGATGCAAGTTCATTCCCTGTGGGGACAAAAAAAAAAAAAAAAAGACGGTCCCTAAACATGTAAATGACAGGGGCCGGTTGCATAAAACAGCTTAAGATAAGACATTCCAAGAGTCCAAGTTAAGGTTTCCTTAAAATAAAGTTGGTTGCACAAAACACCCTTAAGTATTCTGAAGGTTTCCTTAAAATGTTCATTTAAGTATTTCAGTGTTTCCCCATATCTTGGTCTTATACTTAAGGAATCCCTTAATCGTTGAACAAAACAGCTTAACAACCAAAGTAAGGGGGGGGGGAGAACTACAGGCATGCCTGACTGTATCTTAACCACAACATTGCTGAGTTTACAGCGATAAATGAAGAAAATAAATGCATCCTGAGAAGAGTGTCCTGCGACTGGAAGTATCCAATGAATATGATCAATGATGATCAACTGATTTTACCTGACCAACAGGTAATTTATGATTGTATTTAAATGGCCCGCAACAGGTTTATAACTCATTATTAAATCTGGCTAGCAGACTGATCTTCAGGTTCCACAGAATAAAAAATGGTGTAATGTTATCTCACTAAGAACTGGCAAGTTTCACCATGGGCACTGACAATATTAGATATTGTACATTGGTTATGGAACAAATTTTCGGATGCAGAAATATGGAGAGATGTGCAAAAATTAGGGGTGCACCGATCGATCGGCGCACCGATCGATCGGCCTCGATCACGTTAATTTGAGGGGATCAGAAATCGACCATATTCCCATGAGATCCACCGATCTTAGTTATATGCTTTTAACTCTTTGGGGTCGAGTATGTCGTCGACGACATCGCGTACTTTTCGCGTCTATTTCAGTTTATAAATATCTCGCTGAAAACTTAATGTATAATCATGAAAAAAATGCTGGCTAAATCCGTAATCTGTCTTCTTTTCAAAACGTCCATTGTCGGAAGTATTAAAGTTTTAAAAATTAGGTTAAATCGGCAAAAAAGTAAACCATGTCATCTTACTTTGTTTTACCTACATCGGGGGCGTGTAGTACCGCTCTCACCCGAAGATCGCTATTCACATTCTAAATAGCCGCATTAGGGCGTATTCAAATCGCATTCGCATGGTAATTTGATTAACAGCGCAACGGTGAAACGCGATCCAGATACATCCCCTTCAGCGCCATAAAAGGGGGTTGGGGACGTGGCCAGGTGACAATGGCTCATTCATACACATGAAAGTTGCTACATATTCAATGAAAGGAGCCAGAAATAGTTACATGAGTTAGGTTTTTCTTATTTATTTATCCAAATTAATGTTGCATCTACACCATTTAGTCATCTTCATGTAGCCAAGACTTTGGTGATCAGATATCTGGGATCAAAACAAACTGCCAGCATTGCTTACTATGTACTTTTATAATGTTTCTGCAAGTGTTCCAAACTGCATTTTGCAATGTCTATACTTTGATGTCAAATTTCAAACTTAACAAAAATCTGACATATTTACAATATATATTAAAATAAAGATGAGTGTAATGGCAAAACAAATATATAAGAAATAATTTATTTGCCATGAATTAAGTGTGATGAAATGTGTGATCATGCCCCAGTCAGTGAAAGTGTGTTTCCTACCCCTAGGCCCCAGAGGGTTAAATCAGCCTTTTCTCCCATTCCCGAGAGAGGTGCAGTGCAGGCTGCCTCCCTCCCTATTTTTTGGACAAGTGTGTCATAACAGCTATATATATATATATATTTTTTACAAAATTAGAGAAATTAAAGTCTGGAAGAAAAAATATGATTTTGTAGTTCAAACAGCAATGCTCATTTATATGTTCGTTTATATTTGAGGACACTACCTCATGTTTTGTGAGTATTCATATCAATTTACTCAATAAAAATGGAAACATTGAAGTAAATGTCTTTTTAGTTATGAAAGAAACAAGATCGGCAAAAAAAAATCGAGATCGGCAGGTAAGGTTGCCTAAGGATCGGTGATCGTTGATCGGCCAGAAAACTGCAATCGGTGCACCCCTAGCAAAAATGCATTTAAAGTAACAGAGATACAACAATAATGATATCTGCTCTATTTTTCCTCCACTACTTTGCCTGGTACTTTCAAGCATCTTCCAAGTTAGCGCCGGTGCATGTTGTCAACAGTTCAGCAAAGTTTATTGCTATATGCTCCACTCAGTTGGTCCAAGTTGAGCTAAAAGAACCTACTCATAGTGAGCACAATACACCAGGAGGAACTTTCCACATATTCATCAGATATGGATGCAGTGTGGACAAAATCTGGGCTTTTAAAATTTTATTTATATTTGTCAAGACAAATAATATTTTTCATTTCGCCCTTGTCATTAATCGCATATTTAAATCACATTTTGTTTTAATTATAGTCACACAAACAACCTTCATCAGGCTATATTCTCGTCAAGATATCTGTCAACAACTGGAGACAATAACGGGTATCATGATCAGGTGTAAGGGCAAGCAAACAAACAGTCTCCATGGAAACCCTACAGTTTTGCAGCTGTAAAATGTCTTTCAATGCAGTAAATTCTTTATGATTTTTCCTTAATTAAGGAATCCTTTTAAGGGATTCTGTGCAACACCCTTAAATAAATTCCTCAGCTACAGAGAAATTAAACCTTAAGTGTCATATCTAATTGGAAAACCTAAGGTGCATTTGCAACTGGCCCCAGGTGTTTTGCACATTGTAGGGACATTTGGTCCCCACAATGAGTGTGTGCGTGCATGTACTGTATATAGCTATATGTCACCCCCCCCCCCCCACACACACACACACAATGGGCAATCTAGCAAGCCAGTTCACCTAAACTGCATGCCCTTCCCACCAACTGCACACACAGAGGCACCGATACGAATCAAATCCACAGTACAGCACTGTGGTTACAGTACTAATAAGCCACCAATACTTTTTTCCTGAATACTAAAGCTTCTTATTTCAGTTTTTTAAAAAGTCTGCATGCATATTAAATGATTTAATGCATGAACATCTAAAAATACACAGAATGTACAACAAAGCAATGAGTCATCAGCAAAACTGAAGCAGTAGGAGATGAAGATATTATTTGCATTCGTGCATTTTCACCCCATTCAACGTAGCTTACAGGACCAATCCTAAGCATGACCCCCCCGCCCCACCACTCCACCTAGCTTACAAAATCAATCCCACCACACCCCATCACAACACATCCGTTGACATAAAAATCCTCGTCAATATGGCATTTCTAGCATTTTTCCTCTGGCATACTGGAACCAACCTGTAGTCATACCACAAAGAAAGATTAGTTGCAGCGCAGTTCCAGTTCTCTTTGGTTTTCCACTGCAGAAGCGTTAGCTTGGTAAAGGGGGAGCCGAGTTTGGAGAGTGAGTTACGTAAAACCAACAAGATGTTTGTTTATTGTTCACACGGTGTACATCATGATTTACTATGTGCAATTTTTATTATTTTATTAGCATGGGCTAATTTCTGATAGTGTGTCTGAGAATCAACACGTTATGCAAATATCAAATGGTAGCGGAATGAGCATTAGCTTGCATCAATTTACATTATGAATCCATTCTGTTTGGCTGTTCTATAGCATTTTTTTTTTTAGGAGGTTGGATATTTTGAAGTGTTCAGGAATGCATAAATACACTCACCTAAAGGATTATTAGGAACACCTGTTCAATTTCTCATTAATGCAATTATCTAATCAACCAATCACATGGCAGTTGCTTCAATGCATTTAGGGGTGTGGTCCTGGTCAAGACAATCTCCTGAACTCCAAACTGAATGTCAGAATGGGAAAGAAAGGTGATTTAAGCAATTTTGAGCGTGGCATGGTTGTTGGTGCCAGACGGGCCGGTCTGAGTATTTCACAATCTGCTCAGTTACTGGGATTTTCACACACAACCATTTCTAGGGTTTACAAAGAATGGTGTGCAAAGGGAAAAACATCCAGCATGCGGCAGTCCTGTGGGCGAAAATGCCTTGTTGATGCTAGAGGTCAGAGGAGAATGGGCCGACTGATTCAAGCTGATAGAAGAGCGACTTTGACTGAAATAACCACTCGTTACAACCGAGGTATGCAGCAAAGCATTTGTGAAGCCACAACACGCACAACCTTGAGGCGGATGGGCTACAACAGCAGAAGACCCCACCGGGTACCACTCATCTCCACTACAAATAGGAAAAAGAGGCTACAATTTGCACGAGCTCACCAAAATTGGACAGTTGAAGACTGGAAAAATGTTGCCTGGTCTGACGAGTCTCGATTTCTGTTGAGACATTCAAATGGTAGAGTCAGAATTTGGCGTAAACAGAATAAGAACATGGATCCATCATGCCTTGTTACCACTGTGTAAGCTGGTGGTGGTGGTGTAATGGTGTGGGGGATGTTTTCTTGGCACACTTTAGGCCCCTTAGTGCCAATTGGGCATCGTTTAAATGCCACGGCCTACCTGAGCATTGTTTCTGACCATGTCCATCCCTTTATGACCACCATGTACCCATCCTCTGATGGCTACTTCCAGCAGGATAAAGCACCATGTCACAAAGCTCGAATCATTTCAAATTGGTTTCTTGAACATGACAATGAGTTCACTGTACTAAAATGGCCCCCACAGTCACCAGATCTCAACCCAATAGAGCATCTTTGGGATGTGGTGGAACGGGAGCTTCGTGCCCTGGATGTGCATCCCACAAATCTCCATCAACTGCAAGATGCTATCCTATAAATATGGGCCAACATTTCTAAAGAATGCTTTCAGCACCTTGTTGAATCAATTCCACGTAGAATTAAGGTAGTTCTGAAGGCGAAAGGGGGTCAAACACCGTATTAGTATGGTGTTCCTAATAATCCTTTAGGTGAGTGTACATCACGATGTGCAATACTAATAATGAATTATATGCAGAACACACACCTTTTCCTTCAGATAATCCATGCGCAGAACATTGGTATCTCTGTACATTTCGACTAATCAGATGACGGTGACGCAACCTGCTTGGTTTGGTCACGCTTCCGGAACAGCTAGCAAGCGGGGTCACGTCAATGCGGTTACGGCTAGGGTACGGCTCGCATACTTTGCAATGGAAAACCACCAGTTGCCGGTATGGCTTGGTTCTTGGTGGCAGTGGAAAAGTACCACTAGTACTGGGGGTGTCTTAAAATACTGAAAAAAATAATATGCTGGTCTGCAAAATAAACTTTATGCAAAAACGGGACATCTCAGTAATTTTCCTTCTTTTTTAGGAGCAACCAGGGAAAAAATCTCTAGAGAAACTGATATAAAAAAGTTGAAACATTAAGTCTAAAACATTTTTCCATCTTAATGTGACCTTAAAACCAACAAAAGAATAAAAAATTAGACCAAACAATTGAAATGAAAAAGAATTACCTGCAAGCAACACCTTGGTCTCATTAGTGTGTACGCTCTTTAACCAAAATCACATGTGAAAATCAAGTCCAATGGTTAACCAACATAGAGCTGGCATCAATGAAAATAATTCTGATTGTCATATAAAAATCAGCTGTTCCTATAGGATTTTCTAGAAACTACTGCGATTCTAACTGGGATGGTGGTCTGCAAGGAGCTGAAATCATTGACAATGTCTTTTTTTTTTTTTTTTTTACATATTGATCAGGAGAAGTTAAGAAAGAATACTAAATGCATGTACTAAGCATCACTGTGAAGAATCATCAACAAGGGGGGGGGGGACCACACAGAAGCACAGGAACACCCTACACCAAGACCAGGTAACCCCTGCAAAGTTGATGATAGGGTAAGGAGAAATATTAGGGTACCAAGATGCCTACAGCAAAGATAAAGCAGACGCAGGAATTTATGCCAGGCACTCTTTGTCACACTGCAATGACAACATTTCCCATATTCTCCATGAGTTTGGACTATGGCTGATATATTATGGTATGGTGAGTCTAAAGCAGGGGGTGTCAAACTCCAGTCCTGGAGGGCCAGAGTCCGGTTTACCCTCATTTAATACACCTGATTTAACTCCTTCTGCTTATTACCACACAGCTCTGAATCATTTGTGGTGGAACAGGGAAAGAAGTAAGCTACACAGGGCTCACCCCCCCAGGACTGGAGTTTGAGACCCCAGGTCTAAAGTGTAGGATGGCGACTGGCGGCCTGTCTAGAAAGTGTTTTCCCTTTTTAGTTCTTTTAATATGCTATCTGATACAGACAAGTACTGATTAAAATTATTTATTTTAAAAATCACTTATTCTTAAAATAATTAATATTCAAACTAGGGGTGGGTGATATGGCAAAAATATCAAAAATGTTTTTCAGGCAGGATCACGATCTTATCTGCAATAACAGTTTTGGTCCTGGAAAATCTCCACATTACCGATGTTGAATTTTTTTATGACCAACTCCATGTCTTCCATGCCGCTACATTTTCAAATAGTTGTGAAAATAGTTGTTGGGACAACGGCGCAAAAGGGAGAGAGGAAGAAATGCAAGGAACTAGCCAACTGTTTGCTATTGCCGGTTAATTGGTGTGTCAAAAAAGACAGACAAAATAACTTCGTGTGTGTATGAGCCACAAAACGGCAACTAATAGATTAGGCACTGAATCACGATACAAATGATCTCTTCGTAAAGGCACATTGTGGAGACATTTTAATCATTCACGATCTAATATCGTAAAATTGCACACCCCTAATTAAAAAATGTATTTAAAACATACAGATGCAATTTCTCAATTTCTACAACTAGGCCTGTCGCGATAAATCAATTAATTGCACGATAATTAAAATGAGGTGGATCATTTTTCCGGCCGCGATAAATTTCATTTGCATGCTTGTTTGTTTTCCTCGTGTCTCTACCAAATGGGAATATCGGCTCTTTTTAGCAAACCGGTTCATTTGGCTCAGCTCACCAAGAAGAGCCGGCTCTTTTTAAAAAAACCCGCCCCTCTCTTTGTTTAAGCTGATGCTGATTAGCGTGACCTGATTTAAGCTTGTTAAAAATAAGACACCGTCTCGTGGGCGGGCTTTTTCGGAAGACAACGTGTTCCGGCCGCTGTCGTCCTTAATGTTTAGGCAGGTCAAAAACCCGGACAATTCTATAAACATTAGTAAAACGGCTCTTGAACAGGAGCTGGCACAAAGACCCGTCTAGCTCGCGAACAACACATCACTAGTAATAAGTGTGAACTCTCGTGTCAGTGGGCTCTTTGCACGTCAGCTTCCGTGTTCATGGAAAGTGGCTCATTTCCGGTCTGTGAAAAATGGCATTGCTTTATACATGCCTTTTACATGACTTGCCCAAACTTATGATCAACGATGTACATCGCTTTTGTAAATCCTTCTCCAAAGTACCAACGAGTAAATTAGAGAAGGGCTTTAAGATGTTTGCCTTGTCTTACATCCACGGATACGAAGGGGAGTCTTATTCGTTCAACTTTGTGCCTGGCGTTAGCTATAGTTTACGCTAATAGACGTTACTCCCGGACAGTGATAGTGTATGCATGTGGCAATGAAGTAACTATGAACATCCCCAGTCATTCTAGCGGAGAATGTTTAACTTTAGTATGTTCTATATGTACTTAAGTACACATTGCGTTAATCTGTGTTTGCTATTCCTAGTGTCAAACAGAAACACGGGAACAGGAGAGGTTGCTGCTTCAGATCCATGAAGAAGCACGACAAACATCATAGTGTAAAAGTATGGCAGAACTGTTAATTTGTCAGAGTTCTAATTAAAGCTGTTCAATATTCAGATATGTGTTATATAGACTCATCAAAGCTTATGATAAACCGCCATAAAACGAGCCACGGAGATGCTGCAGCGAATGATTTCAGACAATGTTGTGAAAATACGCTGTATAAATAAAATGTATTTGTTTAGGTGCAGTATTATACTGTATTATATAACGTATTTTAATTATACACAGTTCAGTAATTTCATTTGTACAGTAGGCCTACTGTAATTTGAAAAGCGTTTGAAACTGTTGTACTATATTTTGCAATCAAAATTAGCGATGCTGTCCGTTTTATCACCTATTATTAATGTAACAAATATACACGTGTCAGACATAAAGAAAAAATCGGTTATGATGATCATCCGGTTATAATTATCAATTTCGCCCAGGCAGACGTGTTCACTATAAGCGGTAAAGTAAAATGTGGCAATAAATTATATGAAATGTGAGTATAAATATGTTGGATTTGCCGAATTTCCCAGAGGTATGTGTGTAAACTTAAAACTCCATTGTATTTTGAGGATGTGGTGCACTTAGGAAATTGTCATTGTTTTTTTAGCTTCTGAAACACAAGTTTATCCTTTCTTGCGCTCATAGGCTACGTTCACACTGCCATGCTGAAGTGACTCAAATCGATTTTTTGCCTTAACGTGACAGATTTTCAGGGCTGTGTGGACACGCAAATCTCATCTTTTCAAATCGAATTTGTGCCACTTTCATATGTGGTACTAAATCATATACGTATCCGATTTGCGGCCAAGAGACCTGAATGTGAACGCTCAGATCGGAATTCATGTGGCATTTTGCTTATACGCATGCGCTGACATCAGCCTGCACCGACAGCGCAGGAAGGTAAAAATGGAGGAGAGCTGTGATAACAGTCAGTGGAAGGATGGAGAAGTTGGGGATTTCATTGATATTTGGAGAAATGAATCTGTTCAAGCTAAACTGGAAGGAACCTATCGTAATAGAGTAGTATTTGAAATAATTGCCAAAGAAATGGCACAGTGCGGACACGAACGTGGCTACAATGGCAAAAAAAAAATAAAGAGCTTGAAGTCAAAGATTAAAGAGGCAAAAGACTCGAATCAGCGCAGCGGGCATGGCCGCACAACGTGCCAATTTTACGACCAGCTTTTTACCCGTGTAAAAACGTATCATTGTGCGCATGCGTGACGTTTCGGAGGACCGATGCGTTCACATTACAGTCAGATACAGGTCACTTGTACTTATAAATGTGAACCGTCAAGATAGACAAATCCGATCTGAGCAAAAAATCAGAATTGAACGATGTGTCTGGCAGTGTGAACGTAGCCATAGTTACTCAAACCAGAAGCAAAGTGAGCCGTATTTCGCACTGGCGGATATGACGTCACTGCGATATTATTATCGCAATAATTCCTGGGACAATTTATCGTCCAGCAAAATTTGTTATTGTGACAGGCCTATGTAAAACTATACTGACTCCTATAAATTATGCTTTGAACTGCTGAAAAAAAAAACTGGCCCCGGGTTGAAACTAATTGCCGAACCCTGCCGTAAAGCATGGTCGTGCATTGAACCCATGAGAGTAGCACTATAGGGGGGAGAAGACGAGAAGGGAAGGAGGAAAAAAAATACCTATGAATGAAATACTACTTCAAAAGGCAAATGTAATATTTAGCCAGCTTGAGTCAGCCAAGTTCAGTGTAAAATGACAATGATGAATAACATCGTCGAGGCGAGATTGGGCCAAAGAAAAAATGGCACCAAATTCCTTCAATCACATATTTTTGGTGGGCTATTAATACATGCATGAGTTACTATTCCTGCAGATTACACTGCTTTAAAAATAGGCTCCCTGGGTGATGTCAAGTCAGATGTCACAATCATGCCACTTACTATCCCAGGTTTGATGTTTAAAGGTTCTTCTGAAATATACATCCCTGAGATAATGCTATGCAATGACCTCGCAGACAGGTCAGTCTGGACCTCTGGTTGAAGACAATATCCATTCAACAAGTGATAAATTCCATTTCAAGTATTATGTGACAGCTTCTTTGGGAAGTTTGACATTAGATCGCTGTTACAGTAGCTTTCTTTGCAGTGGATGCGCTAACAAATGCATTGCAACTACTACAACATGAAACTTTAACATTTTGTTCTCATTGTTAAAGACGCACACACGCTACAATACATGCACACATCGTTTAACATAGATGTGTGTGTGAATGCATTGTGGATGTGTTTACCGCCACAGCCTGTAAAATAACGTAGACCCTGCTTCACCCTAATACTTGATAGTGTGCAACAATTTCAAAACTACTTCCAGACGTTAATGCGTTTACAAACCATAATTATTAATGTTAACTTTATCAGTTGTCAAGTCACACTTGGCATGATTTGGTGAAAAACATCTGGAATAGGTGTGACTTTTCATGTTCTCATGTGGTGAAGTGAAATGGGTTCTAGGGTATCTGTTGATGTCAAGTAATCTGGCTTAAGATGTAGTCATATCATATTGATAAACCAAATTTATAAATCATTGAACTCTAAAAAGACTCATTTTCTTTTGTGACTTTCTTGTAATGGCTAAGCCAATAATGAGAAAACACGGCCCAGGAATGGTCTGAGCATATGTGTTTAGGCTACTTTGTAACACACCAGTGCTAATTACTTTAAATATTACTTGACAAGCTACATTTTTGGTCTCCAATTATTTTTCAGTGTTTGCATTCAGAAAAACAAATTAGGCCCTTTACCACAACAGGAATCTTTTTAGGAACCAGGAACTTCTCTTGCTTTCACAGTGAAGCCTGCTGGCGTTGATTAACAGAATAATGTTACATTATGTGAAACAAAATATTGATCTGCTGGCCAGATTGAATGAATTATAAGCATATTATGGACTGGAAAATATATTGTGGGCTGGTACTTTGAGACCTGCTCCAAGTAGAGCTGCCATCTGTCCTGTACTTCATGGGATCATCCTGTATTGTAAAATAAAATGATGAGTCTTGTTTTGAACTAATACGAGACATGATTCTTGGACCGCACAATTAATCCCCCCTCACTCATTAACTAATGAATATAACTAACACCACAACCTGTTTCATGCTCTGTTGTTTTGGGGTTGTGGTCTAGTTTCCTTGCTTATGAAATTATGTTCCAAGTTCAACCTACAATTTTTTTTGTCACTTTCATGCTTATTTAGCATTAAGGTCACAATTCCTGTTGTGTGGTGGAAAAGTGACAGATGAAAGTGGCCAGGAATTTCAAGAGTTCCCAGCTGAGACGGCCCAGGAACTTCAAATACATTTATATGCAAAATATAAAAGACAAAGTATTTCTATTCAAATACAAGAATTAAAGGTCTCACCTATGGCTCAAAGTAAAAAAAAAAGAAAAAAAGAAAGAAGTAAAATTACTGAATTTATTTTAAATAAAACAAAATCAAACTATTAAACAGATCATCGCCTTGCCTCCAATTGCAACAATGTTTGGACTGAAGAACAAACCCTATTTTTCCTACTGCTGAGCTTTCCAAAGAAGCCGAAAAAGAGGCAGGTTCACATACACAGGCAATAAGTGGACAGCTAGGGTACACCTCCAGGGCAAACGCAGCATTTCATAATCATGCTGATAGGGAACTTTCTTAAAGTACAGCTTTACACACACATAGGACTACAATAAATGCATGAAGCTACAAAGTGCAAGTAATAAAAGATTCATTGCAATTACACAATTAATCAAATTGCTGTATTTTTTAAATACAGAATAATTAGGCTAGACTTGCAATGAAAAGTCTCACCTTGCCATGAATAGCTCAAGCATCAATTAGAATCATATAAAAACGAATATATCACGTCAACAGACAATGGAAAAACAAGGTAATAAATGACTAGTGTGAGATACTGAGAAGTGGGGGGGGGGGGGGGGTTACCAATAAAAGCTACTCACACACAGGGGAGGAGGGACTTGAACCATCAACACTGCAAGCATGAGGCAACAGTGCTACTTGTGAGCCAACGTTTCTGAGAGAACTTCCACAAATAGAAATCAGCGTAACAAAGTCATAAGCAGTTAATATTTCAACCGTAAACTAGTCAGTGTTCTATTCAACAGCAAACAAATGATGCCAACTTGAAGGGTTTCTTGAGGTCTTTAATAGCTATATTCTAAAAAAAAAACATTTGCTGAAACAGTTGAAAGTCCAGACTAATTGTGCTGCCTGCAAAATTCCTAGGTGCAAGTAACCATGGCAACATCAAGCAGACAAATGTGTTGTGTGTAAACAGAACCAGTAAATTGTGAGCAGGGATCTCAGAGCCAGTGAAAGGAAAAAAAAGCCAAGACGCTTTCAGCAAAGTTTTCATCATTGACTTTGTTTCTTACATTACAGTTGCAAAGGCTGTTAGAATTCAGTAATTTATTGCTTTGCGATGCTGTAGACCAACTCTCCCAAACTTGCAATATTTTGCAGAAACTCTCCACTTCATCTTTAAAATTTAACATCTCAGTTGATCTCTTATTTAAATATGGCATTTAGCTACGGAACTAACAAGTATCGATATGCATTTCATGGTGAACTCCGGTCACTACTGACTGGAAAGTAAATAATGCCAAGTTAATTTCTTAGCATTTCACAGAAGGAAAATTTTATCGATACAGTCATGAATACTGTCTCTTCACATGATGCATAAAGCACTTAGTTCACTTAAATAATTCCTCAAGTATTAGAATTATTACTCACAAAGGCAGTAGTAAGGACTAAAAAAAAAATACCTTTTCCGAACAGGGCAGGACACTGGCTGAGAGACATCCTCCGGCTGAGTTTCTCACCACCTGAAATATAGGGGCCAGTATTCACTAACAAGTGGCATGCAAACATTTGCCAGGAAGACTATAATCAGGGGGCAGCAAGAACCAACATTAAATATAACAGGAACAAAGAGCTTGCATCAGCTGATGTTTCGGGGCTTGTCACTAAACCTTAAAGCCACACTATGTTCAGCCATGTTCGAGGTTTGTGCAGAGGATCACACAGCTTCATGCTGAAGCTTAACGCAACCAACATCAAGGAGGCAAATCAAAAGCTGCTCTCATGCTCTGCTCTCCCATAGGGCCAGTGATGCGGTTAGGCTCCACTTACCGCATGGAGTGCTCGGACGGCACACCAGGTGAGAGAAAGATAGCAGAGAGGTGAGCTCCTGTTGGTTGGATGGGGGCTCCTCACACGCCCCGTCCGCGGGCTGGTCCGCCCAGGCCACGCCCCTCTCCCTCAGGACCAGCTGCAGCACAGCTTTATAGTCGGAGTCATTCTCTGCGCTGTTCAGCCCAGAGGCCTTCAGTGCACTGTACTGTCTGTGAAACGCTGGCAGTAAGGTGCCCATCATCCTGGAAGGGGGAGAGAAAAAAAAAAACCCAACCTGTAAATGTAAATAAATAAATATATATATATATATATATATATATATATATATACATATATATATATATACACACATATATATATATATATATATATATATACACACATATATATATATATATATATATATATACATACATATATATATATATATACACACACATATATATATATATATATATATATATACACACACACACACACACACACACACACACACACACACACACACACACACACACACACACACATATATATATAAATATACACATATGTACACGTGTGTATACATATAATATTAAACTACAGGGAACACCCCAAATAATGTCTTAAAATTAGCCCGATTCTTCCTTGGGGAATGCAAGTGATAATTTCTAAGTGTTTCTTACTTTTGCATCCAACTGTTTTCCTGATCTTGGAGGCTAATAAGGTGAGTCGCATGCTTGATGTGAAGCTCCAGATCCTCTACTTGCAACTGCAGTGTGTGGCATTGTCGATCTTTCTGGAGAACCTGCCGGAAATCAAAACAAGCGCAGGAAAGAAATGGTAATAGAGCTGTTTACTCTGAGGCTGCTCCACCACAAACACGAACGCTGTAAAGACAGATGCATGTTTTATGTTCTTAGAATGCACTTCCTGAGTAACCCGGTCCAATTTACAGCACCCAGAACCAAGCCACCAAGTGTGGGTGCAACAGGAAGTGAGTCACAGTTCCATGAATCTTCCTAGAAAACGGGATAAAAGGGGGGGAAAAACAGATACGGGCATAACTTGAGGTAACTAGCTGTGGGAGGGGGCAGCTACGACCGATTCACAAGAAACTCCAAAATAAACACTGCTGTAATTAAAGGGACAGCAGAAGTTGAAAAACAAACCAGTTATCACATGGAGAATCCGCACCAGCAAGGTTTCAGAGCTCGTTAAAGGTTAATCGGCTGACATTCGGCAATTCCACAGCACAGGACTGGTCTGCGATAAACGCAGCACACCCGGGCGGATCACTGCGACGCCCGACTGGAGCGGCCCCGCCCTCACCCAGGGAACCTGGCCCTCCTTGGCCAGGAGTTTCGTATCATTCTCGATGCGGTGCAGCCTGCTCTCGTTTTCCTGGAAGCGTTGCTTGACTTCCTCCAGCCGCCTCTTGATGTGCTCTCGGTGGGTCAGCAGGGAGGCCAGCCTCCTTTCATGTTTGCAGGTCTCCTGAAGGAGGATGCGGTTATTTATGACATTCTCAAAGGTCTGTGTGCAGACTGTGATGACATTAGATTGTTTGTTTGTTAGCCAAGACTGTGATAATGTTAAATCTCCAAGATTCCCCAGTCATCACTGATGCGTGAAAAAGATGCCATCTTAACACATAAAAATGCAAGTTAGATAAAGTATTCCAATAACCCTGGTAAGTACACATAATCT
The DNA here is from genome assembly GCF_048594095.1 of Paramormyrops kingsleyae. Taxonomy (NCBI): domain Eukaryota; kingdom Metazoa; phylum Chordata; class Actinopteri; order Osteoglossiformes; family Mormyridae; genus Paramormyrops; species Paramormyrops kingsleyae. Next base: position 30,591,414 of record NC_132807.1, on the reverse strand, counting down.
GAATTACTATTTTTGATTGCTTTTAAATTTTGACCAAGAAGCTGTTTTTTTTTTGTTCAACAGCACAGGTCTATCTAAAAGAACAAACAGATCAAAGTCCTATACTGAAAGGAGTTTAATTTTTGCTATGCCAATGACTATATCCTTTATATCACCATTGTGCTGTGTGCTTTTATGGCCTGGTATCACAAACACCAGTCCCTTCTGTACTTTTGTTAGAAGCGTACTGATTCTTATGGCCTGGAAATGCACCTTCTCCGCCTTGTCCCCAGCACAAAGCAGCTGGGCCTGCTGGTGGACCTCCTCACGGTGGCGCCGTCGCAGATCGTTCTCCTTCAGCTGCCTCTCCAAGTACAGCAAGTCCTGCCGGATCTGGGCCCGGTCGAAGAATACGCTCTGCAAAGACTCCGCCACCCTGTCGACATATGAGCCACACCAGTGTTCTTCTACAGCCGTAAAATTCTTTGGCTGAAGCATCTCTAAACGCTGACTGAACATGAGTAAAGGCAGCTACATTTATGACTCATCAGCTATTACACTGTTATTAATGATTCAGAATGAGAGATTAACACAATTACATCTTAGGTTAAAAGCCAAATTTAATTATCTGGACATTTTTAAGATGGCTTGCCTAACATTAAAATGTTTCTAAACCACATACATGCATAGTTTTACTATATTTAACCCTTATATCGTTCCTTGCTATGCATAAATATCACATGAAAACATGGCTGTTAACTGGGACAATGGGGAGACATCTAAAAAAAACTCAACTGGCTGTCATATTAACAACGTTTGGTGAGGGGCAAGTTATTTGAACCCTAATGTTTTGATAATACACTGCAGGATATTAAGACCGATCCATGAAATTAAAAGTTTTCTTTTTCAGACATGCCAGTTGCTTCAGAACGTTCTGGAAAAAAAGGAAGCACGGAAATTGTTGCAGGGATGTAACTGTTCTTTTAAACCGACCCCCTTGAAGCAAGAGCCATAGTGGCCTTGCTGCACTCTTTAATTTTTAATAATGTGAGAAAGCGGCCAATCTCTTCAGCATGATCATTATGAATTCTGATGCCGCCGAACTGAACGTGTGGGAGGCGGCTAAGGTGTACACTCACCTAAAAGATTATTAGGAACACCATACTAATACGGTGTTTGACCCCCTTTCGCCTTCAGAACTGCCTTAATTCTACGTGGCATTGATTCAACAAGGTGCTGAAAGCATTCTTTAGAAATGTTGGCCCATATTTATAGGATAGCATCTTGCAGTTGATGGAGATTTGTGGGATGCACATCCAAGGCACGAAGCTCCCGTTCCACCACATCCCAAAAATGCTCTATTCGGTTGAGATCTGGTGACTGTGGGGGCCATTTTAGTACAGTGAACTCATTGTCATGTTCAAGAAACCAATTTGAAATGATTCGAGCTTTGTGACATGGTGCATTATCCTGCTGGAAGTAGCCATCAGAGGATGGGTACATGGTGGTCATAAAGGGATGGACATGGTCAGAAACAATGCTCAGGTAGGCCGTGGCATTTAAACTATGCCCAATTGGCACTAAGGGGCCTAAAGTGTGCCAAGAAAACATCCCCTACACCATTACACCACCACCACCAGCTTGCACAGTGGTAACAAGGCATGATGGATCCATGTTCTCATTCTGTTTACGCCAAATTCTGACTCTACCATTTGAATGTCTCAACAGAAATCGAGACTCATCAGACCAGGCAACATTTTTCCAGTCTTCAACTGTCCAATTTTGGTGAGCTCGTGCAAATTGTAGCCTCTTTTTCCTATTTGTAGTGGAGATGAGTGGTACCCGGTGGAGTCTTCTGCTGTTGTAGCCCATCCGCCTCAAGGTTGTGGGTGTTGTGGCTTCACAAATGCTTTGCTGCATACCTCGGTTGTAACGAGTGGTTATTTCAGTCAAAGTTGCTCTTCTATCAGCTTGAATCAGTTGGCCCATTCTCCTCTGACCTCTAGCATCAACAAGGCATTTTCGCCCACAGGACTGCCGCATACTGGATGTTTTTCCCTTTGCACACCATTCTTTGTAAACCCTAGAAATGGTTGTGCGTGAAAATCCCAGTAACTGAGCAGATTGTGAAATACTCAGACCGGCCCGTCTGGCACCAACAACCATGCCACGCTCAAAATTGCTTAAATCACCTTTCTTTCCCATTCTGACATTCAGTTTGGAGTTCAGGAGATTGTCTTGACCAGGACCACACCCCTAAATGCATTGAAGCAACTGCCATGTGATTGGTTGATTAGATAATTGCATTAATGAGAAATTGAACAAGTGTTCCTAATAATCCTTTAGGTGAGTGTATATACACAAGCTGTCTTTGCTAATCTAAAACCACATTTCACTCATGGTAGCTCAGCAATTTGACAGGCTGGTTCATTCTGTGGTTTCTCCAGTGGTCACAGACCTCGGTCCCCTGGGAAGCAGTGTGGTGTCGAACAGGTGGTTGTATTATTTTTTATTTTTAGCTTGCAAACGCATAGGGCAGCAGTTTAGGACAAAAAATTGAAACTGATAGGCATTATATTCTACAGAGTTATTGATGAATCTGTTTACCAGAACAATGACTTGGGAATCAGGAGGTTAATTATACATGATGTTGATATCAAAGCAGAGGTCTAAACCCTTGGTTATATTCCAAACCACACACCTGCAATAAAGCTCCAGATAAACCACACCCCTCTAAAGGTACCATATTTATGTTAACAATAGCCTAACATAAACCCCTTTTTGAAGAGGCTGAACTCCACCACAAACGGATATTTTGACAGCTGGACGTCACTGATATAGGCATGAAGACAACTTTTTTCAGTAATTCGGTCTTGTCTCAAATTTGAAAGCATTTCTACTCTGTCTTGAATAGGTCTCAGACTATGGTTCGGACTGATCATTGTAGAGTTAGACGCAAGCCTTTTTTTTTATCATTATTTTTCTCATATCCCCACTCCACTCAAAATAATAAAATTAAATGAAATAATAATTCAATTAAACAAAACTATTATTCACTTTCATTGCATTGGCTGTATACTAATTCTATTTTATTTTATTTTTGAAGAGGCGGTGCTAGAGTTCAGTGCTACCTTGGAAATCCCTATAGAACAGACAAGGTGCCAATAAAGCCTGTCATTATGGAGCTGTGTGTTATGGGATCATCCTGTACTATAAAACAGTATGTCTCATTTTATCATGTATTTATTGTGTATCTGAACCACATAAAATTTAACAGGTGCAGTATAATGCAGTTTAATGTGGAGTGATTCCCACCTGAATAAATATTCCTCCTTTTTGGCAGCCCTTTTTCCTCAATGGCGACCATATTCGCAATGATATCGGGGTGGGGTTACTGCTTCATCTCGACAATGTTTAAGACCATGCTTACGCAATACAATTTTACTTTTTGGACTCGTCTCCCTTGGTCTTAAATTGGACATAATGTAGGTGCTCTCGTTCTCGTCACTACTGGACACAAATACCATAGACTGGAAGGACTCACTTTTTAACCTCTGCTTCTTTCTGGACTGTCACAGGATTTGAAGCCGCTGGAACCGAACTATATTTTTCCTCGTACTCTTTCAACTTCTGCTTCAGCATGACGATCTGTGAAACAAGAGAGTGCCATCCCAAGTTAGAAAAATGTCATAGAGGATACATATCTCCCAGTGCCAAAAGAGGAAGGTGAAGAACAACATTAACCTGCTTGTTAATGATTAATTATTGATAAAAGGGAATTATAAGTTCTGTAATTACCTCGGCTTGCTGCTTCTCACAGATCACTGCATACTGACTGATGTGACTGTCCAGGCTGACCACATTGCTCTTCAGCTACATTACACATAATAATCAGGTAAATGTAATCTTGACACAGAATAGCTAGGGATCAAAACATTCACCAATGACAGCAGTGAATACTTACAGAAGACTTGATTTCTTTTGCTCTGTTGGCATACTTGAGTGTGTTGTAAGTATCCTCGTACGACAAAGCTGAGGGGCTAACGTTAGCAATCATGATGGTGCGACAATTTCCCCCTAAAGAATCTTTTAGCAGCCGAGTGAGCTTGCTGTCCCTATAGGGTATGTGGGTTTTTTTGCTCTGCAGATAAAACAAAACAAGTGCACAAGTAAATTATTCACCCATGGCAGCTCAATCCCAAGTGAACACTTGATCTGATAATCTTGTTTAGCCTTCATTTTTAACAGCCGCTCAATTATGTGCGTCTGATGTTATGCTTGCCATTGAGCTGATCGTGTTTGTAAGACCAGAAGTGAATTCAGAGAACAAGGATACAAACTGCACTCAAATGAACTCCAAAGAGCAATTTATAAATCTAAAAGTATGAAATAAGACCAAATGAGATCTGAAGGTTGCTGGTTCATGTCAGGTGGAAATTTGTTGGAATGTCTTACGCAAGACACTTTACCTGAACATATGCAGTAGAAAACATTCATCTGCGTAAACTGCGAGCAGATTTGATTAAAAGTTTAAAATAACCAAGAAACATCTAATTAAATGCTATGGTTAAGCAAATGACCTGTTATGTCAGTGAACTACAAATGAGTCATTAAGTTAACATAACACTAAACAGGTTTAACATCTTAAGGACAAGAAACGTTTTTGGCAAAAACAGCCAAAATTGGTGTAGGCCACAACACGCAAATTATGCAATAGTTAGTGCTGGGCGATAAAACGATCTCGATTTTTTATCGATAAAAAATGAGGACGATCACGATGATACACACAGACTATAAAACTCGATCAACCAAGTTTGCTCCGTTTTAGAGAATGCGCCGAGACAGACAACTCGATGGCCTATCGAGTAGAGGTTTACTGAACGCCAGCACAACAGCCAATCACCGATGACGTTGTAATTTTGCCCATCCTCCCTTAAAGAAGAAATGGGTGCGTTCGACTTGGGCTAGGTCTGTCTGCAGCTGACGCGACGTGGAGCGTGATCTTCTGGCGGCTGCAGAGGTGGAGTATAAACTGACTGCGTCCAAGTCGGGCAACGTCTACTCCTTGTAGTCTGTGACACCTGACTGCAATGGTAGCACTGCCAGAAGGGTGTAGATAAATCTATAAAAATATCACCTGCATGCACATTACTTCTTTTACAATAACCAACTCCTGATACAAACTGTTAGCAGTGAATAAAACTATTGTGTATAGTGGCTCTGTGTAAAAAGATAGCTGCCAGGAAAAAGATCAAATATATATATTTCAAGGATTCAAAGTTTTTATTGTCATGTACAGAGTACAATGCAATTCTTACTTGAATGCCTTCTTCACAGACTATGACGATTAAACAAATAAAGCAGCGCAACATTACAGTAACAATAAATAAACCACTAACTTGCATGTACTGTTCAAGCATATGTAATTTATTTAAACTTTATTTTACCAGGTAAATGAACTGAAAACCAGTTCTCACTGCTTTACGTGCTTTTCGGGAGAAATAGCAAATAATGCATTGGAACTTCCTGGGATACAAACATCATGCGTGTGACTAAAATCTTCAGCCAATAAGGGTAAAGTTGTGTCGTTCAAGTTTGTGCTGCACAGCCTGTCTCAAGTCGTCTTGCTCTCATGAGGATTTTGTACCATGTGACAACGTGTGGTGATGTTTTGCAGCGCCAGACAAAAGAATCTAACCATGATTTGGCATTTTTCTGAATAAGTGTTTTTTGTTTGGTTTAGATAGTTTTCTACCTCAGAATATTAAACAATTTTTAAGAGACCAAGAATAGAGAAAGATACTTAAAGCAGGACAGAACTGACTGCAAAATTTTAATGTTTGCCCTTTAACATATTTGCAATATTATACAGTTTTGCACATTGTTGCATTATTATACGTTTTGTTCATTTGAGCTATGTTTCTTTCAATACTTGAAAATCAATAACTAGTACTGCACGGTATAAACGGTATACGATATAAATTTGGCCAACGGGAGAGATTTTGATTATACCGCCCTACCGCAGAAATTTCTGCTCCTCGCCCGCAAAAATTATGTGATGAAGTCGCGTCAAATAATAAATAATTTATTATTTATATGAAAATTGCTTATATGATTATTGCTGCACCCAGCAGCAGAGTCCTGCACGGTTCTGATTTTGACAAACCGCACCCGCCCATACCAGTCATACTTAAACCCGTATCCGAACTGTTATCCAACAGAAATAAAATTTAAATTCTGCACCCGATCTGCTATAAATAAATACCGACATCCAACCCGCACCCAAATGAAAATCAGTCAGATTAAAAATTAAAGACAAAAGTTTATTGGCACAACAAACGACCAGTGACATGTGCAACATCAGTTGAAAAGGCATAGCCAAATGTAAATGTTGCTTAATAACAGCCTAAAAAGCAAAACAAATGGTAGTAGCCTACCTCCAAACTCAAATAATATTTGATATTGCCATGCCCACACATAGCCTTACCAGCTTACAATTAAATGTGTTAATAAAACTAATATTATATAAAATGTACATTAGGCTACCCTGCACAGTATTAGGTTTTATAGGGTACCTACATGCACTGTCCATTTTCCTTTGATTACCCTTTGATTGGAATTCCTATGCGAAGGTGAAGACTAGCGTTTGGTGCGGTGCTTTATATTACTATGTAAAAAAGGATATCATCCACAGTTAATGGCCTCAGCTGACTACTTCAGCATCCATTTCGAACAACTGGAGGAGATCGCATGCGTTTTTTGAAAATGAAAATGGGAGAGATTTCTGGGAATGCATATCAGTTTATCATTTTGTCACTAAAATATAGCCCTAGGGTATTTTTTGTTGGCACATGATGTTTTGAAAATGCAATTTAGCTCTCTTGCATCCGACCCGACCCGAACCCGTATCCAACACAGTAGAATATTTTTCACCCGTTTCAACAAAATTTGCGGGTCATGACTACTTGAAATGTGTTAACAGTTTATTAAACAACTTCCTGCTGCAATGCCTTTGTTATGGACATGTTACACTTTCAAAAACAGTTATATTGAAATTTACAGATCAAATCATATACCGCAATATATACCGTCTACGGTTCAAATTATACCGCAATATGAATTTTATGCCATATCACACAGCCCTATCAATAACCTTTTATAATTTTAAGGGAATTTTGTATGTAAACAGTAAAATTTGTTGGAAAATAAGTATTTGTTTACTAATATGGTTTATTTCCATGTATTCATTATTCATTCCAGAATAGGGTTTTTATTATTTTGATTATTACATTATTACATGGAACAGCATTGTGAAACTATAATATTGATAATTATCGATATCGGCTAATACAGAAAAAAATACCGTGATAATTTTTTTTGCCATATCACCCAGCTCTAGCAATAATTTACATTTACTCCATATTTCAAATTATGTACATTAATTGATACAGAAACCAGAATTCTTGCAGAGTTGTCCAGTGGTCAAAGGCAACATTTAAAAGTGATCACAATATTCCTTACATTCATGCAGAGCATCCTCAAAATTGTTTTTAAAAATGTTTAAGAGCAGATTGAACAGAAGATTAAGAACCACAGAAACCCCATAAAGTTACACGTGCTGCCAGTGCATTCTACACAAAGCAGAAAAATTAACTAATAAAAAGTGTAGAGTAAAGGAATAGGAAAAGGTTATTGCAGTGAGAAGTAGACAGGTAAACAGGCCGATGAAGCATTTCAGGCCATTTTTATTCCTGAGATCCTGAAGATTCCTGACAAAGCTGGAATTCTCTCTCATAAACACGAATATTTCAGTACAATCACCAGTGAGTCAGCATTTTGTCTCTTTCTCTAAAAGTCAGCCAAAGGAATGAATAAAACAGCATAAAACTACTTTGGGGGGTGTAGGGAGTCGTGAGCTTCTGTCTTACAAAAGTACACAATACAGTTAAAGTAAACTTTTCCCCATTTAAGCAAGGTCAGAATTTCACTGCAGGAGTGCTGCATTTGATAACATTTTTATATCAATATAGACTGCCTAGATTCAACATGAAAATTCGTCACAAATTATTAATTTGACCTGTACTGCATACGCATGAATCTATTGAAAACTAAGGTAGCAAGAAGGTGCCCATAAAAAAAGAAGAGACCTTGGCAGATTTTACTGTATGACATTTCATCTTAGTGCATGTGTACATGTACACAGAGAATGAAAATGAAACAGCTGTCCTTACAAAGGGTTTGTTCTGGTCTTAAAACGTGTGCAATGCCACATTGTGCACATGCAAAGCTACGCCGTGAGCCGACCATAACGGGTCTCACAGAGAGCGAACGTCTCATCCCCCGCAGCGATGAGACTCGGATCGCATTACGGCACGGAGGTGGCATGTTCAGACAGCAGCTTCTGAAAGCCAGCAGCCTCCTTGCACTCTCCTCAGGGGATGCCACGGGCCAAGCCACCTTATTGATGGCTTAATATCTGTGACTGATGACTACAAGCGCCCGAACCCACCACCCCAACTTGGCATAGAGGGCCTCATGGCTGTGGGCTTCAAGAAACAGGAGGAATATGCTAATCAAACAAATACCACTATAAAACACCATAAAGCCCTCATAGAAAAACACCACAGTCACTACAACAAGGCTGTTTGGGTCAGAGGATGGCATAAACACTGCTAGCAGGCTTTAGTAGTTTGAGACTATATAGACATACAGAAGACAGGAGAGAGCTGAAGTACAATTCTCGCACCGCTCACTGCAACGTGCCGTGGAGACCCCATCCCTTCTCTGTCATTCTAAATTTTCAATTAACGAAAGGTAATTATGTGGAAAGACAATTCCACAAATACAGTTCAAAATTAAGCATTGACAATGACATACAACAGTGGCCGATTTCAACAGTACTACGCTGCCCCCATTCTGACAGGTGGAGATCAGTGAAGCAGTCCGCAAGCACAGGTCTGACTCAAAATGCAGGACAATACACAGAGAAGACTGACTACACGAGTGACTGAACCAGAGACAGTCTTGATATTAAGAGCAAAGTTACTAAAGGATCAATTTTGTGTAGCTGCCAACCAAGAGAAGCACATTATTATCTGTCTGCAGAACCATCTGTACAAATATTGTTTCAAATATCATCATCATCATCATCATCAGAAACAAAAATAGATTCAGGCGATCATATCCAGTTAGGCAGCATATTAAATCACTGCTGTACAAAGATTAGAAAATTAAAAGATGGCTTGTGTGCTCAGTGTGAAATGTGACAAAACGGGAAACTGTGAAAACTAGAAGTTCATGGTTATGTATACATTGAAATACATCCCAGAATTCCATCTTATTTCTTGATTGCAGCAATGCAGTGATGTGAATATATGGAGGCCTCTAAGTAAACACGCACATCCTCTCACATTAGGACACCATTATCCATGAGACCCCTCATGTCATGCAACATATATGTAGTGCGTTCCAGCTGTCAAACTGCATGACATCAACCCGATTTGAGTCATTTAACAATCTACTCAGTCCTTGTTTTTAAACCTTTTACTGCTACATAATCTTCCATCCATGTTCCATAATCCTGCTACATAATCCATCCAATCCACCCACCACTTCAGCTGGGTTGTGGAGGGCCTGAAATCTATTTAAGGCAGCACAGGGAATCAGGTACACCCTGAGTGAGATTAGTCAATTGTGGACACCTGCACACGCTCATAAACACACTTCATAGGTGATTTAAAGACTCCAAATAATCTCCAAACTCCACACCTGCAGAGTGCAGGCAGGATCCAACCCTTAACACCATGATGGAACAGCGATACCCCCTGAGCAAACATGCCACCAGCCCCCTCGGCAATATTACAATATAATTTTTGATTAACCGACTGAGTCAAGGTCCAAAAAGGAATCCTTGAGGTACTCTTTAGCCAGCAGCTGTGTGAGTCGGAGGTTGTCTGAATACTACATCACACCCTGTTCCATGTAGATTCCCAATGCAGGATTCCAAATGATTCAATCTGACCATGAGCACCGCGGCAAATCCTTTCAACTTACTCTGCACGTTTCTTCCTGGAAGTTACATTTGCTTTCTCAAAAGAACACATTCCAAGTCAAAGATCTACTCTGATAACCATTGCAGCAAAGAATTTTTGCATGGTTATTGAACCATTCAATATGCAGCGCCTGTTTCAATGCTATTGCCTGTGTTTTACAAGTTTTCCAAAACCGACAAGAAATTGGTGCATATCGAGCAGAACCTGTTCAGAGACCATTTTCACTGAACACTTGCACAAATCATTCAGCTTATGTAAACCTGACAGTGTCAAATATTTGATTCACTAAGGAAGGGCTGATTGGGATTAAGAAACCCAGATATATTCATAATCTCAACAAAAAATGTAAATGACACTATTACGGGCATATACCATACTGAATTACTATACACAAATGGGGAAATAAAGAATAATATAAACAAACATCTTGCAGTCACAGAGTAATGAGATTTCCATGTAACTCAGAGGAAAATACATCTTAATTATTCTAATTGTTCCAAGAATGAAATCTGGATGCAATTCAGCCAATGTTGGTGAGCAAGGGGATCCCACACACAGACTAAAACCTCAGGAGACTGCTTTCATACCAAAGGATTATGGTACACAATACATATCATGCCATGTAGTATTCTTTGCATATCCTGTCACACGTGAATTAGGAGAACACCCGTATATCCCCTTCCTAAATATGTTTGGTCCTACTGCATTTTTTGCTGTTGTACACAGAAAGCACACAGCTTCATTCAGGTTCTTCCCCAAGATTTTTTATGATGGGGGTACAACAAAGCCATTTTACAGATGGGGTATCAATAAACGAGCAACACTGTAAAGGTGAACAGCCAAAATACTTGTGCGAACAAGGTGTATAAAGGCCAACAAACACATAATGAAAATAAAATAAAAACAGGCGTTGACATCCCATTCAGGAAATACCACAGCCTTGTAGAGGTGGGCGACTTTACAGTTCAGGACGATGTGTTTTTATGAAAATCGATTTTATTACTTATTTTACACGCGAGCGCCAAAAGAGGAACTAATGCGACGAACCGTTCTTCACGGGTACATTAGCGTGGCGCACCCAAACACTGCAGTGGATTCACAAACATGGCAATGGTTCGGTTTTACGCCGCCGAAGTCCTCGTTGCAAAGTCTGTATAAAAACTGTTGCAACCAAAGGAAGCAGCACGACAAATTTATTCCAGCACCTAAAGCAGAGGCACACAGCGGAAGAAGTGCAGCTCCCAGCGAAATGAAAATACCCGCAGCACCAACACAACATCCAAAGTTAAGGAAGCAACCGTCCCTGACACGTTTTCGAACTGTGTGCCATATGATAAGAATGGGGCACGGTGGAAGGCGATAAACGCTGTCGCGATGTATATTGCAAAAGACATGGTATCCATACATACTGTGGGAAAAGCTGGGATTCATTAACATGCTAAAAGTTTTTACAAGCTTCTAAAAGTGTTTACAATGGCGTGGTCTGCCATCTCTTAGAAGCATCTTTTTTGGCTTGTCAGATCGCACTTTAACAAAAAAATGAAAAAAATAATAAAGTTAAAACTTGTTTTGAACCATTTATTTGTCATCTGTAGTTTGATTTTGAGTAGGGGAGGGGAAAACTGATTAAAATCGAAAATCAGACTTGTGAAAAAAAAATCAGATTTTTTTTTAGGCCATATCGCCCAGCTCTACAGCCTTGTGATGCATAGGTAGGGTCCAGGCCCCCTGTGACCCTCATCAGAATAAGCCACTAAAAGATGCATTATTGAAATAATCAAGCAAGACGCTTTTGGGAAACACCCCTCTTTTGTAGCGCAACAGCTAAGACTCAGAGGTAGCTAATTAGCTAACTAAGTAATGTTAGCCTTAGAGGTACACTATATATCAGTTAACATATGACTATCATACGAAATCCATCCGGAAAAAAAAAATCTAGATAATGGCATCAGCCCAATGTGTCAATCAAATATTGCCAACCAATATTTAAACTTTTTTTAATATCCAAACTTAGCAGCTCCAGAGCCATAAACTACTAAAATAATGGAAATGACTGCACTGCACCCCCAAATTCAGAGATGCAAGGCAACAGTACTATCCACCGTACCACCCCAATAACTATCTCAAAAAGTAATATTTAAAAATTAAGTGACTGGTACTATTTCATCTTAATAATAAAGGAGGCACCAATTTATAAATTAAGTGAAAAGAGAAAGGAAGTGGTTAAAATATCGGAACTAACATTAAATTAGGTTTAACAGGATTAATGGCTGCAAATCCAAAAGGCTGTATTAACTGGCAAGTGGGAAATCAGTGAGCAACTGGACTTTAGGATCTGTAAATGGACTGTGTCAGAATGAATAAGTCAAAGTGTCAGCTTGGAAAGACCCCATTACCTACAGCAGTGTGTTCCTGACACGCTGCATTACTAAAATTATTAAAGGCACATGTCCGACATTAAGCTGTTCTGGAGTGTTATTCCATTTACCACATACAGGGGTGAAATAAAATAACGCACAGCACACATTTACACACATCTACTGAGAATCCATCACAAAAAAAAACAATGTGAATGCAAAGAGGGGTTTTGACACCTGCCATCCAACATGCTACAGACAGAGCAAAGCCAGGCCATACCTTTGGATCTGCCAAGACGTTGATGACGTTTCCCAGGGCTAGTAGTGAGCGATTGATGTTGGCCCCCTCCCTGAATCGGGCCCCCTTCGCGTTGGTGGCACTAGCTCGCTCTGAGCCAGCAAGATCAATGAGGCACATTTTAGCCACCTTTACGTTAGGGTTCAGGCTGGCCGTCTTCTCCTGTTGCCTTAGATAGATCTGTGGAGCAAATGAAGAAAACAATTACAATCTTTAGAAATTTATTTATTTATTTTTTTTTTTTTACATGGATGTTCCAATGCACCAGGGAAGCCCCTTTTACTGTCAATATCTATTCAACTTCCAGTGTACATTTTGCAAGCACTTAATAGGTTTAATGTGAAATGCATATTGTAATTGTGATTCCCTGTACCAAGAACTACAGGGTTTTATTTCATTCCAAAATAGACTTTTCACAGCAATCGCAATTCAAAAATCCAGACACCAATAAACTATTTTTAATGATGCTCTGAGATTAAATGTTTTGAATGCCATATAGGACTGGCGATATAGTAAGATATTTTACTATGATCATTTTTTTTCATATCAGTCATTATTGATCGTTAACACAACAGTCATATCATTTCAATGCCTCATTTGCTAAAATCTCTTAAAAACCCAATTAAATAGATTCAGAACTTGGAACACAATAGAATGGCCTGCAAAATCTATAGTTTTAATAAATCACACAAAAATAAACTTTGTCATAGGATGAACAGGCCGACTGCCTCACTGCTTGTTCCAGGGAATGGGTTACGTTGGTAATGTTGCCTGGCACCTGTTTGGTACTTTCTAGTGGTGAAAGTATTTCCAGTTTTAGTTGGCACATGTTTTCAGCAGAGTTTATAGTACACAGCACCAGTCTCTTTCTTCACCTACACTTGAAGTTTCCTCTGAGGGAGTGCTAATCTCTCCCATGATATTACCAAAACAGTAGCTTGTGGCAGACTCCGCTAATTCAAGCAACCTTGCTGGAAGTCAGCTGGGTGCAGACGGCCCATTCTTAGTAGACTTTTGTGTGATTGATTGGAATTGTGTTCGCTTCTATGATGTTCCTTATCTTCAGTTTAGCGAAATTACTTATTCTCTTATAGTTTAAATTTTATATGACGGTAACTTGATACGCCGTTTATATTGCCCAGCCCTAATTACAAACATTGCATTTCTGTATGATTCAGTAAAAAAACTGAACAATACATAACACATCCTAACAAACACAAATGATGGGTTTGAGTATTTTCCCCCTTTTATTAATGTTCATTATATTGTCATTTCAGCGTTAAACAAAGGAGATACTTGTAAAGGACCCTTCTTGGATATTGTCACTTTTGATTGTATATTTTGTATGCATGTAAAACTAAAGAAATGTAACCCTTTGACTGTGACCACACTGTCACTGTGGGACTGGATAGCCATATGTGAGGAGTACGGAGAAGACCTGCACGTGTGTTACCTGAAACACAGCGTGAGATCGTGACGAAGAGGCGTTCACATCGGTCGGGTGTTGTGTTCTGTTTTTGTTGCCATGATCCAGTGCTTCAAGGATGTGTTCGGCCGATTTGGGCTAGAAAGGAATAAAATGACAATTTTTATAACTTATGTTGATGCAAAAGTCAGGGGGTGAGCCGACATTTTGATTTCTCTCTTTCCATAGTAAATGCATTTAAAATGACGCACAGCTCTGCTCCTATAGTATAGGTATAGTCCTTATCCCTCGCAACACCGGTTCTCTTACATGTACATGTTTTAGCCAAGCTCACACCAAATGAGTTGTCTTTTTGTTCTATTCCTCTCCACTCCAAAATAAAGCCCCTAACCCTATCCTTCAATCCCCATGTCATGAGATTCTGTCCTGAAAATGAGCTCAACTGGAGCTGGTCTTACAGTGCATTCATAAACGTTATAAATCTTTTGTTCCTGAACAGTTATATTGCAGGGATATCTGACTCATCAGACATGAAATTTCATTTTCACCAGATACCACTCTGACAGATAGTGAATTGAACTTGGATTTTCTAAAACTGGTCTTTTTTTAAAACACCATTGCAAATTTTCCACTTGTAATGCCATGGAGAGCAGAATTAGCACATGCTGTGATAAGATTAAGTGACATATACTTCATTGATCTAAGGCAGAATTCTTTAAAGGACATTATTTCATGTAAAAAAAGGTCAGTGCTTGCAGTTGATGGTCTTTGCTCCTTTGGTAAAGGGTTTTTCCTACCTGATGAAGTGTGAGACCTTGCACCACCACGCCTTTAGCGCTGTCTTCACGGACAGCGAGAGGACCAGATTTGGCCAACAGGTCGCGAATCTGCTCATTATAGACCTTTAAATACAGAAGGAAAGAGGGCAACACGAACAAATAAGCCGTCAATAACATTTTGCTCAAAAACAACATTTCAGCTAACGATACTCACAGGTGCTTTGCCACCTCTTTTTGAAGTAGGGAGGGCAGCCTTGATCAAGAATTTTTAAGGAAGCTTACAAGATGAAGAAAGACAAAGGGCTCACCTCAAGATAAGAGAATGCGAGATCAAAGACTTTTTCGTCTCGGACTTGATCGATTCGGCTGAAGAGCTCCTTCATAGTGAGATACATAACCCCAGGATCGCTGTCATTGCCCAGCATAGTGTGAGTCTTCCCTGCTCCAGTGGCACCGTAGGCAAATACTGCAGGTGTTTATGGGAGATTTACTTCAAAATACAACAAAACCTCATCCTTAAATACCCCAGAGAAAGAAAGAACAAACTACCCATTCATTTTCACTAACAGCTCATCTAATTACATTTCCATTAAGGCTGCATGACACAGTAAAACCTTGAAACTTGGATCCCTCTTAACTCGACCAACTCAGGCATCGAATGGGTCTGTTGAATTTTTCTTTTTACTTGTACCTTGACCGAAATCTTGGAACTCAACCGTTCCTGCTTAAGGTTGTATGGGTCAAGATGCGTTCAACTCTACCAATACAAACCTCAATGGGTCGGTTGAGAAAAATCTAACCGCAACTCAAACAAAACACAAAAAACAGACCCGCTAAATCTTGTATGGGTCAAGACATGTCTCTGATGGGCTGAAATGAAGGCAAACGGACCTACTGGGGTGCTTATGCCTATAAATCGGTCTCAGTCTTGTTCAGTGTGAATTTTTTTGTGCTATATCTAAAATACATTTAGTGATGCAGTAACAATGCCCCCTAAGAAGGTGAGCCGTGATAGCAGCAAACCAAAGAGAAAATTAGTAACTGTAGAACTTAAAAAGGAAATTACAGTGAGACTTGAAGGCGGTGCACGTGTGTCTGCTCTCGCTTCGAAGTGTGGGATTGTCATTTATTTCACGTTTATTTCTTTTGTATGTGTGGTTTTTTTGTGTTTTATATTGATTTTCCATGTTTTTTATCATTAGTTAGTTTAAACAGGCAATCACTTGGGGGTCAAGAACAGATTAAATTCACATATTATTTCTTATGGGGAAATTCAACTTGGAATTTGACCAAGTTGCAACTTGACCAGCCTTCTGGAAGAAATTAAATTTGTGTTCCAAGATTGCCATTATATATCATTTCAGCATCATCACCGCAATGTGCACATGCACAATAATCACATCACATTTGTCAGCACTGCTTCGTGTCTGTTGCCAACTTGCGGCAACAACCCCAACATATATTGGCTGCAAGGTACATCCTGCCTGGGATGTTAGGCCATTTTATGGCACATACACACACATTCTGTACACACACATGCACCCACACAGAACAAACAATTCATTCTGTCAAGCTACTATGCCACACTAACTAGAAACACAACTCAATTTCATCAACATAATGAGCTAAATATTAAAATAATAATTATGCCGGTCATCATCTGCTTCCTGGGATCAACTGACAATCAATTTACAATCAATGTTAAATTAGTCTGTACAAACAGCTGTAAACATTGCACAATTATAACCCACATTAATGCACTTTTAAGTTCTCTATAGTAATAGAAAAAAAAAATACCTAAAACACATAGCAATTTCTTAAACTGCAAGACTAATGTTGAAGCATTACACTGAATAGGCAAGCTAATTACCATATACAATTTCACACAATAAAAAATTCAAAAGACTCAATTATACTCAGATTACAGGAATAAATATAGCGACATTGCACACACATCAAATAAAGACTTTCAGAAGAACTTGTCAGGACAGCAGAAGCAAAGCTACAAAAACAAATCCCTGACTCACTGTCTGTGTCTCCCCTGACCTAAGCAAATCACAGTCCAGCCAACCTACTGGCATGAATCAAGATGCGTGCACAAGGTACTTAAGCCTGTTGATGAGCTGTGATCCCACAGCTTCTGGAGACATGTCAGAGGCCAATTCGCACCATAAGCTTTTGGGTACAGTGTCACATTTCCAGTGGGGTCATTGTAAGAGCCCCAAACCCCCTTCCAATCCACCATTCACCAAATCCAAAATATGAATCAAATATCAGTAAAGTCAAATACTCCTTATTATTAATTCCAAACACTTCAGACAATAAAGCATTATGTACTCCCAGAATTATCTGTATGATAGCATTAATCATCATCCATGGACCTCTCTGGAACAAGGTTATTCGAAAGCTATCCTAAGAATATAGGGCCTTATGACACTAGGACAAATGCACACACTAAGGGTGATCCCATTATTTTAAACATGATTAAACCAACAAGGAGATAGATCTGACCAGCTACATCCACACTTGTCACCTAAAACTAAACTTTCTCAGCTTCCACTATTTGTATACTATCCTGCATTGGCCGAAATGACCCACAGCCACTATACCACATAAACAAATGACATGAGCTTTGACCTTACCGGTGCAGTTATATCCATTTAACACTCCATCAAGGATTCCTTTAGTGGAGTTCTCAAAAATATTCTGCTGAGTGGAGTCTTCCCCAAAGACATTATCAAAAACGAACTTCAGGTCTTTGTTGGCTCTCTTGCTGACATCCCTGTTCCGGAGCTTCTGGCCATGGAAGAATGTGACTTCCTCTTCCTTGGGGTCAAAGATGAGCATGTGGTTGTCAACAACCTGGACCACATTCTTGAAGTTGCCCTCCAGCTCACGGGGATTTGCTGGTCGCACACGGACCACCACTCGCACGTGGCTGCACACATCACTCTCAGCCATGGTGGCCTCTTCCTCCAAAACCTTTACAGCTCCGTGGTTTTTTCTATAAGAAATGAATGTTTCAGCAAAAATCAAAAACCGAATAAGTCAGTCCAGTATTTTCAGAATTTCCTTCTCAGGTGACAGAGCAAAATTGTGCATTCTGGGCTATTTATGGCATGTAACAGGCCTACTATTAATTACTAACCACCATCATGGTGATATTTTTTGTTCCCAAATCAACTTAATCCACCCTGCATAGAAAAGGAGCAGAACCCCTCTTGGATTCAAATCTTGTCAGTCAGACTTATCAAAGGACAGATATTTCTATTATCAAAGCTTAAAAGCAGACCAATCAACCTATTATTATTTTCCTTTATTTCCATCACAACACATGCAAATATGAGGTAAATCGTTTTCATATAAATAACTCAAGAATTGAAAGACAATCTTAAAAGAACATGTTCTCAACCTGCCCTGACTGACCTGTTGTGGATTTGAGTAAACTTAAATATCTTTATACACACGTTAAGATAGTCTTTCCTAAGGTGATCACCTGAAAGGAGCAGTGGGACAAAATTATAAATTAATAGATATATATAGATATCATGAGCTGCATCAGTGGGTGATTTGCAGTTTCTTAGCGCTGCTAAGACAGTGAAATCAGTTTTCAATTTTGTTGGGATCCACCGTTTAACAGGAACGGTGCTTCGAATACATCAGACCATACACAGACCAGCGAAAGCTGCGGATGAGACAAGCAGATAACATGGGCGTTATTAGCTGTTTTGTTTGTTTGTATAACTTTCCTGCAGTCATATTTTAAGGCTGCTGGGGTATCACTTAGACTGCACATCTATTGAAGAAAATACAAAATATTTATGCAATACTATACGTGACTATTTGTAGTTAATTGGTACCGAGAATTCAATATGAAAATAATTTATCCGACGATCAAACATTAACCGCGAATCGAATACCAGCCGCAGTCAGGGATGAGCTACCCACTTAAAGAAGCTTACTAGATTCAACCTATTTGCTGATATCGCAAGCACATGGAGGCGATGCTGCGGTCAAACTTTCTGGGGTGGTAAAATTATGAGAAATCAACTAGGCGATGTTAAATAAATACAAACAGGAAGCCCGTGGACAAACGTAACATGTTGCCACAACCCTGCATAATGGCGAAATACGGTCAGAATTAGAAAAAAAAAAACTCCGAAAAACCTAAATTATCACGCATTTCAATTGACAATCACATTATAAACAAGAGAAGCGCAGATATTGCACTCACCTAAAAACACCTACGTTATACTTAAAACTCAAATATCACTTACGAACGCCTTTAACTCAGCCAGAAGACGGTGAAGATTTCAAACGCAAGCTGCTTTTGGATCTCGGTCGCTGATTGGACGAATTTACCCTGACGTCACAGTGACATCCGGACTGACGCTCCACAGCCGGTAAATGAGTTACTGCATACAGCCCCCTTAATAAAGTGATGGAATAGACAACCTTAGGCTAATACTATTACGAGTAACAACTTTAATTTGTAATTTTTAATATATTTTTTCTTTTTCCACTGCTTATTGATTTATTAGAGGTACAATTCTCCACTCCCTCAGCTACCCTATTCGCGGGTTGAAGATGAAAACAATAATAATCAGGTACTTGCAGTGGGGCTGGGTCTTTGCCAGAATAATTTTAAGTGTCGTTTGAGGTACTGAGTGACCCTTTCCGATATCCTACGAGCACGCCTGTACCGGGCCTGCAAAATTTACTATGTGAGACCCCCCAATGCCATGTACCCTGTTCGAGTTCCATCTCCTAGAAATGTCTGAGCAGGGCACTGATAATAATATACACTGTAACGTAATATATATTGTATTGTGGATATACAAAATACCGGACATTTAAACGTTGATGCTGGACAGTTGTCGCATTCATTCAGTTCCTTCTTGCAGTTTGTAGACATTAGGGTGACCAGATAATCCATGTCAGGGAGGACACTCTGAGCTAGGACAGGAATTGTAAATTACAATTTCAATTAAACGGACCTGGATTTCACTTGAGCACTGAGTTCTTGCTGTGTGCTGATTGGTCAGTCTCCTATAATCATGCATGTGCTACTAATGCTAATGTGAAACAGCTGGATGAGTCTTTCAGTCAAGGAAACAAACCAGTCAAAGCACAAGAAGAGCTGAACTATTTAGCCGAGCACATGAGCCTTTCAATTTGAAAATAGTTTGTAAAACCCGAAGTAGCTCAAAGTGTCCTCCCTGACATGGATTGTCTGGTCACCCTAGTAGACATGTCACATAAAGTGCAACAAAATTATGCTTTACGTAATACTGTGATACTAAATACTGTAATATAATTAATATAATAGGTTTATAACTGATGCAACAGCAAGAACACATCACTGCAAGCTATATGAGATGGTGGAGTGGACATCATTACATCTTAGAAGGGAAATGCATTGCCTGGTTTTCATTGCAAAGGCTTTAATGGGCAAATTACCTCAGTACATATGTAGTTTACTGACATTCCGCACTAATACATACAGTACCCGTTCATCAGTTAAACTTCTGCTTCAGCTTCACACCACACGCACAGAACTGAGGAAGTCCGCCTTTTGTTGTTATGCACCACATGAGTGGAACGCATTACAAAATACATGTATTTTGAATTTAAACTCCTTGCCTTCTCTGAATGTGTTTAAAAATCATTTAAACTCTGAACTAAAAGAACTGCCATTGTTTCATATTAATCATCTCTGTATGTATGTATATGAATTAAACTTTTGTCTTTTTTCTTATTTACTGCCATCTTGGCCAGGACTTCCTGGAAGAAGAGATATTGTATCTCAGTGGAACCTTCCTGGTAAAATAAAGGATAAATAAAATAAATTAAATAAAAGAAAAATACTGAGTATATCCCATAACCGCTTATCCAGTTCTCCGTCACGGTGAATCTAGAGAGGATGCAGAGGGCACGGGCATTGTTCACTTCGGAGAAGATACTATAGTTTGTAAACACAAAGACATGTATTTTAATGCTTTCGACTATTCCGAGTACTTGGTTCACAGAAACATTATTAGGCGTCTAACAAATCATGACAATTATTTGAGAATATTTTGAAGTGTAACGTTTTCTTGTTTTTAATGGTGAGTAATCAAAGTTCTCTTATTTCGGGCGGAACGCATTTGCTTAGGCTCTATGTTGCTTCACGGAACGTTTAAGAAGCGGTACCAATGCGTTCCTCCTCTATAGGGGCTTGTCAATACTCTGGAATGTAAGGTAAGACTGTTGAATGCACGAAGGCCATCTGGACGAGTTACAGCCAGTAATGTCATTCAGTGTTTATTAGGAAACCATACTTACGTGATTCAACATTTCTGCCTCAGCCTTCTGTAAGCGTTATATGCCTCTGTTTTAAGCTTTGTGTATCATGTTTTTCGTCTGGTTCCAGTGACAATTAATGATGAATTGAAGCTATCTTACTGACTGTCAAATTGAAGAAATAAAAGTTTGAGTTCTGTTAAAATCTGCTTATTAAAATCGGGAGAATTTACTAATCTATTGGGCATCCGCTGCTAACACAAACAAAAAGGGTTACGACCTATATAATAGAAATTTAGTGAACGTTAAACATGCAGTTACCTGACTGACATTAGTTCTCTGGGTTAAGCAACGTCTTTAAAAATATTCTTATTCTGATTCAATTATACTAAATATGAGTAGCCCTTGTCTGTCCCTATAGAACAAATATTTGGATTGAGCAGGGCAGTATCCTGTGCATTGATATCCCATTACTGGAAAAATACTGGTAAGCTACAGGTCTAGTTAGTGGCACTCCATCAAAATGCCATCACTCCTGTAGACATGAGAGTGACATTAGCAGTCTGTCAGTTGCAATGTTACTAAAAGACCTCAGATAATGCTTCATTATCCTGACCTTATATCAAAGTTTCCAAATAATTCCTGGGAAACCAATGAATATGCAGATCTCAGCACTGTGAGTGAAGGGTAAACTAGATCAAGTGGACACACGATTATTTAAAATGAATTTTCAGTTGCTGATACAGGACAGAAAAACCTGCATGTACACCAATGGTTAAAATGTTGTTTCCTACAAAAATTCCCTGCATTGATTATGTGGTAAAGTTTTAATGGGGAGTGGTTTGTGCTTGTCCTGCTTGACCTCTGGGCATTAGTGACTTAAAGGTTAGGGAAGTGCACTTGTCATTGAAAGATTGTAGGTTTGAATCCCCAACCAGCTAGGCACCACTGAGGTACCCTGAGCAAGGTACCGCCCCCAATCACTGCTCCCGGGCGCTGAATTAGCTGCCCCCTGCTATGTCACATATGGGATAAATGTAGAGAACACATTTTGTTGTTGTACACTGCATGACAACTAAATTCTAATAATACTGTCATTTCTGTGCACTGTCAGCAGAAGTCACATGCATTCGTAAGTTATTAAAAGTTCAAGAAAAATAGAATGTGTCATTTTCAAGGACGGATTACGTTTTATTCAATCTTCTTTTTATTTAGAAACTGAAACCAACTGAGAAAAAAAAGAAAAAAAAGAAACTGAAACCATCTAAATTCCACCCCCCCAAAAAACAAATACTGTAGATGTGTAGTTTTCACATCTGAATTTGTAATAGTCCTCTGTTTATGGTGCCATTGAGATAAATTATTAGATTACAGGAAGGTGCCATTTTCTAGCTGTTCTCTTTGGATTGGATTTTTCTTCTTCAGTCAAGATTCCTGTGAATTCATATTAAGTCCATTTTGTTTTGCTGTGTTTTCCCCAGATAGCCTAAATACATATCCCAGCAGAGTTACATCTTAAGATCTCCTCTTAAGGTCATCCATGCTGTTAATATTAGAAAACTTTCCAAACATGTATATACAGAATGGAATGATCCTTGGGCATTAGCATGCTGTTCTGTGCTTTGCCGTTCTGTATTCGATAAACCATTCTCGGTTTTTCAAGATGGCTGCTAATGGAAGTAATGGTGTCGACATCTCTCAAGTTTTAAAGAATTTAGTCATATTCATTTCCTAATTTATTTCTGAGGCTATTTGCCATTGTAGATCACTTGCAGTTACCTTGTTGTGAATACATTCCTTCTATACTTAGTTTGAAATTAAAATGGCAATGATTTCAATGATTGAATTTTTCAAAATATTATGAAAAGGTAACTTTTATTCACTTTATTGGGTGTATTCTAGCTTTGGATGTATCTTTATGAATTTTAGTTAATGCATTGTGTTACCTGGTTGGGCAATGGGCACTATTTTTCCGAGTTTCACATATGGGCAAAGTAGGGGTGGTGTGATATATTCAGTGTGTCAGTAGTTCACTTTAGTGAAAATTTTTTAGCTATACATGCATTAGCATCTAGTACTAGCATTAAAGTGCAGTAACTGTCAAGTGCAGCTAGTTTTAGTGCTGGTGGTCTGGATAGAACCTGAAAATGTTTTGGAATAGAGGAAGTGGTTAAAATGTTGCTCAACAGGTAGAGTACCATGTTAACAACGTGAAGGTTGTGGGTTCAAATCCCAGGGAGCACATATACATTAATAACCCTTTCCTGTGCTGTAAGTCACTTTGTGTAGAAAGTGTCAGATAAATGCAATGTCTCTGTAACTACATGTTACCAAAAGACACTGTAACTCCTAGTTAAGGTGCCAGGCTAGCTAAAAAGCTGTCTTTAACTTTCTTCAATGATATATAAAACCTTGTGTACAGATTTGAGTGATTCTTTATGGAAATACCCCAATAGGTGCTGCATGTTTGAACTAAGTGTTAATTTTATAGTGCAATTGCTGGAAGTTGTTGTACATTGTTACATAAAGCATCCTAATAAGGTGTCACCTCTTCTCTTCTCTTCTCTTCTCTTCTCTGCAGAGATGTATCTTCCTGCCTTTTCACAGCAGGTTACTGCCCTGTGGAGAGCTGCTCTTTCCCTTCACAAGATCAAGCCTGCTAAGAAGCATGGGAGGGTGTGGCTGTCCCATGCCATCCCTACCACAGGGTCATTTACACAACAAGATGGCACAGATGGGGGGTCCCACACAGCGGAGACAGCGTTGCACACCCCTGTCATGTTGAAAGAGGTGCTCCGCTCCTTGGACCTGAAGCCGGGACAGGTCAGTTGTCATCCTTAGCCTCCATAACATTTGGAATAGCAGTGCAAACTGAATAGAATTTATTCCCTTGGAGTTTATGAAACTTATAAGGACTTATTATTATAAAAATTTGTATGTGTTCATTATTTATTTTTTCCAAAAAAGTTTTTCGTCTGGTCTGATTAAAATGGAGTGGTGGCTCTGAGGCTAGGGATACATGCCAGTACAGTGGTACCTCAGTTCTCAAACTCATTAGAACTCGAATTTCTTAAAAGTTGAACCAACCAGTTCGGAAAAAAAATTACCTAGAACTCGATTTGAATCTCAGAAGTCAAACCGTGAACGCCGACCTAGGATAACTTGTACGCGCGGGGAAATGAGTCATGCAGCACGTCTCTCAGCGGAAACAAAGGGTAATGCTGCAGTCTCAACCTCGCATTCGCTGTGATAGCATCGTGCATGTTTACACTAGCTGAATACATATATTTAGACAGTAAAAATACATTTAGACAATGATGGACAGTAACTATGGTCATGAGCTATGGGTAATGACCGAAAGAATGAGATTGCTAATACAGGCGGCCGAAATGAGGTTTCTCCGCAGGGTGTCTGGGCTCTCCCTTAGGGATAGGGTGAGAAGTTCGTATATCCGGGAGGGCCTCAGAGTAGAACCGCTGCTTCTTCACGTCGAAAGGAGCCAGTTGAGGTGGTTTGGACATCTGGTGCGGATGCCTCCTGGGCGGCTGCCCGGAGAGGTTTTCCGTGCATGTCCTACAGGGAGGAAGCCCCGGGGCAGGCCCAGGACTCGCTGGAGGGATTATATCTCTCGGCTGGCCTGGGAACACCTCGGTGTCCCCCCCGAGGAGCTGGTGGAGGTAGCTGGGGAGAGGGAGGTCTGGGTGCCTCTCCTGAAGCTGCTGCCCCCGCGACCCGAACCCCGGACAAGCGGCAGATGATGGATGGATGGATGGATGGATGGACAGTAACAGTAATTATAATTATATAATAAAATGCATTTAAAAATAAAGATTTCTTATTAATTAATTTAATATTAATAATAAACCATTAATCCATTTAATTATAATAATATTGTCGTGCCGAGCGGGGACGGAACGGAGACAAAGACGCAGACGTCAGGGTATCGGGGAATACGGAGTTTAATTACAGGTAAGGCAGGCAAAACGCAGACGGACAATACAATGACCGGACTGGGGAAACAATCTGAAACGCGGACTAAATACAGAGGACTAATGACAACAACCAGAAACAGCTGATCACACGGGGATCCCATGCTGGGTTAACGATGGGGCATGGCACACGGAAGGAGCAGACGATCGGGGCGATTAACTTTATACATTGTTTGGATACATTTATTTTCTTACTTTACAAATTACTGTTTTGATAAATGTGCTTAGATGTGTTTAGTACAGTATATTCTCTTGTTTTATCCAGTTCATTTTTTGTTTAAATGCTAAAAAAAAAAAAACATATTTAGGTGTAATTTTTTGGGGCCAGGAACCAATTAATTGGTTTGCCATTATTTCTTATGGGGAAAATTCGATCACAACTCGAACATTTTAGGATTCGTTCCGGAGTTCTGAACGGATTAAATTCGAGTTCTGAGGTACCACTGTAATTGGAAGGTTGCTGGTATAAATCCTGTGAATGCCCGGAGCGATCCTACTCCGTTGGGCCCTTGAGCAAGGCCCTTAACCTGCAGTTGCTTCGTCTTGGGTATGACATTAACCTACATCCCTGCAAGCAGGTCCTTCAAATTCCAGGTAAAACTTGGGTGTTGGTGGCAGGATTTCCACTCCAGTCACTAGAAAAAACTTCTCCCTGTTTCGTTCCATTTCATTCCATTCCAACTAGTGTGGTGCCGAGGCATCACCTGCTGCACGGCTGCACTCGAGTTTTCATACCTGAGGTGGTTTGTCGTGTGGTGGATGTGGCAAAGTGCTATATGAGCGTACCTCTCCTCTCCTCTGGTTAACACTATTCCTGGAGCTGGTTGGCCTTGGAGGTGGATTATGGCTTGCCTGTTACATTCTTGTTACAAAAGATAATTTGATCAAGAAATTGTCTTTATCCAAGTGAGTTTAGTTGTACTTGTGTTGGCACCTAAAATTTCAGCCACTGTGGTATTTTTTTCAGTTTTACTTGGCTGTAACTTTCAAATACAGGCTGAACAAAGCAAATTACTGGATACTTTTCAGGTTTTCGAGTATTTTCAGGTTAATCAGTTGTTTGCAGAGTGTGTGACACTTTTTTCTTAAGTTATAGGAAGGCTTTTTATTTTTTAAAGTGGGAAGCTTCTATCGTATCACGTTGTATTAAGCTTATTTATTAATAACATTTTTATTCTCAAGTATTATTTTAATAGTTTAATAGGTTAAATTTGCCCATTAAAACTTTTAATCATTCTTTAATCTTAACTTTTTAAAGCTATTCAGTCACATTATGCTTTTAGAGTTTTAGCTTTGGCAAGGTTCCGGCCCTTTTTAGGAGTCATACACATACACCTAAGAGCAATAACATGACTTTTTGTCATGGAGGGAACATTTAGATTGAGAGGGAGCAGTTAAAGAACATGCCAAGGCAGTCACAGAACACACTGAACCATCATTCCACCCACCTCTCAATAAAATGTGTGCAATTTCCAAGTCAAATTTTAGGTAACCACTGACAGTTTTCATGTGTCCTGTTGACCACAGCCTGTATCATTTTAACAAATGCTTGTAAGATATGAGTAAAAATGTGAATAGTACAAATATAACTCCCTCTCCGACCCCCTGCCTAAGTCTGTATTTACTCTGCAGTCACTTCTTTGTGTGGAAATTAGAACAGGATTTACAACCAATCCTTACTGGAATCATATCTTTTGATGGGAAAATAGTTGATTTAACACTCTCATAAAAGTATTTTTTCTACGGGGGTGAGCTATTTATAATGGTCTGTTAGTAAGGGATTTGTGGTGTGTAGCTGTGTTTTTTAATAGATTCTCATGCATGTGTATGGATATCTCTGGATATTCTGATAGAAAATGCTTTTGTCATTGGTTGGGTTCTGTTTGGAGACAGGCCAGCCAGAGCTGGGACAGAGTATGATTGGTTGAAAGTATTGAAATACTTTTAATGTATAATTCTCCATATTGAGATATAGCTAGTGAGCCTTAGTAGTTTAATTGAATTTCATTGATTTTATTTCTTGAGCTTCATTTAAATTTTTACATTAAATGTTGTTGCATTAGATAAGTTGATTATTACTGAGTCGTTACCCCGTGGAACAGGAGTCCCTGGAATGTGATGTCAGCAAAAACATTCCAATGGAGTAATGAAGGAACCAAGGCCTGTGTTGGCTTCCTCGGTAAACTAAGCCATGGTGATTCTGAGGTAGAACAGAACAAGGCTGTTAAGGAACTGTGAAATAGGTGGGAAAGCCAAAGTGACAGGATTATGAAGTACTTTCAGCAAGAGGCACATGGCGTGGCACTGTCGAAGATGGCCGGGGTCCACATGAGAGCAGGCACGCGCAGTTAACTTGGAAACCTGCCATTTGCTGCTGAGACATAGCGTGTGAATCACTAATTGACCACTGAGTCAAATTTACATTGAGAAGTGAAAGCAGTCAGGTGGAGTTTAAGGTCTGCAGTCATTAATTCACCGCCCACCTCCCGCCCCCCCATGTGAATGTGTAAATGGAAAGAAAAAAAAAGTGAGCCCTACTTTCACATTCCTCTGCTCCGTCAGCAAAACTCGCAGAGATTTACAAGTTCATTAGAAACTTAAGGCTTGTCGAGGCTTCAGACCTTCACTTTGAAATGTCTGCAGCACGGGTGGGTTGCCAAGGCTCAATTTGCAAGTGCTTTGCTAGGACAGATGGGCATGAGTCAAGGCCTTCTGTGCTGACGAGCCCTCGGCCGACGGCGGCACGATGCAGGCATGGGCAGGTGTGGAGGTGGGACCGTTCGGCTGAGGAGCCGAAGACTCTTTGGCCTGGTCCGGTGAGGTGGGTAGGTGGACACCTGGTCAGGGCTGTCTTGGATGTGTAGTGGCTGAAGAAGGCACCTGATGAGGTGGAGCATTGACAGATGATTGACTCTTAAGCCCTTTCCTGATTTTACACTATCTTTCCTGGGGCCAACTGTTGCGTGGGAAGCTGCCAAAAGCTCATCAGAACTTTCCTGGTTCTTCTTGGTCAACTCATGTGTGCGTGAGTGTGTGGTTAATATATTGCAAGAACTTCCTTGGATTGTATATCACGACCGTCGTAGACACAGTATTGTATCTGTGTTTTTGTTTAATAATCTCAATTCACAGTTTTCTATTCTAGGCTAAACTAAAGCATGCAAGTCTATGTTAGAATGAATTTATGTATAAATTTTACTTATTTGCTAAATGTGGCTATTGGAATATTGCAGAAGTATAAAATTATGGTGAAGTTTTCTTTTATGCCGCTGAAAGTCAGTGCTTGTTCCCTCAGATCTAAAACGGAGTTTGACTGTTTCCTTCTTGTGTTCCTTTCTCTGGGTAGTTTCATCTTCAGACACAAACTGAGACTGTTAGCTCTCATCTTGGGTGTTTTTTTCTGCCATGCTTTTGTTTTTCATTCCAGATTTAATGTCTTCATTTATTTCACTGTCACACAGTTCTGTGTGACAACCATCATAATTTTAAATAACGCAGAATTACTCCACTTATCTGTAAAATGTCAGCTCTGCTCATAATTTATCTAAAAACTGAGAATCCATACGATCAATTGCAGAACAAATCCCCTACACTCAAACATAAAAACATACTATTGGATTTGAGACCTTTTTTCCTTGGCCCCGTCCCTTCATGTAAGAGCATCCCCAGGGCAGACATGTTAATTTAACACTTGTTGAAATTTCACTATCAATTAGGCAATTTGCCGCTTACTACGGGAAGTGGAACTACATTTTGATGGGAGTGATTGTTAGCGTACTAGCACTTTACCATGCTCCTTCCATTAGGCTGAGTACATAAGTGGAGCACTCTGGAAATGACGGAAGGTAGCATATCTAGGGAAGCTGTTGCTCTCGTGATGTTATTGATGGCTGTTGCAAACCCCAAGCTCAACGCGCAGGACCTATTGGTTCCTAAAGCTGAAAAATCTTCTCTGGCAATAAATTAAGATGATAATCAAATCACAGTAGAGTGGATGAAGAAACATCGTCTGTGTGTTTTTAAAATGTTAATTAGCAGTTTTAATCTCTATAGAATATAAAATCCTATTGAATATAATGAAAAAATAAAGCAGTACTTCTGGATGTTAACAGGGAACAGACAGTAGTTCTCAGTGACGTGTACTTTCATTTAATTTAACACTATGACAGCATATTCAGAATGGGAATAATCTTTTTTTTACTTTTTTGAAATAATGTGGTTTTTAACTTGTTTTTAATGTGCTATTACTTTGTGTGTGTGGTTTAGGTGTTCAGTTAAGGATTTTTTATAGGGGGGGGGGGGGTCATGAAATTATGTGAGGTCCTCCTAACCAACCAGTACAGGGTGACAGAGAGCCTGTAGCCTGTCCCATGAAGCACAAAGCAGGGATGCACTGGCACACCAAGGGTATTTATGAGACACTGGTTCAGGCTCACAGGCTGTGGAAGTGCGAAGCTACAGTGCTGCTTACTGAGCATTGTGCACGACTACCGTCATAACCATTACTTTTTATTCAATGTTTATCCCGCAGTCATCATTTCAGCGTAACTACTGTGTTGAATCATTCAGCTTTTTTGTAAAACCCAAGGTTACCTTCTGACGTTGAGGCATTTAAGAATTTCACTCTGCGAGAAAGTCTGCTTGGGTGCAACTTTTTTTCTCGTGTATTTTATGCTCTCAAACATAATAAAATAACAGAAGTCAAGCATGGTCTGAGTGTACCTAAAAAAGAAAAACACTACTCTTGTGACAGTGGTTTATTTTATAGCTTGCTTGATTCCTGTGAGTCTCTACAACTTATCCCAGAAGGTATGGGGGCAAGGCGGGGAATGACCCAGGAGGGGGTGCCTACCCATCATCGCACACACCTGTGAACAATTTGGCAACCCCAGCTTACCTAGGCATGTTTTTGGACTGTGGGGTGGAAACGAGAGAAGCTAGAGGAAACAGTGACAACGGGGAGAACATTCAAACTGCACACAGACGGAGCCAGAGCGGAGACTTGAACCCAGGTCCCAGAGGTCTGAGGCACCAATGTTAACTGCCACCATGCCAACCCAGTATATATAATATACAGAAAAAAACTAATCATGGAAAAAAGAAATCCGCAGTTTTACGTCGCAGAGGCTGTATGTGTTTGAATATGACATACATTGCAGTCATTAGTACTTGCACTGGAATAAATCATAGTTTGTATTGGTATGTTAATAAAGCAATTTAAAATAAGCAATTTTGTCTTTTATAGTGAAATGCATATTGATACTGTCTGAGGCTTTTGACATCTAGTTCAGATTTGACACTAAGTACCGTCTCTGTGTCACTAACTGCCAGCTTTGCCCCACTTTCCCCTTCTGTCCCTCTTGTGTCTTTTTAATTACTTTAACTACATTAACCTCATTAACATGGGTGGGTGGGGCCGGAGGCAGGGGGAGGGGAGCACTGCCCGCCCCCCAGTCGTCTGAGCCGAAATTACAATTAACTGGCAAGACCAACATTGCACATGTTCTGCGCTGGCACTTTGCACCTTTGCGTAAGCGGTTTGTTTGTAGACTATAGGTAGACAACATAATCAGTTAAATATGTATCAGATATGTGCATCAACACTTGTGGTAAGCAAGATGTAGTGTTTTTGCCCCCAGCACAAGTATCAAACTCCACTTATGATCATTGATCAGCACAGCAGATTCAGCATTGCACGCATTTGGATACTATTCACCTAATTTGTAAGTGTTTCAGGCATTGAAACCAATCATAGCTTTTGGCTAATTAGATAATGATCAGCTTGAGGTCAGGGTGGTATATATTAATGGTAACCAGGCATGTAGCAAAATAATAAGATAGAGTCATCACACCCCTCGAAATTTGCCCCCACCCTTCGGTTGGTGAAATCTACCAAAAAGGAAGATTTAAGTGCCTGAATGTGACAACAATGGCTGGCTACACCCAGGTGGGGATACCCCCCCCCCCCTCCCCCCAAAGTGGAACTAGCCGTAGCAAAGTGTGAGACAGCAAAATTTTATTTTATTTACTCCACCCACAATGGAAATAGCATTCATTGCTATAAATGTGTTAAATGCTTGTTCTATGTGCGGGTAGATATATTTTAATAATGTAGTATTGAAGATTATAGTTAATAGTGAACCGTATGCTTTTAATAATGTAGTTATCCAGATATATCTGTTTGAGAAGCCTTTGAGGTCACATAATGTTAATAACTCATTTCCATGTCAAATGTTGACTGGACATAACACCTGATTTTGAATGAATTGAGATGTTTCACTGTCTGTTTTTCTGTCAAAATGGAGGTACCTCAGACTGAAAGCTGACTTTGTCTAGCCTGTGCCTTGGCCAACGCTGGTAGCCTGAGTCTGTAGGCCCTGGCAAGGGGCCCTGAAGTGTTATCTTAGTATCTGACATTGTAGTGTGATCTGTTCATTGAGATTGTTCTAGATGCATAGCAAGCAATGACAAATAGGCATTGTTGTGTATTTTTGCAGTGTTTTGTTTTATCTTTTTGTGATGTTTGTTATGACTTTTACACTGGAACAGGGGGATTAAGACAGTAACATTTCATAAATATACATGCATACTGGAGTCAGCAAAAATAATGGGGAAAAAACAGC
Source organism: Paramormyrops kingsleyae (assembly GCF_048594095.1). Taxonomy (NCBI): domain Eukaryota; kingdom Metazoa; phylum Chordata; class Actinopteri; order Osteoglossiformes; family Mormyridae; genus Paramormyrops; species Paramormyrops kingsleyae. The sequence goes on along the minus strand of NC_132807.1, from coordinate 30,559,629 downwards.
AGCAAACAAAAATCAAGACGCAAACACAGTGGCAAATAAGTATGAGGAAGCTTACAATAACACCGGGGAGACTGATACAGGTAGTAGTTACATAAATGACAGAATGCTCTATGCAAAAAATGACAAAGGTCATAAAGGTCTCCTTGTGATCCTCAATGGGGTCCTGATGGTTAGAAGATGAATGAATATATTCAAGATCACTAAGCAGATAGAGAGTTGAAGAGACAGGACATGCTCCACAAACATCCTGTAAGGCTCTTCAAACCTGGACCTCAATTCCAAATCCAGGCCGTGTTTTCAGTTCTCTCAGGTAGTCAGGTTAATTAATTACTGATCCTGAGGCTTCACACCAGCTCATGGGTAAAGGAAGGCGGGAAAACCAGCAGTGCTCAGACCTTGAGGACCGTGATTTGAACAGCCCTATATGGCATCATGTAAGCCTTGTGATTCACTTTAGACTGAGTTGGGCCTAGTTTTTCAGTGACTGGGTGAGATTCAACCAGAATTTATTCCAGTTGGGTATATCTTCCGAAGAGCCATCATTCTACCCTGGGTATGGCATAGGGGAAAGGCCTTTGGCACTCTGCATACCTGCATTGCAGCTCTGAGTTGCAAAAATGGCAAAATATGATGATGCAGGAAAGTAACCAGAATCTTTGAGATCTAGAATGATCAGTTATCATATGGAAATTTCCAGTGCTGCCCAAATCCGAGCCATTCCTGAGCTGTACCCACACTAACATGGCCCTGCCGAAATCATGACTAAACTGAGCAGGTTGCATCACCATCATCTGATTGGTCAAAAGGCATGGAGATGCCGGTGTTTTGCGCTGATATATATAGATTATCTGAAAGAAAAAAGGGCTTATTCTATATATTATTAATTATTAATAATATCGCACATTGTGAGGTATTGATGCATTCCCAATAACTCGGAACTTCCAACGTTCCTCTTACATGAGTACTATAGAACAGCTGAATGGAATAAGTTTGTAAAACAAATTTTGGCAAGCGAATGCTAACATAACATGGCAATTCTGACAAACATGCCAGCCAAAATTACCACATAGTAAATCATGATGTAACAATAAACAATGTGAACAGTAAATAAGCATCTCTTCGGTGTTACGTAACTGTCGCTCTCCAACCCCAGCAATGCCTTTACCAAGCTGACCCTTCTGCAGTAGTAAAACGAAGTGAGCTGGAACTGTGCTGTAGCTATTCTCTTTTCGCAGTACAGGTCGGGTATGGCTTGTGTTCATACCCTGAGGACCAGAGCACATTTTAAAATTGTGCCTCAGTAGTAAATTTATTGTGCTTGAATGGCCCACCCATGAACATTTATGCCCTTTACCAAATACTTGCAGTTATTATGGCTGAACTGAGACTGAGATTGGTTCAGCTTAGCCTGGTAAAAAGGGAACCTTGGAGTCTATTTAGCTTTACTAAAGAGTTTGGGTGTAACTATACCAAAAGAGCTGACGAGCTTAGTCTTTAATTTTGTAATTAAGGACTTTAAGACCACTGGATGGCTATGTTGTACAATGGTCAAACAGATTCTAAGGCAATTGTCATTCCATTTAAACTTGGAGATCATCGAATTAATCTTTTTGTAGCGTTCTGGGGCAGGATGGGGGCATTGCTCGTAAAAAAAACAGAAAATTGATTTGTGGCAGGATGTTCATCCGAAATTCTGCCCTGAAGTGACACTTCTGATTGCTCCATTTTTCAATACCTAATTGTATTTCATTTAGCAGTGTCATAGTTTTCTTTAACAGTTTTTGCAGTTGATTTATGTATAACGATTTGGGAAAAAATGTAAAAGAACGTTTAATAGAATTAAACGGAGGAGTCTCCGCTACTTTAGCAATTGCATTCAGCTGCATAATTGTGGATTCGGACCACAAAGCAGTCTTGCTTTGTTGCACTAATGATCTAATGCGGACTCATATGCACACTGCCAAGGCACATTTCCAGTTATCTGAGTCTGTAGGTTTCCCTGCTTAGATGCTCTTGTGACAACTTGGATAATGACCTGTATTAGGGTACAAGATGCCCTCCTGCTGGCACATTAATGTTGGATTTGGGTCAAGGACTGCAAAGGAGCACACCACAGTTTGGGGGGGGGGGGGACACACGACACCCCAGCAGGAGTCAACAGGGTGAATGTTTGAGCAGCCACGGAGGAGCATCACATCAGGACACCTTTACATCGGTGCAGCTGTTACTGTGGCTTTGCTCGCCTGACCACACATCAGTAATGTTAGATCAGAGTCCCGGTGTCACCTTACCTGAAATGTCGAGTAGGAACATTGGGAAGTGTGCTAAAGATGGACGTGAGTGGTGAACCGTTGCCTAGCAGCAGCATGGTTACCACTCTGTATGGTAAACTAATACAGCAATCACTGTATGAAACGATACAAGTTAGACAAAAGAAGCGGCTGGGAGAAGGAGAGCCAGATGGGATGGATGGAGAACCGATTTTATCTTACAAAAAACAGAATGATGAGGCTCCACACTGATGACATTAAATATTTTTATTACTAACACCGAGAGATTTGGTGTATTTATATTCATTGAAAAACTGAAATGGAACAGAGGTGTTCATAGGTTTGTTCCTGGTATGTGGGGGCATCAATGTGTCTAGTTTGATTATTGGTGACTGTAGCCTGCTGGTAATTGATGCAAAGCTCAAACGACATCTTTTAACAACTCAAGGTATGTAGTCATGTTAAGGGTTTAATTTTAAAAACTATAATTTCTTGCAGCCCCGTGATACATTGTCTGTAAGGAAAAACATTTCAACTTTATCGGTTAGCTTTTCAGAACGGCCCTCGGCATGGTGGAACGGATGAGCCACAATCTAAGGGTCAAATCTGATGCCGTATTGTTGTGACGTTATACTGCTCGTGTAAGGAACACCTTAACAGGACCACCATTGATTTTTTTCCCCATGCTGTACTTCAAGCATGTTAATGAGAAAGTGAGAGAGATTCCTGGCAGTGCAGCTCACATTAATCTTTGCACCACAGGAAATATTGAGCTGAAGTAGACGGTCAAACTGGAAGAAAGACTTATATTTACTTTATTCCAATACCCTTCTCCTCCATCCTCTCATCTCCCACATTGGTTACTCTATTGGAAGGATTTTTGTGCAACTTTGCAGAAAGAGAATTGACGGCCAGTTTTCAAAGTTATTTAAAATGTTTTGCTTCTGTCTCAACATCCCTCCCCCAGTCCAGCAGCCTCTGGTCATTGATTTACCACCACCCCCCGACTTCAATATCCAGCCTCATTGCGGTGTGGGTGGTGGGCTCCTCCATCTCTGTCAGCCCAGGGTCTTTCCCAGACTATGGCGTGTAGCGAGGAGGGCTGAGGAGGGCTGAGGAGGGCTCCCTAGACACTGCCATTAGGAAACTCCCCCAGACCTACCCTCTGGTGGCAGGTTGGGGGCAGCGACGTGGGCGGAGCATGATGGCAACAAGGATCGCTTAATAAATACTCACTCCGACAGATTTACACTTGGGAGTCTGCAAGCAGAGGGGCTTGGATTACCTGACTCTCAAACTGTCTCTGGTGGAGGAATTCAAAGCTATAAAACTTGCTTATTAGATGGTAATATGATGTAGGACATAAAACTCAGGTGTTTGGAAGTTTCTAAGATGAAGTTTATTTGCAATTTAAAGACTGCATCATTATTTATATTTAATATTTCAATACTGGGACCATTAACATCCTGTTAAATGTATTCCCTGCTTGCTTTGTGGGATGGTGACCTTTTATTCGGTCAGTGAAATTATGGGAAATAACAGATAGATAGATCACTTCTGTTTTGGCTGCACTTACAAAATTATTATTATTTCATTGATATTATTTGATATTATTAATTCATTTGAAAATCATCCATCGGGAGGAACCATCGGTCTTCCAACTGCTTATCCTGCTCAAGGTGACCTGGAGCTTATGGTTGACGGCACAAGGCTGGGAATCACCATGGATAGAATAGCACCCCATCGCAGAGCACATGCATGCAAACAATTACAGGCAATTTAGAGACACCAGTTAGCCTGACAGTACGCCTTTGGACTGTGGGAGGAAATCTGAGTACCCAGTGGAAACCTGGGCAAGGAGGGGAGAGTGTAGGTGGGACGCGAACACCTGTCCTGAAGGTTCGAGGTCACTGAGCTGATATGGTGCCCTACAGAATAAACCACCAAAAAGCATAGATAATGCTGCCCAAAGAATTATATACGTGTACAAATATGTGTTGAATATATGAATGTTTATCTCATGAAAATGCAGCTCAATTTGAATTTACATGCAGCTGTAATGTTTACAATAACTGCAGGCTTTAAAATGGAATTTAGACTTGTGAGGATCAGAAGACTTGTGCTATTTAGATTAAAAAATGGCATTTTACTAATACAGTACAGTAGTAAAACCTATTATTTAAAAGAGGCTTTTCGTAAATCCTGTTTAATCAGATAGAATCAGGAGCAGCTATTTCATATTCGCTCTGCAGGCAGCTGAACAGGGAGGCTTCCCCTTACTGTAAGAAAGACACAGGTGCCCCTGTCAGTGTCCCTGTTCCTCTAGCCTGTCCTCAAGTCCCGAACACACTGAAAGAAAGCTGCTAAATAATTGATTTGTGTAATTAAACACTCCAGCTTGGGGACGCCAAGCTGATGGACGATGAGATGTTAAGCCATCTTATTATTTGGTCGCAGGTTTAGTTTGAGGTTATCAGTAACCAGGATGACTCTTCTAACCTCTTGTTACTGCCGTAAACGGCCATGCACCAGCCTTCAGTGACGCGTGCTTCTATGCTGCCTCGCTGGAGAGACTGGCAGCATCTCCCACAAGGATCATATATATTACATACATCATGCATATAGGCATATAATTTTTACTTATTGTAATACAGTGAGGTAGTTAAAATGTGTTTTATTCATGCCATTCTGGCGACAGTGGACATGTTGACAGCATAGCTGTTTTGTTTCTATTGAACCATTCATCTTGCTTTAATCAGTGACGTTAATCCATCCGTCCATCCATCCATTTGATGCTAATCCTGTGACTCTTTTTTTCAGTCTGGTTTTTGGAGTTAATATTAGTCCAATAGTGTGTACAGGACTTTATTTTTAGCAGTCCAAGGAGCATTATCATCAAATAAGTTTTTTTTTAATGTTGCTTCTTTATTTTTATACATCTTATAGTGAGATTTTAGTAAATAGTGTAATGAAGGTATTTATTTGTTTAACTAAGTTGAAATCAATGGATATGTATGTTATTTTCATTTATTTAAATATTGTTGTCATGGATTTTGAGAAGCCCTGCATTATTATTATTATTATTATTCCTGATATAATTTCATTTTAAATATTCTAATGCATTACAGTTATTTCAGTAGCTACTTTTAAACACAATATTTTATTTACGCAATAAAAAATAAAAAAAAAACAAACAAAGTGAAGCCCTGGCAAGACGTTCAAATGAATTTATTATGGGGGGTTTTATTACAATATTTACATTTGTGGCCCATGGGTGAGCGTGGGCATGGTAATCAGATGAACACCCTGTGGACTGCTGGAATAAGAGGATGACTCATATCTGCAATATGCCCTTGATTGGGATTGTAAGAAAGCAAAATCTCTGCTATGTTATTATTTGAATTATTATGCATCATTGTTTGCTTCAATTGATTCTTATAATGAAGCCTCACTCAAGATGTAGCTTCTCAAAGCCACAGGGCTCAGATTATCCGTGCTTGTGCTGTTCTTTCTTTTTTTTTTGGGGTAGGGGTGGCAATGTCCTGTGTGCCGTTTGTCTGTGGAGGTCCACTAGTGCAACTGGTTAATTGTTCATGAGCTAGACCTGTGGGGATTCCCCAGCTTGGTTGTCAAGTTTAAGCAACGAGGAATCATCCGTGGAAACAAGTGCAGATGCTCTGGTTTTCTCTCGTGTGATTTACCTAAATTGGCACAGCTTGTGAGCTGATGTTTTATTATACATTAAATTTAGCACTGGTAAACACAATTATGCGATGAGTCATTTGCCGATGGGACGTCAGCACAGTAGGCTCATGAATTTTGCTTAAGGAGCCATAGATTCCTCACAAGCTGCAGGTGTAAACATATTTCGCAGAGTGCAATTGTAAAGCACTCGGCTGAATAAAAACACTTCTGTAAGCTGCACTGGATGCCGTGTTGGTTTTTCAAAACCAAAAGAAAATATTACTGCCCCAACAGTCATCACGGTTTGACAGTTGATTCCAAATACATTACTCAATAACGTATGTAAATAATGGAAAAGTCAAACAAAAGTTTATTATTAAACTCAGTATGCAATACTATTCAATAGAATTATTGTTGTTATTATTATTATTTATTTCAGTTCTGTGGTTCAGCCATTACTATCCTGGATTTGCTTCGGTCTCCAGTGACATATTAAGTAACGGGTATCACTAAAGGCTCGTGTACGAATACGGGTAAGTATGCACACTGGAGACAGATGGACTGTTTGCACTGCATGGCTCTGCAGTGATTTGAAGTAGTCGTGTTTCACACCCAGCTTTGTGCTGGTGCTCACTGCTTGTATTACGTTCTCGTGGCTCAAGTTTCAGTTTTGGGATTGAGGCTAGAATTTTATACAAGGCCGGTTGATTTCCGTAAGCGCAGGGCCCTGCCTCGTTACGCAGACCCCGAAGGTCAGATTAGATGGAATACTGCCTCTTGTTTCTGTTTAGATTTGCTGCACCTTTTGCGGATGCTGTCAGCTGATGTTTCTTCTTCCAAGCAAAATAGAGAAAAAAGAAGAAAGAAAAGTTTGTTGGATGAGTCAGCCACCCTGACTCACAGTCTTTGCGGCCAGCCGTGCCCTTGAATAACTAATTGGAAACAGCCTCCGATTTAATTAAAGTGCAGTTATTAGCTTCACACGCCTGATTGACAACTCCCCAAAGTGCCTCTTGTGTTATTCCTTTATTTCATCAATGGCTTGCCCCTTGGACCCCTCCATGCTATCTGTCAGGTTATTTCTGCTGTAGTTTGGACCAAATCATGGCTGCCGCTGGTCCCATACTTCTGTGAAGGCTGCTCAATTCAACACTGGTGAACTGTCAGGAAGAGTAACCAAGGGCACTCTGCAGTTTATGAACTTGTTACTCAAGCAGATGTACATTGAAAGTTTAATATATATTTTTTATTTCTATAAACAGGGATGCATATAGCTGGTACGCAAGTACACATTTGTCTTACAAAGTGACGTGTGGCAAGTTCTTGTTGTAACACTGCAAATGCATACTTATTTTATTTGCGCTGGTATGTCAACTATACATTTTAGTCTTCATATGGCTAATTTGTACTTCATTAACGGTTTAAAGGTTAAAATGCATGGTCATGTGCCTGTAATAGCAGAACAAGCGATAAGCATGAGATAAGTGTGCTTTTGTTCTGTTACGACAAGAAATTGCTGTGCGTATCGCTTTATACGGTCACAGAGAACCAAACCAATCAGTTCAGTTCTCTGTGACCGTGACTCTTTATACTCAACTAGTTTGTTGAAACAAAACCTTGGTCTGGATTTGTACTTTCTGGACCTGAACTTTTCACCTCGGTCTGTAGTGGTTTACTTTTGTGACTAACTTCCCCAACACTGATTACCCACTTTAATAATTAAGTGTAATTTTTGTATGCTTTAGCTTTATTTTTGCGATTACAAAACATAATAGTAGTTTTAGCTTGGGAAAGACCTTGTCATATGATGATTTCACATTATTTTTAAGGCTTAAGGTACATGTACTGATAAGATGACTAATCATTTATTACACATTTTAATGTCTTTAAACATTTTCATTTGACATGGGATATATTTTAAGCATTTTAGAGCATTTTTACATTTACTGTCATTCTGAAGCCTATGTGAAATTCTGCAGAATTATGAATTCCTACATTGATGGTTTTGAAAATAACTACCTTTCTAACCAAGCAAACTTGTTCATTCTTCCTAATATACATTAATAACAAATATTACATTATACTATTCTAATATTTATTATAATCATGTAGATTGTTATTAATGTACATTAAATCTGTTAAAGCATGTTAGAAAGTTAATGTATACTTACCTGCTGCTTATGAATGTATTATGAATGAATTATGCACTGATAATTATGCACTGCAAGGTGCACTGATTGTTCTGTGAATGCATAACGAATGTATTATGAAGGTGCACTGATTGTTCTGTGAATGCATAATGAATGCATTATGAAGGTGCAGTTAATGTAAAGCATTCACCAAAATACTATGATGGGTAGGACTTGGGTAAAAGTAAAATTAAATCAGGGTTTTAATATCGTGTAGTAGACCTGGGCTCTGTGGTTATTCATTAGTGAAGTTTGTTCATTTGCGGTCCAGGGTATGGCTTTTTCAGGGTGTGGGTGGAAGAGCAGAGGGGGCGGATGTATCACCTGTAATGGCAGCAGCAGTGAATTACACCAAGGTCTCATGAATCATCAGCTTTGAGTCAATAGCCTTGTAAACAAAATGCGGACATGTCTCTCCACGGGAAGGAAATGTTTACGGCCAGTCGCAGTGATGTCAGGACAGAGCTCAGTGTGCGTTTGGAGCCAGATTTGCAATTGTACATTGAATCATCCACTCCTAAATATTGACCAAGTGATTATGATGTCTTCCTTGCTGATTGACCTGTTCAGCACTCCATGAATGAATTTAATCCCTTTCAAAATCAAAACATCACCTGGAAAGTAACAGTGGCCCTACTTGTGGAGCCCAGCAGTAAGATTTGCTTATAATTGCAAAGACAAACACCAAAGTTTCAATCTCTACACGGTGTTTCTTACCACCTGTGTTTGGGCTGCCTAGTCAAAGAAAATAGTTAAAAAAAAAAAAACGATTTAATAGCAGCGGTAATCTAACCCTTAGAACTCATTGCTCATTGAAATGTCTTTCCAAAGATGATCCAGCTGTGATGCCATCAGCCAAGTGAAAGTACATTACATAAGTATTCAGCAGGCAAATTTTTGCTTATCTTCTGGGTTTAGGTTGCTTATCTATCTTGAAAAATCTGGTCATTTTGTTCAGATAATGTCATTGCATATGCGTGACTAATGCACAGGTAGCTAATGACTTGTGTTAGAAGGGTCAGAGTGGGGGGGTGGTCCATGGGGGGCTATTGAGAAGGGTTTCCCATTGAGAGGGTCTGCCATCTGTCTCCAGTCATTGATGCAAAAATGTGTCTGTGTAAAAGAGAACATTTAATACACAAATATATCAGGATTTCAAATTCCATCGACATCATTTAATTCAATTCTAATTTAAGCTGAAGTCTATGTGATTCCCATTCAGTCGCACTGTCAGCTTTGATAGTCACATAAAGCTGAAGTGAGATTCTCTCAAAGGAGCCATGAGAGTCACTCTGTCAGCGCTGTTCTTCAGAATGGACATGTTTATTTTCAGGTATGGAAAGCTTGTAGGTAGCCATAACACCAGAAGGTTCAGAGTAGCTTTCCATTTAAGCAGAATAATATTTTGTCTTTGGAGAGAGCGCACTTTCAACTTACTTTCTACATGTGTATATTAAGCCAAATGTGTTACATATACATGCTATTGAAAAGATTTAAGCTGGTTCTGAAAAAAACAACAAATTTATTTTTGTATAGCGCATTATCACAACATTACATCGTCTCAAAGCGCTTTACAGCATCCCCGCCCAAAGCCCCCAGTGAGTAAGCCATAGGCGACAGTGGCAAGGAAAAACTCCTGAGAAGGAAGAAACTAGAGATGCACCGATACCGATATTCGGATCGGTATCGTCGCCGATCCAGACCTATTTGACGGATCGGGTATCGGCCATGCGTGACCGATCCAGGTCCTATACTTACTTATTTAGTTTTTGGCAATCAATCGCACGACAGCTCTTTCCCATTTTACATGTGTTTTTTGCGGCATTCAAATCGAACGCTATCACTGCCCCTCAGTCTTTTTTGCTACTCAGTGGGTGTGAGTACAGTGACTTCCGCCTGCTGTGACGTCATGCGCTTACCCTTCGCAGTACGAGGAGCGTAAGATAAGACGTGACGATCTGAGAGTATTATACGCTATTATATATACATAAACCAGTAGCATAGCGATTTGCAATCTATGTAAAATAAAATTTTGAGGTGGGAATAGCGTTTAATGGACAATCCCATTTAACAAAGCGCACGCAACTGCGAGACAAAAAGCAATGGATGATTTGGGAGTCGCTAACTTAATTGGACTGTTTTGCGAACTCGCTGCAGCTTGTTTTACAAGAGGGGCTGCCATCGCAACAAAAGTGTAACTGCGCTGACGCCAATGGGAGAAAAACTGTGTTAAAATTTTAAGCATTCGCCACTTGTGTATACTTGCTTTGAAGATATTCATATTGAACTGCAAATGCCGCAAAAACGCTTAAAACAAACGAGGTGGAACAGTACGTTATGTATGTTTGTAGTAACCTAATTAAATATTTTTTGTCATACATTTTTCCATCTGTATTTACTAGCTTAAAAAATTAATATATAAAGTATAACAAAGTAAATATCATTATCGGAAACTATATTAGTTTTGAAGCACTGACCAAGAGTGGCAACTCTAAATTTCGTTGTGTTTGATATGCAATGACAAATAAAGCTGCTTCTCGGTAGTTGTGTATCTGAATCGGATCGGAACTGAAAAAATGTGGATCGCCCATCTCTAGATGAAACCTTGGGAGGGACCAAACTCAAAGGGGGAGCCCATCCTCCAGGGGCCGGCAGGGAGTGTCAAATACAGTAAAATTTGAGACACAAACGGGGAGCGGGGGGGAGATGACAAGCCGGTGCAAACGCTCCCTCCAAACGCCAGGCAACCAGAAGGCAGGACTCCGGATTGAATCATAAAAAGTTCTAGTTCTGATCGAATTTTTCCCATAAGAAATAATGGAAAACCAATTGATTGGTTCCCGGCCCCCCAAAATTACACCTAATATTATTTTTTTTAGCATTTAAACACAAAATGAACAGGATAAAACAAGAAGAGCATTTTTTTCTTAATGGCTTCCAAAACAAAGATCTTATCCAAACATTACCCCTGTCCTGCCCCGATCGTCTGCTCCTTCCGTGTGCCACGCCCCCTCGTTAACCTCGTGTGGGATCTCCATGTGATCAGCTGTTTCTGGTAGTTGTCATTAGTCCTCTGTATTAAGTCCGCGTTTCAGTTTGTTTCACAGGTCCGGTAATTGGGTGCGTTCGACTTGCTTACAGCGCTGGCTTAAAGCAATGCATTCTGATTTCTGATCCTGACGCAATGCATTAGGGTTAGATGCATTGCAACCTCTCACCCGGCTGCACAAACTGGAACCGCCTCCGTGACGACATACCTTTGCCCTTATTGGCATGACGTTTGTATCCCAGGTAGTTCCGATGCGTAATCTGCTATTTCTCCCGAATATCACGTAAAGCAGTGAGAACTGGTTTTCAGTTAATTTACTTGGTAAAATAAAGTTTAAATAGATGACATAAATGCTCTAATAGTACACGTAAGATAGTGATTTATTTATTGTTAGTTACTGTCATGTTGCACTGCTTTATTTGGCTAATCGTCCAGTCTGTGAAGAAGGCATTCAAGTAAGAATTGCATTGTGGTATGACTCATTTCCTGGGGCGTACAATTTATATTAGGTCAGCGTTCACGGTTCGACTTCTGATATTCAGATCGAGTTCTAGGTCAAACTGGTTTGTTCGACTTTCAAGAAATTCGAGTTCTAGTGAGTTCGAGAACCGAGGTACCACTGTATTTGTATAGTTAGGATTTCTGTGCATTGCATAGTCAGTATCACTAAGTTTTGCTATTTTTTATTATTATTTTCTCTAGGCAATAAATATATAGTATTGGCCTAAATATAAGACGACCCCCCACTTTTTTGACTATTAGTTTTGGAAAAAAAAATTTTGGAATACCTTTATAAAGAAATTGTTTTCTTTATACACATGTAATAAGTTAACCAGCAATCGGACAATAAATGTATTAAACAACAAACAGTACAAAAAACAAATGTATTATTTGGGGACAGGGAGTCAATATTAGAAAATCTACAACCATTGAGGGTTCAGAATGTTTTTGATGCAGCAGACCCACACGAAGAAGGTTAAAAAACATATTGCGGAAAAAAGTCGTGCCATATCAATAAATGACGACAGCTCTTTTAAAATGAATGTTACTGTCTTTATTAACGGACACTATCATTTTAATAGTAGCAGCAGCACAGCTAGGGAACCAACAATTTGCACGACAGTCAGATACACGCTAAACACATGCTTTGCCAGGGTTGCCAACTGCAAGAACTTTTAATGTTTCACGGCCTGCTGTTACTGCTCACTAATATCTCTTGGTGGAAGCTGTGCCAAAACACAGGAACTGAATTTAGCCAGACTTCTGGTGTAGCAGACTTTAATTTCACATTAATATACCTTGTTGACCTCAATATAAGACAGGGTTTTTTTTTCCCTCAAAATAATCTGAAAAGGTGGTGGTGTCTTATATTGAGGCTCTAGACAAAAAAAGGTAATAGCACCAATTACGATATTTCGTAAGGAATGTTTTGGCTTACCGTAATATAGATTTGCTGTAAGATTTCTTGCGTCAAAAAGCACGCGTGTCACGGCGCGAGTAAGGTTGCCACCTGTTCCTTATAATAGGGGATCTCCCCATACAAAGGAACAACAGTTCTTCCAATATGGGACAATCCTGTATTATAAGCGATCAGTGGCAACCCTATGCCTGAAAGTATTTGTGAAGGCTTGTGTCTGTCTCACCACAGTGTTGTTGATACATACCATTAAGAGAAGCTATGCTGACAAAATTGCAGACATGATGGTTAATAGCAAAGCATTTCTGTTGTATTTAAAGATAATATACTTTTAATGCTTCAAAAGGTTAATTCATCTGGAAACAGGTTGTTTGTATAATGTGTTATTGGAGAAAGTCAGTTGGTTAACAGGTGTTTTCTTACGCAATACTTTGCATAATGCATGCTGCAGGTACCGTTTCCCCTTGCAATTGACAATTAATCACTAAATTCTAATTGCATTTTATGAGAACATTGTTTATTACTATCAGACACATTATCAGTGTTATTTGAAACATGAGGCTTGCCTGTTCCAGCCCCACGCTGGACCGCATCGCGTGCTGCTCTCTGGTTCTTTGTACACCTCTTACAACTTCCATGTTGACATTACTGAAACTAGGCCAAATTACTTCAGCTGGGGAAGCAATTAGTTGTATCAAGAACCTGACTGGTATATGCATGTGCAGTTTGTGTTGACAGTGTGGCCTAGCATGAATGGGACTGCACATCCACAAATTCTGTAGTGCAGTTCTCAGTTTGCTTCTGCAGGAAGGCACTTGCTGATCTTCAGCACACACTCGCCCGAAACAGTAACTCAGATTCCTTTGCTCTGTTTCAGCTTGATTAATGTAATAATTGAGAGGTGTGTTTGCTAAAGGATGAAGCTGCTGTTAGGGCTGTGCCATATCACACTGTCCATGATAATACCCGTAAAATTTTCACATGATAAAGTGTGATATCACAACTTCAATGATATAGTGACGTGATGCATTTATGTTCCCTAGTGTGCAAAACGACACAAGCCCAGATATATGCTGTTCAGTCTCAAAACCCTCACACATAAAAACCAAGCATGCGCTTGCATCTGCACAACATTCGCTCACTCGTTCAAACCCTCTGCTTGCTGCTTCATAATACCTTTACAAAATCTCATTTTATTTGCCAAATTTCATATTCAGATTTAAGTGTACATTTCTTAAGAATTATATTTTTTCCTTTTTAAATTTATGTTACAGCTTATGTGCACAATGTTAATCTGCTGTTCTTGTTTAATAAACATTAATAAAAAACACATATAAAAAATACACTCGTTCGCCTTGAGCCTCAACGCGACTGTCTGCATAGTGCTCGCTCGCTAACTGGACCCTCTCTGCATGCTCGTAAGGCAGCTGTTATTTAAGTTTTGACTGCATTTTTATTTTATTTTTATAAGCAATGAGTGTTTACATTTTGTTTGTTTGGATTGCTGCTGTTTGTTTAAATTTGCACTTTGCACAAATTTGAAGTAATTTTTATTAGGTTGTGTAATATTGTGTAGGCTCCTGAAGAGTTACAAAGGTAAGTTACTTTACTTTTTGATAAACTAAAGTGTTAAGCAGTAATAATATACTTTTACTTATGATTTCCAGGGAAAACACTACCTAGGCTACTTTTGTGCTTACCTTTGAGTTATGCTGTGTCACTGAATACAGTATAATGCTGCTGCTGCTGGCATCTTGTGGCAATAGATTCACACTTCGAATTAGGTAGTCTTAGGTACTGTCATCAATGACAGTAGCTGATTGGAAAAGAACGATGGAAACTGACCTTCATTTTATTTGCACTAACAAATGCTGCTGTCTACATGTTGCAATCACCCACAATACGTAGTTCAGTATTTTGTTTTCTCTATATCATCACAAATATAATTTTTGCAATTTTCCTTGAAATATCGTGATATGATTTTGAGCCTATATCGCCCATCCCTTATGAACCAAAAATGTAACAATAAACTGATGATATCTGATAACGTTTGTTGACATGTGCGAGAGTGGTAATTCAATGCTAAAAAATGAAAGACGACAAACATAATAATGATAATAATAATATTAAAGAGGATTAATCAGAGAATTACTAGATATTGTATAGTTTATCTTCAAAAGCTAAGACTTTTTAAATATCTCATGGAAGTTCTTTCTTGGATTCCATTAAGAGAATATTGTAACGTGATGAGGAAGCCTGACTTTAGGTCACTGGTTTTGGGAATTTGCTTCTCAGTTACTAAGAAAATGCTTAGAAAAGCACCAGTTAGAAAAACAATTTCAGATAACATATACTGGCTTATTTTTCTCTTGCTTGTTTCTGTTTTGCTATTGAATGTGTTGTTGCTATACACGTTTATTTTTGTGTTAATGAGCCAGTCTTTGTTTTACTAAGAGCGGAATGTACGATAAGGGCAAGAGTAGTGTCTTATATTTCATGGTGTTTGTGTTTAACGAAATTGCACAACTGCAAAATGGAAAAAAAAAAACCCAACAGGGAAGTTTTTTTACTGATTAAACTCTGGTGTCCTTGTAGACTGAAGGAGAGAGGGAATTGTAGAAACCCTACCTGTGACTCACTGAGATTAAATAGCATTTTTTCATATTGTTGAGAACTACATCCTTTTTTTGTCTAGAGCTTAGAAAGTCAGCTTTTTGTACATTTATATGTGTAAGCCATCTTAATTATTCATGTCATTTTCTACAGCTTGTGTTTGTAAACTTCTTGTTTTTTTTAATTCCCACTTTATGAATTGGTAATTTCCCTGAATGCGTATTTTCTGTTCTAGTCACCCAGTGACTGGTCCCTAGCAGGTGCCACACGATTGTATCGAGACTGCAATGACCTCAGCACTCAGCTAACCGGGCCTGCTGGGGACAGACTGCTGGGCAGTGGCATGACATTAACACTCACGGGGGGTGGGAGCATGGGGAGGAGGGGGGGATGGGTGTTACAGAACAACAATGAATAAACCCAGCTTGATTCATTGAGAAAGTGAGCTTTGGTGGGAGCAGATGGAGATGAATGGGAAGTGTTTCTGTGATGAGTCTGTACATTTGTTTAGGGATGGTCTCCCTTCGCTGGGTATCCTGTTTAACTCTGAATTTTTCAGTAGGTTAGATCATAGCACTGCAGTCTGGCCTATATATTTATATCCGGTCAAA
This sequence comes from Paramormyrops kingsleyae, assembly GCF_048594095.1. NCBI lineage: Eukaryota > Metazoa > Chordata > Actinopteri > Osteoglossiformes > Mormyridae > Paramormyrops > Paramormyrops kingsleyae. The sequence continues at coordinate 30,543,796 of NC_132807.1, read as the reverse complement.
ATGAAATGAGTAGCTACAGTTAACTAATGGAATGAACAATGCCTGGTGACTAAATAGTATGAGGAATGTTATTTGTTTATTCATGATATTCAGCATTTTTGGCTCTCAGAAGGGAGCTTCCATTGAAAAGTTATGGATGGATGCCCTGCATAGAGAGGAAGTGGTATTTTCCGCAATATTAACACAAAGTGTTTACATTGTATGCAACTTCTGAAAATGAGCAGTATTCTTTTTGCCCTGCTCACAGCATGCATTCATTACTGTCAGTTGATCTTAACACCTGTTAAATAAAACGTATTAAGTTGTGTACATTAAGATACAGGAACATGCGTAATCTTTTTAGAACGTCAGTTTGTAGTGAATCTTCAATACTGTGGAAAAGGAGAATGTGTGGTTCTGGGGGTTAGTGTAATTTTTGAAAGTGCTATATAAAAATGGCAAACTATAGGCTGTGAGCTACATACCCAGAAACAAAGCAGGAAAGAATTTAGTAAATACTGATTTAATGTTCTGTGTAGTTGAAATTACCATATTTGAATAGTATTCTGTAAATCCATAGTGGGATTAATGGCTTAGAAGTGGAAAAGGTAGCGTCTTTGCCTGTTGCTGCTCCTTCGTGTTTGCTAGCTTATTAAACAACGGAATCCTCTTTGTCGCTTCACGTGGTAAAGTGATACGGGAGATAATGCTTACCTCACAAAGAAAGCCTGCTGTCTAAAACTGTCTGGGTCAACATCTAGCCCCTTTATATATCGCTGCCTCTGATGAAGGGCCGTTACTGTGGATCAGTGCTCGCTTTGTGACGCTAAACTGGAACGAAAGTCGTATAGCAGAGAATTACACAAGGGCACGCGTGTTCATCGCCCCCTGACACCCTGATGTATCGACATCCCACTTGTGGCTTTGTGAAAAAAAAATACTCATTAGCACTTAATAATTGATGAGAGCAGATAATGTTTAACTGCTATTTATAACAGGCAGCCTAGCTGGTCATGCACAGCTGGTATATGTAAAAGTTTCTGTCTCAATTGAGTGACTGATTGAATGAATTCTGGCTGTGCATTCAGGTGGCATTAAGACAGCTGTATGGTGTTCCTGGGCCAGGAACATAATCATAATGTAATCATAATACCGGTTTATTTATTAGGATCCTCTCAATGCCATATTAGAATATATAAAAATACATTTTTTTTATATTGGTACTTCTAAAACTTTATGATCCACTGTTGATTGATTATGGTTTTATAGTCTCACCATTTTTTTCTCTACTTCTTTTATTAAGAATTAGGTGTTTTCTGGTGTGTTGAACTATTTATTCATTTATTCCCTTCTCTGAGAACTCAGCTGGCCTTTTGCTTTCAGCGCGTGTAGGATAAAGTTGGAGAGAATTCATAGTGATGGCCATGGAGAGGGGCAGCTGTAGACTAGTGCTCTTTCCAGTCATTTCTCACCCAATTTGTTATTTTAAAAATGCTGGGCCGTGCACAGCCAACATACGCAGACCGAGTTTCGTGGAATTATCTCTCTTCTTTCCTTGGCTTGTCTATGCTACGTGACTCGTCAAATTAGCCTTTAGTCATTTAATCAATTTTTTTTCTTCTCTGAAAGTTTGATCTTTTTTATGGAGGCCGTCTTCTTCCTTTTTTGGCATTGAAGCTCATGAAATTTTGCTTCAGTGAGAGAAGCTTCATCTCCAATTGGCTGAGGTTCATTTTAAAGGGCCATGCAGGTTGTGCTCGCTTTCTGTTAACCATTGGATAAAGTTTAATATATGATTATTAGGGGTGTGTATTGTAAGCTTTGTCACGATTCGATTTCGCAAGGCATCGATTCATTATCTGGCAGTATTTGGAAAGTTATTGTGATATGATGCGATTCGATTCAGTAATCCATGATCAATATTTTCAATACAGTGAAACTCAAGTTGATTTTAGCAGAATTTATTTACCTTTCAAAATAATAATTGTTTCATTTTAACAACAAAATATGTTGAAAAGAACTATATTGAAGTGTTTCATTTAAAAAAGGTTCAAAAACACAAACATGTCTGTCTTGTACTTATACCTTAGCAACATGTAACAATTGCTGGATGTGTATAGCTTTCTCCGAATAGTATGTGTATTCAGCTACATAAAATGTACTGTAATGTATTGGTCTCTACTGTCTACTAAGGCAAGTTTCTAGATTGCTTTGGGCAAGAGATTTTTTTCACAGAATGATTTTTTTTTTGGCAGTATTTAAGAATATTGTCCTGGTTTAATGATATGAATCAGTATTTGTTCATAGAGTTGATTAAATTCCATTGTGGTCTTAACCATCAATGAATTGTTACACCCCTAATGCTTATATGATCACATAACTTCTTTCCTGATTTTATTTGAATAATTTTCAATTTAAAGGCTGTGTGTAAGGATAGGTGAACTATTTTTTTTTTAAAATGGTACAATTTATTATAAATCATTTCAGACTTAATTTAAATAATTTCCTGTAGAAAGTTATAATTCTTAAGACGTCGAAGAATGTCAAAGGATGAGTCACACACATATACACACACACACACACACACACACATGCACGCACGCACACACACACACTTTCTCTCTTTCACTTGCAGTACCAAAACACCTCATTACTGCTTGTCATTTGAAATCCATTTTTCCACCTGCAATTTCCGGTAGTTTCCTTTTGTAGATTGTTTCAGTGTTAACTTTCCATTGACTTTAAATTTCTTCACACTTTTCATGAATGTATTTTCTCTTGTTTAGACACTGTTATGGACAACCATATTTTAAATTACAGCAAAGGGCTTTACCATTAATCTTTTTCTTACTAAGACAAAATGCAGGCGTTCGGTAATACAGCTGTCATGACTGTAACCAACAGGTGCTTGTTGGTAATGTACCTACTGTGTTGCACCAGGTATCGTTTATGAATCACTCCTGTTCCCCGCTACATTGAGCTACAAGGCCCAGCAAGACTCTCCTGCCTCATCTGACCTGCTGTCTCTAATACTCTGATACGATGAGGTTTTCATTTGTCATCAGCATTACCCTGAAATCAGACGTCCTTCTAAAATATGTGCCAATCCAATCTTGAAGCTTTGCCATGAAGGTGTGAGCTAGTCTGTATCAAGAGTCAGAGTTAAGGAGCTCATAGAGTTACTTTTAATAGTAGTAATCATTCTAATCTGACGGGTGACACCTTGGTAAATTGTTTTACTGTGTACTGTGTTCTGTTTTTATTTTTTGTATATGAACATAAGGGTAAATTGATATTTATTTAGAACTGTGCCATACTTCAGCAAAACCAAAAATGTGCATCGCACAGTGGTTTGCCTGTATCCCACATAGTGCTGGATTGTGCGGATGATTTCCATCATGGCTGTGTCAGTGATGCCCCACCAGTGTCCTTACACAATGTGTTCCACATCTCCACCTCTACATGTGATATTTCTGCTTCCTCCTCCTCTGCCATTGTTTCCTTAGACACTTCGAGAGGTTCCAGGAGGTGGTAGATGCACCGGCTAAGGAATCGTGTCAGCAGCTGGTATATGGGATAAGCCCAGGGGCGTCCATAACATTGCAAAACGTGTTTTTGCAAAGGTTAGGATATGAGACTTCTTTCAGAATCTCCTCCCACCCATCCTAGGGTGTGGACAAGTTTCCTGCACACCCTGCACTACCATTTATGTCCAAACTGCCCGGGAATTGTCCTTATAGCCTCTTGCAGGGTGCAATAGGTGATCTGGTTATGACTCCATTAAACACTTTACCACCTTGATAAGACGTTTAACCAACCATGAAAATGTGCTGAGGATCGATTATTGTGTTTATTTATTTATTGGTTCCTCAGACTGCGACACTCTTCACAGCTCCCCTGTGCCATCATGCGTGCTGCCACTCAGCCGAGATTGTCCCCCTCACCTTTTTTCTGAGCAGGGAAAGATGGTTAAATGGAACTAAAGGTGTTTTTGAGGGTCACTCACCTGAGAGTGACAACTATAGCTATGTAAACATGGGTGTCTAATATTGCATTGTGCAGCACCGTATGCACTAGTGTAATGTGGTGCATATCTTATATGGAGGCGTTATTGTTCTCAAACTGCCGATCACTGGCCGGTTGACTCTTGGCAGGGCACAGTACGGTGGAATTTTCTGTAAAATGTTTCCTGGTTTGTATCATTTTAAAGAAGCAAAAGGCTGAAATCTTAGTACAAACTATGAAGGATTTGGAGCTGCTACACTTAGCTTGGCCTTTGGTACACCAGTGGATGATGAAAGGTGTTCATAATGCCCTTTTCTGTGGATTTTTCTTCTGGACGTTTCAGGGCTGAACTTCAGGCCTGTCTTAAAATACCTTTTTCCTTTAAGATGTGCTTTACTTTTCATCGTAGGTAGCAGGGTACCCGTGTCTCCAGTCACATTTTCTTGTTCTTGCCATATTTTCTGGTTGCACAAGCTACTTGCCAGTCTTATGAATTACTATGAAAAAAAATCATGTGCATTATGGAGTCATAAGTAGTCATATTATGCAAAATAAATTCCCGATGGACGTATGTGGGGGGAAAATGTGTTTGTTTTTTTTTGTTGGGCTTCCTTGTTCAGTGGTATAGAGCACGGCTGAATCTAATCAAGAGGCCCTGATTGCTTAGCCATATTTGGTAACATCATTGAGAAATCTGTAAGGTAAATTATTGGGTATGGAATTTGGACAATGCTGAACAGAATGCTCTTTAGGTGGTCTACTTTATATATGCTGTCCTTTCTACATAACATATTGGTTGACAAACAATGGGACCTGTTGAAACCTGGCCAAAGATCATCTATGTATCTCTTGGAATATGATATGCATTAATGGAATAGATGCAGTTAAATCCTGAAAACCATGGCTGCATTCATTACACACCTAATAGCCAGTCCTCCCCTAGGGTGACTTGTCAGGTACAAGTGTGTGGGTCACAAACAGAGACAAGAAGAAAAATGCAGGCCTGAGACTGGCATCAATAAGAACATTCATCAGAATTGAACATTACAGCTACGTCAGGCAGCAGCACTTGAAACATTATGCTTGGTTGTCGCCAGTCTGTCTCCCTTTCTTGACTGGATATGTGTAAGTTTGATAGATGCTAAAGGTATGATTTATTTGCATGCTTGAATGGGGTTTAGGGGAACACATAATCATTTAACTTCCATTAGAAGATAATGTCGGGCATACGGTTGATGTGCCCTGCATGGGAAAAGTTGTACAGGTGAGCCAAAACTTGTAAGGTTTTAGGATCCACTTTGCAAACACGCGCACCCGATAGCGTGCTTTTACCAGTCGCTTTTGGTGGCTGGGTGGCGCACTCCATTACAAGATTTACAAATTAGATGTAAGTTGAATCGCATGCTGAACTCGGTGTGACAGGGAAACAGACCCTGGAGATGTGTTGGTAAGAAAGCGATCCTGTTATATCCCTCTCTTTAACACTTGGACTGTTATTGTTACAGTGATATTTAAAACTCCCAGCTGATACCTTAGATCACCTCCTGTAACTGAACTGCAATGAGGGCAGAAGACAAGTTTTCTTTTGATCAGGTTCCCGCTCCTTTTTTTGATGCAAAAATGGAAGTAGTTGTTTGTTGTTTTGTGATGGAAGATATTTGTGTGTCCATATGTTTTCCATTGGTGATACACCCATTGGTCAAACACAGCCAACAAATCTACATGAAGACTTATGTATGTGGCTGACTGAGTAAAAAGGAAAAAAAAAGTATCATTTGAATAATACAGAATGGAGTGACACTGGAGTAACCTTTTACCCAGCTGTCTTCTGAAATTGCACTTTTGACTTTCTTGGTCCCTCTGCTGGGACAGGCAGTTATTGCGGCTTCGCATAAATAATATTTAGAATTTCAAAATCTGAATGGATTTTCCAAAAGGAAATTTTCAAAAAGCGAAGGAAAAAGAAGACAACATGACAGATGATACAGAATGTCACATTTTGATTTCAGGTATTATGATAACATTTGCTACATTTGAGCGTTACGTATCTGCATCCAGGGTTTAACCAAAAATATTTGAGCACTCTTTGTGTTAACTTTTTTACATATGGGACACGTTGAATCTCATTGTTCACAGGAATGACTGAGGAAGCAGTCACTCAAGGAAGTCTCTGGAAAAGTGCTAGAACTTGGAAGTTTTCGTCACAGTTATAGATTCAGGCAGTCAGCTCAGCAATTCTATTCTCCGATCTGGATCTTGGTCTTGACAAACCTGGCGAGAGCTCGGATTGAAATATCAATGTGGATGACTCACTTTGACTTTAGTGTCAATCACTATTGCAAATGGTACAGCCATCATAGCTGAATCCGTGAGAGAGATCATGCGTTCTTCTCCAGTGTGGAGGGGCCCGCATTTTAAAGTGATAGCACTCTGTTAAGATTGTCTGTGTAGGTGAGACGGACAGCATTAATGTTTTATGTGAGTTCTAAAAATAGATGCTTAACAACCAGGACTGCAACCTAGTTTAATGTAAAAACACACAATAAAAAAGAAAACTATTCCCAGTGGAAACAAGGTTTAAGAGACCTGCTGTTCTTCTGTACTTTGAAGTGGTGATTTTCAGGCCTTTTCTGAATTCATGTCTGATGATTAAGCCTACTGTTGCTTGCATGCAGTGAGCAAGCTTTTTCTCTCAATTATCACATTTTCATTTACGTGGTTTGCACCGTTTTGAATAGCGTAAACTGTGAAATATTTTGTTTGTTGTTCTTTGGGAGCAAACAAAGTATTGTTTGAATCTTAGATTTTATGTTGCCACATTAGTACGTTTTAAAAATAAACATACAAAAGTGAATATTTCGGCTTTAAACCTGACATGAAATACCTGTATTGTCATTGTGCATTTTAGCAGAAGTTGTTATACTTAAAATGAATGCGTCACACAGTGCTGGGCAATGAGCATTAGTGTCAATTACTCTGGTGTTAACACAGCAGCAGAATGTTCTCTTAAAAGCCATAAGCAAGTTCTTTTTTTCCTTTTTAGCTTTACAATTGTCTCAAAAATTTGAGATATCCCCCACATCGCTGTCACCCTCTGCTCTGAGGGAGTTGAGTTTGGAGGAAGAGACTGTAATCACCCACACGCTTACTCTATACCAAACAAGATTTCAGTAGTGGATATGCTACTACATTTAAATGCTGATGAGATGATTATAACCAAAGACAAAACAGGAAAGTATGGAAGCCAAATTAATCCATGTTTTAATGAAAATCTGGACATTTTTGTGGGATTTTTCTTCCTTTAATCTGTCCCTATTCCCATTGACAAATCCATTCATGCTTTCTCAACTTGCCAGCCCAGACCAAGAATTTCCCATTTGGATGGGGCCTGGATTGGTATCTTGTGGCTGTTCGTGTCCCCAAGATTTAGCATGTCAAATGTGGAGTTTATGATCAAACATGACTTTTTCAACTAATAAAAAAAAAAAACAAAAAAAACAAAAGCGAAAGAAAACTGACAGCTTTGCTCCAGAATAGAGGTCATTATTCATATTAAATCTCTAAACATAATTAGAATTCTGAAGGACTTTTCTTTATTATTATCACTGTAGTTAAACAGAATGGTGTTAAAGGTTGTTTTAAAAGAACAATAGTGTGAATGTGACATGACCATGGGAACCAACCTTCAATGGTACAACCCAGTGCCACTTTACAAAAATCTGGAAGGTGTATGAGCTCCTAATGAATGCAGCTGATACTGCCCTATGACTCTGTGTATCTGTGTGATGCTGTCTGGTAGCTGTAGACAGGGAAGCCATCTGCTTCCAGAATGTTCTAATAGGTTGTCGTATACTTTGTACGCAGGTACACTAGATGGTGGAATGTAGGTGAGACATAGTGTCTGTTCAGTATTCACTGTATTTAAAGGGGCCTCTGAGAATTTTCAGTGGACAAGCATAGACCAAGGAAATATACTACACCGGGGTTGCCCAGTCCGGTCCTTGGGGACTCACAGACAGTCCATGTTTTTGCTCCCTCCCAGCTCCCTGCAAGACAGTACACAGGTGGGAAAACTCAGGTGCCGGGAGGAAGCAAAAATGTGAACTGTCTGTGGGTCCCAGAGGACCGGTTTGAGAAACACTGTACTAAACTAAAGTAATCCTCCCTATTTGCCTGGAAGTAGAACTAAACCGTTGAACCAGAGGTGGCTAGAGGTGACTCCAGCAACAGACAGAGGCCGAACAGCAGCTCTTACCCCTTTCACACAAATACCAGCCGACAGGGCTGCTGTTGTTGTGCTGTACTGAATGACACAACAGGAGAGTTCATTAGGAGGCTGACTCATCCTCAGTCTGTAGAACCTCACCCCTACCTAGCAGCCATCTTGTCATATTTTAAATTTCATTCCATTGCTGTGGCTTTGCACACTGGCCCGTTTATTAAAACTAGTATTAAATAGTAATGATATTTCACATGACCTTTGCTATAAACAATACAGTAGCAATGGTCATCATTAATGATGTTAATTTTGTGGCCTGTAGAGGATTAGACCTTGACTGATTCACCATTCTGAACTTGGGATATAAGATGTTGTGTTTGTTTAATTTCTGAATAGGCACACATCCTAATTTACGCACAGACTTACACCATGCAGCACTGAGCACCATACTCATTACATAAATAAGCATATGCCCTATTCACATTTGGTCCTGGGCGATTGGATCACAAGCGGACAGCTCTAAATAGTAAACAACCGCCAAGATGCAGTTTGAGCCAATCACTTAAACCACTAGGTGAGGTAGTCTGGGATGCATTTGACCATGTATCTTTTGTAGCGTAAACACTAATGCATCCTGGGTGAATCCCAGACAAGGATGTCACAATAACTGTGCGTGGGGCAGTAAAGAACTCTGAACACGTGGTCAGCTGGACACCTTGGAGATGCGTGACAGACACAGGTGTAAACGGCGATGTATCTCGGCTCTCTACTTTTGATGCGATCACCAAAGGTGCATTTTAAAGGGCCTTACACTAGCAATAACCTATCTGTTCTGTCAGTGCAAGTGAGTCCATGTAAAGAGCAGTATTTTTGTGGTGGGAGGCAGGGAGGTGTTTACATTCTGTCTTGTGTCTCCGCTTCTGGCAGTCTTTAAGCTATGAACGCCACTACTAGGCTTTGGCCCAGATATCAGTGCAGATATCAAACCGCCAAACCAGTTAGGAACAGAAAGCCATAGACACTTCACCTCTGTGGAAAGCAGATGCTGCACAACTGTCCTTTGTGAATATAGTGGATATATATAACTCCATTAGCAATAACTAGCTTCATTTAAACATAATCATAATTTATGTAATATACTATGGGTGGCATTACGGCTGAGTAACGCTGATGGTGTACATATGGCATATATAGACCCCACACGCTACAGTTCTCGGGGAATCCCCAGGCATTCCCAGCTGTGAGATATGATGTCGTTTGCATGTCCTGGGTATCCCATGGGGAATCTGCCCAGTGGGATATGCCTGGAACAGCTCCCTTTGAAACCAAGCAGGTGGTGATCTTATGAAATGCCTGCTAACTCCACTCCATACGAAGGAGCAGCGGCTGTGTTTCAAGGTCTGTTCCAGTCTCCAGACTCATTGCTCCAAACTGTGGCAACAAAACCTATCAATACCACACCCCCTCTAACATAAGAGGCTGGGAATAAGCTCCCAACTCTCACATGAAAGGCAGTAATCTTTTCCAAGAGAGGACCATGGCTTTGGATTTGGAGCTGCTGATTCTCATAACTGTTGCTACACACTCAGCATCAAACACTGAAGGTCCTGGTCGGATGAGGCCAAAAGGATCAACATCAACCAGTGGCAGGGCAGCCCCCTCTAGTCTGCCATCCTGGATGCTTCCAGAAGCTATTTAAGGAGTGCATTAGCCGCATCACCCCAACTGTATAAAGTGCCTTCAACAATGCAGTTACCCCTGCAGCCATAACAAGGATCTTTGTCATAGCAACCTCAGCTGCACTGATCAACTATGATCCACCAGCACTGCCCTCATATGAGAGAACATATTTACTGGGTTAAGAGTCTTCAGGCTGTTCTCTTCACCGCTCAACAGTATCCTTAGTTTTGGGCAGCATTAGGGTCTACCAGGAGGTCTATGGAACATCAAAGTATACACTAGAGTGTGGTTATGAGGGTTGTGTATAACGTGTGTGTATGTGTGTGTGTGGGTGTGGATTAGGTTTATATTATATTATATTATATTATATTACAATATAATAAAAACCAGTTTTTTTATGATGTGTGGACCGTTTTCAGGTCCCCACAAAGAGCTGTGAATGCAGTCAAAAAAGTCTCGTATTCTGTTTGGTTACTTATGGTTAAGGTTAGTGCTGGGTAGGGATTAAGGTCATCATGTTGGGATTAGTTTTCCCCATAGAAACCAATGTTGAGTCCCCACAAAGATATAATTGCAAATCTGTGTGTATGTGTGTCTGTATGTATAACAATGTCCGTAGTATGCTGCCTACAAATGGCAGTAGACTGGGTAAAGGTACATAGGGACATTTTCTGTGATTTAAAAGTCAGAGAAGAAAGTTGAAGACAAACTTTTGGTTAACAGTCGCAAATAAAAAGGCAAGTGAGTCACTCACTCAGAACATTTCCCGCGAGGTGAGAGTAGAGAAATAAAAGTTTGCAGGCTCTGATGTGGGATCAAATTAAAGCAGGATGTCATGGCAATTTTCTCCCCTTGTTGTCACGACTCCAAAAAATAACAAGAATGACATATTAAGGAAAATACATTAATTACCCTAATTTTTGTCATATGGTCTTGTCGTTACTGGGGAATATTGACCTTAAGAGTGTTTCATGGCAAGATTGTCAAAACATCTTGATCAAGTTGCTTGAAATTATTAATTATTTTTCTTTCTTTTGGCAGTGTATCAGTTTAGGCCAAAGAGTAATTTGTTCTAAATTTCTACCCACAGATGTAGTCAAGAATCCGGATACTTACTGTCATCAGCACCAGGAAATACAATTGCTTCCCTCTCTGTCAAAATAATTGCAACAAGTTGTGAGTGTTTGTATAGTGTTTTGGAATCACACTTTCATGATCTGTGGTATTTATTTCTTGGTACATGCAGGGTGTCATGTGTGGGAGTATGGCGGCAAGGGAATTGACACCGGGGTGTAACTCAGACCACAGGTTGTGGAAATGAGTAGAGATTTTTCAAGGGGAGCATCGATGACTCACGCATTGACTTTTAGGTGAGAACAGAGGACAGTCTCAGCAATGTGTGCTGGTGTGGGGGGGTTGACTTTTATCATCATTTGAAGGGGAACCTGTCGGTTTGTAAGTTATACGAGGAGCAATCATCTGTGCTCCGCGTATGAGATTAGCAGATGAAGAATGCAATGCAAAGCAGGGGGCTGTGACTCCCAGTCTTTAAATATGCGACTGTCTGCGTAGTTTCTGTTGCTTTGGGTGAAGACCATACGGATACTTCTGTTAGCAGAATGCAAGGCAAAATGGGCAAACGAATAAGTATATGGTTATCTTTCTGCCAAAACAAATAAATAGATCATATTATGCGTGGTCTGCATGTTTATTTTAATTTGTTCATTTCTGTTACCAGCTGTCACAGTTCAGTAAGAATGCATGTATATTAGGCACTCAGTGTGTCTCAATTTCAGTAAACATTGTCTCTTCTAGAAATTGATTTGGACTTTTCTGCATCAGTGTGATTTACTGACAGCTAACAGCCATTTTTAAGCTGGACCATCGGGCCTAAGAGACATCAGTCCGACTACAGATCACCAGAGATCTCAGCAAAAGGAACGTTAATCAAATGTTTTTATTGCGTCAGGACATACAGTTGTGTACAGTGTCCTTGAGTGTCTTGAAAGGCGCTTTTAAATAAAATGTATTATTATTATTATTACATCTCTGAACCTGTACACTAACAGTGTGTTTGCTGGCATTTCACTTGTTCCTTGCAGTGGCATCCTTAGACAAGAGGAAGCATTCTGCTTTCAATATAGCTGTTGTTTGAAGATCTGTTGGAGTCAGGATAACCGAGCAATCAAATGATTTCTTGGACTTGGTGTATCTCAAGTCAAAATGTGACCTTTTGTACATAGCATGTCTGGGTTCTTCCTCTCTATCCAAGAGTACTGTCTATGGATACTCTATCGTGATAACTGTCTGGAACTGGTTGGTTTTAATTTGCTGTATCATTAATAATAATCATTATGATATTTATACTGTGGTTGTGTAGCCTATGTGTTTAATGAAAACATCTTGCATTTCTTACAGTTTTATAGATGCATATTTTACTCATAAGTACATATTCAGGTTTCTCTTATGAGGATTTAAGGGTAGATCCTTGAACTTACCGTGTTTTAGTTGAAAATCTTGTTCCCTAATAACCTTAGGTACCTTCTGACCCGACACATCGACACTCTCATAGATTACATGTGATATCCAGTAGCAGCAGACCCTGTCAGTCTGATTGTGAGAACACGGTGTTTTAGTACTCCTATGCCCTCATTTTCACTTTTATGACTCAATGTTTCCTGCTACTGGCAACAAATCAGGAGCAAACTGTGTTTAGAGAGGAATGCCGGCACCGTTACTGCACCTTTAACATTTCTAGCGCAGTTCAGGAAGCAAAGACCATGAAGCCACTTGAAGAAAGACTGGTCCCATATTCTGCCAACTTTAAAATTTACTCATAGAGTCCTCCAATACACACATCTCATCCTCTTTGACCCTTTTTAAGGTCTTTCTGGACATGACGTTCGGTGCTGGAGGCCACACCCTGGCCATTTTGGATGCCGTACCTGATGTGACTGTTTACGCCCTGGATCGCGATCCCCTGGCCTTTGAAATGGCCCGACGGCTGTCAGCAGAACATCAGTAAGTGTAACCTTTGGCTTTATATGACATGACTCATGAAAATGATCTCCAACCTCAGAGAAAACCAAAACTTCACACTTCATCACTTTCGTTTATATAAATATATAATGGTTACATATATTCCATCTGGAAGGCAAAAACAGATCTGTCTTTGTTTTTTTCTTTAATCAGCAGCTGAGTGGCATATCATCTGTTACTATACCCTGAAGTCTTCACCTTTTCAAGACTGTCAAAGCTCCTTATCATCTGTTCTGTACATACGTATTTATGGCCACGGCCAGCGATACCTGGTTGACTGCTGGTCTTACGTTTCGTTTTTCTTCAGGAGGGTAGGACTGTAACTCCCTTTTACCAAAAGTCATGTAACAGGGCCACTACAGGCAATCAACGACCATGAGCTCCTCTTAAAGTCACTTTAAAATGCTTTGTCAGGAGGAAATTTGTGTGGTTTAAGTACTGCTTCTTTTTCAGTTACTGCCCTTAAGGGGAAGCCCACATGTTTTTAGTTTAATGAATTTACTATAAGGAAAGATTTCCTTTTTAATCACTTTCCCAGGAGAGAGGACTGCCAGCTATGGCCATTCTAACCTTCTTCAGATGTTTGATTTAATTCCAGAGAGCCACAAGTACCCTAAATAGTTAAAGTAAAGAAAAACGTCTTTCCAGTTCAGATCCTTCAATAAGTGAGTGAGTGAAGGGGCGCTGGAGATTGAGATGCTCCCAAATGGCCGGTGTGGGTAGGAATCCTTTGACGTCGATTCTGGGGAAACCTCTCTCGCAGGAATGGTGGTTACAGAAATGCACGTAGGAGAGCAGGCGAAAGAGAGAGACACGCCGTACGATATCGTCAGCAGCAATGTATCTCGCTAATAAACCCTCGAACGCCCACTCAAGATGAGACGTGAGAGAAGCTGGAGAGATCCAGCAATTAGCCAATATTACTGGGAGTCTGTGTAATAGGCCGGGCTGCCCACGCTGTGCCTACACATGCAAGAACTGGGTACGTCTCCTGTTTTTTTTCTTTTCTTTCTCATCTTATCGCTTTTATTGCTTCTGTGCCTTCAGAAAATAAAGATGGCCAAGAAACAAAGTATTTAGAAATATGTTAATGTCATCCTCTTATATAATTGTTAAACTCCAGCTCTGTGGGTGAATTGGGGAGGGATGTTCTGAGCCAAATGGCCTTTGGGGGTTTAGATCTTTTAGCCCGTAGCTGTAAATGGATCTGAAACATCACTGGAAGCTGGAGGCAGTGCATTTGTCCTCACTGAATGTAGAGATGTCACCAGCAGTAGTCATGAATCCCAACATGTACTGCTAGTTACTATACTTTGTATACCTCTTGGTGTTTCTGTTTCTAAGTATCACTTACACTGTACTGTTACATTTATGGAAATATGCCAGGTACATATATGAAAGATTTATATATTTCTTATTACAGGGGAGGAGATTTCTGTGCAGTACCAAAACTGTAGAACTCAGCATACCTCTAAATCCTAATGTTATATCGCTTATTACTCCAGTGTCTCCTTACAGTTTTGAGTATTCCTGGAAGGCACTGTTAATCCCATTGCATTGTGATCCATTACAGTGTAAAGTTAGCTCTTCACTGTGCTTGTTTCAGTGCATTTTAGCTACCTCAAATCTGATAAGATGTTTGGCGATGAAAGAAAAATAAAACCTTTTTTCCAGCATACCACCAGTCATCGGTGCTATCTGTTTTCTTTCCAACTGGTCAAATGTCATTCAGCAGAAGGTACTGATATCATTATTGACGTAGTTCTCGGTATGGGGGGGGGGGAGTGCCAAATATAGTCTTTACAAGCTGGTCAAGTCTCACCAAGGAAGCTAGGCATTTGTCTTTGCATACCTGGGCAGCTTTCGAAAAAGACCAGTTTTAGAGATTGTTTGGGCATTGTTGACAGTTTTTTCTTTTGTAAAACCCATGTTTGTCTGGTATGATGGTACTTTACTTCAGCTTATAAAAACTTATGCAACATGTAAATCATTATTCATCTCAGTAGTAAAAGAAATTGTAATTTTTAATGAATACTTGTCTATGATCATCTAAGAACAAACTTCAGAACTTATGATGATGACGCTAATGTTGCATCCATTTAGATTTTTAGAAGAGGAGCACCGATCTGATGTTCTGATAGGTCTGGATTGGTGCCAATACCAATTTGACAGATTGGGTATTGGCCATATGTGACCAACCCACGTCTGATACTTACTTATTAAGTTTTTGGCAGTCTCTAAAAAGGTATTTCATGTTAAATCTATTTGTAGAATCAATTGCACAACATCTCTTTCCCATTTTGTGTTTTTTGTGGTATTCATGCTAAATGCTAATGCTAAGGCTGCCTATCTTTTTGCTACTCAGTGGGTGCGAGCGCAGCGACTTGTGCCTGATGTGACAACATGCGCATACACTTTGTAGTAGGAGAAGCCTAAAAATATCAGATAAGAGAGTATCAATCAGGAAGTATTTCACGCTTTTAACAACCACTAGTAGCACAGTGATTTGCAAACCTCGTAAAAACAAAGATTTGAGAGGTGGCAGTAGCGTTTACCGGAAAATCCAACTAAACAAAGCACATGCTATTGTGCGAGCCAACGTGAGTAATATGAAAAAGTAAAGATGATTTGGGAGTCACTAACTTGGGCTGTTCTGCACACTTGCTATAGCTTGTGATACAGGAGCGGCTGCTATCGCAACGAATATTACAAATATTACAAATATATTTAGTATGTTAAAATATTAAAGTAAAAAGAGCTCATGTACTGGAATCTGTATCTGTTTCGGTAGTTGTGTATCGAAATTGGATTGAAACTGAAAAAATGTGGATATTTTTAGTTTTGCAGTTGACATTTCTGGTGTTTCTCTCTGGAAGTTTTTCTTTTAATCTTTTAAAGTTTTATATGTTGCTCAGTTTCTCTCCTCAGTGTTAGTTGTGCCTCATTTGACTTCATGATCTTTTTTTTATGTCTTTTTTTTTTCCAGGTCTGCATTGTCCCTAGTTTTTGTGTTTACCCACCAATCATCCTTGCCTCTACTAGAATAACATTTTATTTCTTGTGTGGCCTGGTACTGAAGCAGTTAATGTTAAATATCACACTTAGATGTGCTTTTTACAGGATTCAGAACCACTGTTTCTCGTGTCCGTCTGTTTAACAGCACTAAACTGTAATAATGCAGTCACTTCAGATATTTTAGCCAAGTCATGTAAGCACTCACTAGTCAACAGAGATCATTTTTCTATTTAGTAGGGAATGCATTTTTTTGTATCTTTTCTTCACAAAGCAAATTGACTGCAGCATTGAAAACTCAAAAAGGACAGAATAGTCAAAGGATCAAACAGCAAAATAGATAGAACTGAATTTTGACCCTCTACGTCAAGAGATGGAAATAGCCCACTGGTCTTTGCTGTTTATGGACTGTATCTTTATGTATCCTGTCCATTCTGAAGAAGATTGCTGCGGCGGCAGTCTGTGCTTCTCTCTGTGCTTGATTGCTTTCAGAGTAGTCCATCCAGCTGCGAGAAAGCAGACTGAATTGTAGTGTTGATGCGGAACTAATAAGCTGCCTTCTCACCAATGAGACTGTGTGTATTTTGAAGGGAAATACAATTTTGTTTAAAATTGGATCCTGCTGTGAAGGTCATTTTAGCTTTATTTATATTATGCCATGTGCTGTTCTACAGCAAAGTACACCTGTTCAGTGATTTATCATTTGAGAGAAGCAAAGCCTGAGGCTTTACAATGTATTGTTTTGTCCTTTTAATGTATAAGTCAGTACATTTGATATAGTGAAACAAGCTGTGTCTCCCTGTCCGTGCACAGCCCAGCAAGGCCCAGATTGGAATATAGAATGGCATGCTTCTTCTAAGACTAACATTATAACAGCTCTCATCAGATGGAGGTAATACGAGAGCATGAGAAATGACATGAGCCAATTAAAATTGAAAGCTCGTGTTTGTCACTGATTCACTGATCACTGAGTCACTGATCATGCTTAGAATTTAGTTTAATTTCTTTCTCACACCATTAGAAAGCCAACATGCAGATGGTAATGTGAGGATATCATGCATGTTTTTTTTTTTTTTGTAATATTGTGTACTGTAGGTTTAGCTCATTTCTCTTCATTGTGTTTAGCCCAGATTGTTTCTCTTTGCTTGTTTTTTTTCTTCTACAGCCTATAAGATCAAGAAAGTAAGATCAGTAAAAATGTTATAAAGTCAGATATAAACACAGCTGTAGTATATTTTTGTAACACAGAATGTTGCAAATGAAAGCTCTACTGTTGATACAGAGATGATACGTTTTCATTTTTAATATATTGTTTGAAAGGCCATCCATGTATCTTCTCACCGCTTATCTGAGTAGGGTTACAAAGGGGACTTGAAGCATTTCCCAGACAACACAGGGCAAAAGGCTGGGGTGCGTCCTAGATGAGCTGCCAGTTCATTACAAGGCCTTCATCACATACTATTTAGAGACACCATTTAACCTACCTGCATGTATTTGGACCGTAGGAAGACAGCAAGCTCCACACACACAAAGCAGAGGCAAAATTCAAACCTTCAGCCGCGGAGGTGTAAGTCAGCAGTGCTGTCCAGTGAGCCACCTTGCCCCAGGGTTCGAACCAAAAATAACTTTTTTGTGCTTAAGCTGTAAGGAAGTAAGGAATTATTTTTAAAAGCTAATTATGACAGCAAGAAGAATCATTTTGCAGCAGACAGTATAGCAGAGAGGCCACTGAGGAGCTTGTGGCTGTTTGATTGACAAACAACAACAAACAAATTTATTTTTGTATAGCACGTTATCACAACATTACATCGTCTCAAAGCGCTTTACAGCATCCCCACCCAAAGCCCCCAGTGAGTAAGCCATAGGCGACAGTGGCAAGGAAAAACTCCTGAGAAGGAAGAAACCTTGGGAGGGACCAGACTCAAAGGGGGAGCCCATTCTCCAGGGGCCGGCAGGGAGAGTAAAATAGGAGAGATGGTTAAGTGCCGAGTCATACTGTCCAAATCATAAAATTTGAGACACAACCAGGGAGCAGGGAGGAGATGACGAGATGAGTTTTTACACAGTGCTTACGTCGTCTGGCCGAGGCCTAAGTGATGTGCCATTTATGCCAGTTTAGGTACGATGTGTCTTACCTAGAGATCCCAAGATGGAGATACATTTGACTGTTATTTGTCTGATCTTTGACTGGGGACAATAAAATTTTGTAATTCTTTAGTGGAGTTTTACAATAAATAGAGGATGTGGAATTATTTAGAAGATGCCATTTTTGTTGTGTTTCCTAGCATGGATTTCCTCAGTAAAGATGGAGCACGTCTTTTGGTTCATGTTTTATACCCATAATTCTGCTGGGATTCTTCTCTTCTGGAAGAAACAGTAGGAAGGTCATGCAGTAAACTTGGTAGATGATTCTTACTGTTAAGTAACTAGCAACTTTTTTTCTAGTTATCTACTTAACACCATTTCAGTTGAATGTAATTATACATTTGCAGTTACCTTGTAATGCTTGAAGATGTGAAACTGGCAGATGCTTCTTGAACTTTGCCTTTCTTTCTATGGACATCAGCAGAACATAAATGCCCTGGCTTTGGGCATGCCTGTCTGAGGGCATTTTTACACACACACACACACACACATATATAAAATCTCAATTGTGGTTTAAATATTATAATGTATAATAACATAATATGTCTTAATTTGCCAATATGATCAATCTGCCAACATGGTTGTTCCATAATTTTTTTATTCCCTTTCATTTCATTTGGCTCCAAAAAATTGTTCAAATGGCCCACTAAGGGACACCCCCCTACCCATGTCAGCCTCGGGCCCCCAGAGAGGTTAGTCCGCCCCTGTCACTAGGCGTTCCCTAAGCTTGGACTTGTTTCTGAAATTTCCTTAAATACCTGGCAACATGTGTGATGTAAAAGTGTGATGTAATCTTAATTAATAATGTTTAACTTCAGAGTTGCCTGTGCCCTGGGCATCAAGCTATTTGAGGCAATGAAGGAAGGACAATCAAAAAAATGTTTTTCTTTGTGCAGCATGATGTAAATGTGGTGGGATGTGCAACTATAAATAGGTTTTGAGTAATTATAAGCCTACACGCATACACGCAAATGAGGTTTTTCGTCTTAATAATATACAGCTTATATAATACATTTGTGTCAAACTTTTCTTTAAGCTTTATTTAACAGGTTTACAAATTCCTCAGCAAATGACCATGAGAAGCAGAAGACATTGTCTAAGTTGGGTCAGCACCACAAGGACACGCGCCTTCATTCTGTGCTTTTCCAAAAGTGTTGGAGGAACTGGTGTAGCACACCAAGAGACAGATGCTACAGTGCAGAACTGAACAATTTTTTTTTCTTCGTTTTAACATTCTAGAAATTTTAGTTTTCTTGGAATTCATCTCTCTTGTTGTGATTCTAATATCAATGCCAAGACATGATCATCTTCAACCAGTTTGAACTTTTTACAAATCAACACTATATACATATGAGAAAAGACTCAACTACGGAGAATTTAATATTTATTTTCTTGCATGCCACCTGCTGAGGCCTTGCTGGCATTTTCTGCATTCGTTTGCTGATATATTGGCATGTATTCTTACCCCATGGGCTGTAGGAAGAAGGGCAGCCAGACTGAGAAAAAAAATCATCATATAGGGGAACAAAGTTGGGACAAGAAGGAACAAAATTGAGTATGAACATAAATGTTTTGACCTTTTACTAAACATAAATGATTTGACCCTTTTACTAAAAGTGAGAGGGAAATGTCTATTTCTCTGAAGTGATACAGTGAAGACTTGTCCTCATTCTGAAGTTTGCGTGTACAGTAAATACTTTTCTAAATCCTACTCTGCACACTCTTGCAGGGACATTCTTGACAGACAAGTATAGTTTTTTTCTTATTTTGTAGATATTAGCTGGATACAAGTGGCCTCTTTGAATAGCTGTAGTGCATGTATGTGTTTGAGTGTCTATGTGCTCTGTGACGGACTGCCATCCTGGGGGTATGCCTGGCAACTCAGGATAAATGGATGGGTGGAATTTAGTCATACTGTGTTCACTGGAAGTCTTGGAACACTTTAATTCTGTTAAAAATTTGCTAACTTATTGGTTTAATAAACAGTGTTTCTCATATGCACTTATCTTCCGCACAGACATTTTCTTTTCATTAAGTGTCATAATATTTTTGACTGACTCAGTCAGTTCTGTTTTTGCCTTCTTGTTATTAATTGCAATTATAGTCACTGGCTCCCAAAGGGATACTAAACACAAATGCTTGGTGTTATTGCAAAGGTATCACTAATAAAAAAGCACCCAATCAGACTGCTTGTCAATGCACTTTTTAACTTTTTTTTTTTGTTGATAATTTGGGTTTCAATTGATTACTACTGGAATGTTTAACCTAAAATTACTTGTTTCTAATGTGACATATTACATATACAATATACCAATATTTTTACGGAATTAACGAAGCATCCCACTGTATTTTAGAGGGTTTTTTTTGGTTATGACTAATACATTAAAATGAAATTAAATATATGATAAAGAATAACAAAAACGAAAATATCAACACTATTTGAGATCAGCACATGACAGAGATCATGTACAGTCATTTGCTAAGATCTAATTTCTTAGGTGATGATTTTATTATTTATTTTTATTTATTTTCCAGAAATGTAGACATTACTCATTTTAAATACCTCAGTCAATTTTCAATAACATGTATTTTATTCAGCACACATTTAAGCCAAATTTAATTTTGCTTAATTTTTGCTTAATTTTTTTGAGTGATTTTTATTTCATCAGAAGATGAAATTTATAACAACTAAAATAGCATTAATGTAGAAAATATGAAGCTGAAATATGGAGTTTTGTCCCAAAGGATCAATACAGTAGTGCTCAAAATGTTCACAGTATCCTTGAACAGTATTTGTTATATGTAGGCTTGTAAACTTTGATTAAGCATGAAGAGACCAGTCTTTGTGGTTCCAGGTAGTAAGTGCCCCATAATCTGAGGAAGTTGTGGTGCTTAGGATATGACAGGCATCTTACAGTTCACTCGGGCATTAGAGGTCTTATATTCTCTTACATGCAGTGTTGGTTTTCCTGGTGGCAATGGATAGAAAATAATGTGAGTTACTTAGAAAAGATGGTGAAACAGCATAGAGTATTTCAGGCCAACAATCACTGAGGTCGCCTCAATTCTATAAGAACGCCTTCCTCCCATGGAGAGCACATTGAACAGATTTGTCGTGCCACAGTGACATAGCAGATTGCGTCCGCAGTCTAAGAAAAGCAGAGAGCCGCATAAGTATGCCTGAATCATCCACACGATTCAATTCCCGTCTTCTTTAAAACGGGATAGTGTGAGGGCTGTGCATTACATAAAAAATACCTTAAGCATAGATGTGAATGGTATATCATTTACTAAATGGAGAATGCCGAAGGTGATAAACATTAAACCTCTATCAACCAACGTAACAGGTGTAAACAATATAGATTAAGCAAACACGTCTGGCATAAGACCTTTGTTGATATAACCTTTTGCAGTTTTTCACAAGTGTGACATGTGCCATTTGCAATTGTATACACATAAATTAACCACAAGTACATTTCAATTTAGATTTTGTTTGTATATAACTAGAATAGCTGGTAGAATTTGACTTGATTGTGGATTTACAAGACTTATATTTGAACTGTTACTAATAACCAAAATATTTTGTGAAACGGTGAGGCTGGGCCATGGGAAGGTTAGTGTGGAATGAATTTAAATAGCGCTAGTCATTCAACATGACCGTAAATTATTTTATATTAAGTTAAGAGCTAGGCAGCATTATAGCTCTTTGGATAGCACTGTTGCACAACACCTCTGGAGTTGAAGGTTTGAATTCTACCTCCGCCCCTGCTACTGCTGCTGCTGCTGATGATGACGATGACGACGATGATGATGATGATGATGATGATTTTATGAGTTTATTGATCCCTGTGGGGAAATTTCCTCCACCTACTCCGTCCTGCTCTTCTACAGACACACATAGACAAGGTCTGAGCAAGCTTAGGGGTGACAGCGAAGGGTCAGTCTGCTACAGCACCTGTGGAGCTGACGGTTAAGGGCCTTGCTGAAGGGCCAATGGACCCGTGACTGTTCTGCCGAGGCTGGGCTCTCGGTATGTGTGCAGGCTCTCCATGTTTCCTCCATGCGGGTTTCCCCTGGCTGCCCTAGATTCTTCCCACAGCCTAAACACATGCAGTTAAACTAATAGGCCTCATCTCTAAATTGCCCATAATACAGAGAATATGTGTCTGTGTGCTCTGTGAAGGACTGGCATCCTGTCCTGGGTGGAACTGATGGCTGATCAGTAATTGTACCTAGCTGGAAAGTAATATGACCAAAAACCAGGGTCAAAAAAAAATCTCACAACAAAGTTGCCTACAGTTTGAGGTCCAAAACCAAACGAAGCAGGGGGATAAAATCCTTGGGTGGTTTAAAGGTGATGCATATTTTGCTTTCATTTTATGGAAAAAAATGTGCCACATGAACAATCAGAAATATAATTTACCTACCTTATATATTCTTCCTAATGTTTTTAGGGCTTGGCACAATGACATTCTTGAGATAACGTTACAGTGATAATAAATGCACGGAATAGCATTTTGAAGAATAGTAATCCTTAAATACAACTAATTGAGTTCACCTAGTTCTGAATGCGACCTGCAGTATACATATAAATATTTATGTTTATAGCAACAGTGCTTTAAATCTGTTGCCAACTATCACCCAAGACGTATTGCAGCTTAAAGCAAATTGAAATGTATAAACACAAATTTTTAATTAGAAACTAGTTACTGTAATTTATACATTTATGCACTATTATTGTGTCCAGCCTCTATGATGGACTTTTCGGGCTTGCCATTTCTGAAGAAACACTAGGTTTGGACTGTGAAAGGTCAAAGCCAGCCACAGCCTTAAATATATTCCTTATTGATTTGGGTTTAATATATACAGCATCTTCTGTGAAAGCGCAAAAGAACGCAGAGGTTCTCAGTTTGCAGGGCTGACGTGTGGATGGTGGACTGGCATGTGGGTGAGGAAAATGCCTCGCTATAGATTTTCCACAAATTATTGGAGATGTGGAGAGTCGCGGAGCGTGGTAAGGAAGCCTGACACTGCAGGAGCGGCCTTCTTTTGCCCTGGGCGTTGGAGTGTCGGTGGGTGGGCAAACGGAGGCTCCTGGCTCTACAGGCGAATCTCCACATAACCCCAGAAAGATTGGAGTAGCTATCTTCAGCCATTTTAAAAAAAATAAATAAAAATTCTCACACAGATGTAATTTTTTTTAATAACGACACATTCCAGCACCAATGAAGGCATCTAGCTGGCTGTCACAAATAGTTATTACTCAAGCAATTTCTTCTGTCTAGTAGCCTAGAAACAAATCCTCAGAGTGTCTCTTCGATGGCTTCGATTTGCCTCGCCGATATCTCTGGGCATGGAGCCCGCAAAGGTCACGTGGAAATGGATGACCGTCAGTGACAGCCTGCTTTATTGCCTGTATGCTGTGGTTTGGGATCCGTGCGTGGGAGGTAGAGATACGGCTTCCCCCAAGCTCAGGGAGAGCAGTGAGGCTCTAATCAGAGGAGATTGCGGGGGTATGGCAAGAGAACTGCAGACTGCCTAATACATTCTCCACCCGCACAATAAAAAGTGCTACTCGAACATTGACGATTGCCACCCGTGGTTAGAATATACACGTGTGATTCTGAGTCCAGCAGCACACTCACTTCGGTCATTTCTAAACTTCTAGAATCTGTGTTGGGTGAGCTGTGCCATATTCCCACACAGGAGTCCTGCTCACGATTTGTTCTCTTATGCATGTACTGACTGCAGGCCTGACGTAATGGAAGACTGTTGTAGAAAGTGGGATGTAAGCATAGCTTCCTGGTAAAGAACAAATCTGTGCATTTACTAAATATTTAGTTAACGGAGATAGGGCTTCAGTTGGTTTTGTCTGTACATTTGTTTATTGTTCGAGCCTTTGTGAGGATTACAGTGTCATATCCATTTAATGCTTTTAAAAAGTTACAAAATTAGCTACTTTATATTTAGGTTAAAGCTCACATGAAGTCACTCTGTACTAGAAACCAACTCTTCTGCACTTTTCTGTTTTAGGGCTGGGTTGTACCTGTACATGTTAATATTTATAGCAGAGGAAGTTGTGGAATTGGGCTGATTGCTCACCATCAATTTAATCTCATTGGTGAGGTGTTGCCCGAGGACCCCATCTGACCTAACAAATATATGAGATATATCTTGCTTCTGAAGGCACTTGTCCACTAGAACACGTTCTGTAGTTATAGGCTAACCATATTGAAAATCTGTTATTGTAGATTTCTTATTGATGCTCTCTTTTGCCTCTGTCAGTGGTAGAACAACTGTTCTTCTCCAGTTCTTCAAAGCTTAAATTGAGCATATCCTGGATACTGGTGTGTTGTTTGTCTCTGTTTGTCGCTGTAAGCCATTCAGCATTTGTTTTCAGTGAGTCTTGTGAAGTGAATGATGGTGGATGGATGCTATGTGAGTGCTTTTGGACATGTACTCTTCTCAGGGCTGCTTCACTGTCACTTTTTCCTCTAGGGGCCGGGTGTTCCCAGTCCTGGGGTGCTTCAGTGAAGTGAGCAACCTGCTTCGGCAGCATGGGGTGCAGCCCGGAGGACTGGATGCTGTGCTCCTGGATGCTGGCTGCTCCTCTATGCAGCTCGACAGCCCGGAGAGGGGCTTTTCCCTCAGCAAGGATGGGCCGCTGGATATGCGGATGGATGGAGGCAGGTAGGTGATTCTCGAAGACGAAGACTGATCTGTTGGGTTCTTGGGTAGGACTGAAGATAGTTACAAAGAGACCAGTAAATAAGGTTAAGCACAGTCCCATATTCTGTCTCTATTGTTACAATCTCCTGAACAACAGATTTTTAAAATATATTTTTATGTCCTTCACATGGCAAATTTTATTCTTTGTAAACTCCAGATTTAGTTTGCAATGACATTTTTTCGAGGCAGGTTATGTGCAATGCAACTTATACCAAATGAAACTTTAGAAATGAGCTGTGTGGAAACAGCATATTGTACAGGGGCAGCAGTCACCTTGGGCCCTTTAGCACTGCTGTTCATCATGCACTGCCTAAGACTCAACCTGGGACAATGTCATACCCCAGGTAGCCGTTTCCGTGGTAGATTCTCATTTTCAGCAGATTTACTGCAAACGTGTATCACTGCCTTCCCTGTTCAGACAATGAGTGTTTGCGTGTGGGTAATCTGAACAGGATGTGTCTTTTGCCTCATCATGCCACAACAATATAAATGTTCTTACAAACCCAGAAATTTACACCAAAGATGCCCAATTTTCTATTTTCCCCTCCTGGAGAAAAACAAACTAATTATATGATTATTTAGACTATTGATGGAAATGTCTTTCATCACAGTATGAGCTGCAAATTTGTTTTTACCAAGTATCTATTTTGCTATGTTTAGTTCCTTCCTGATAGTTTGCTTAAATCCTCAAGTTGCTTTTCTGTCTGTGACAGGAAAGGCCTTTCATATCTTTCTAAAGCTTCTCCATATGCATCCAGTGAACACTTTGATTAAACCTATCAGTGACATTAACTTTTTTTTA
Source organism: Paramormyrops kingsleyae (assembly GCF_048594095.1). NCBI lineage: Eukaryota > Metazoa > Chordata > Actinopteri > Osteoglossiformes > Mormyridae > Paramormyrops > Paramormyrops kingsleyae. The sequence continues at coordinate 30,518,186 of NC_132807.1, read as the reverse complement.
ATTTTTGTGACTCCACTGTTTTTTTTCTGTGCCCAGGATTATTTTTCTTGATGGTGAATTTTCAGCCCTTTTGCACACTGAAACTTTTTTCCTCTAGTATTTTTTCCTTCGGTCCTAACAAGCTTTCACTTCCTGCTGAGGAGAAACAGCTACTCTTGCCTGGTGTTGATTGAGTGATGTCCAGTACAGGAAGGCTCTGATTTAAATTGATCATGGTTTCTCAGGCTTCTGGTCATATAGTTGTACTATATGTGTAGCCATGTATCTGTACTACATGGTGAAATAACTATCATCATTATTACACTCAAAAGAAGGATGCATGTTGGTTTTTAACTGCTTGTCACATGGGATCCAGTGCATTTCTTTGTTCCGTTTTGCACACAGTACTGGCAAAACATGGACTGTACACAATGTCTAATACTGATACACAGTTTCAGTTCATTATTAGGTAATTTTAAACTCCCAAAGGGAATCAGGTGGGCATTGAAATTAGCTTTTCAAATGCCTTACGGATGCAGGAATAGTGCGGCGTGGACTTTGGTGTTGGCCCCTCGTACCTGTGGAACCTGTTCTGCCTATTTCCTTTCTCTCCTGGATAATGATGAAGCTTCAGTAGGCTACATGCACCATTCTCTTTTCACTTTGTCAGTCATTATCCAGGCCGCTTGCAGTAGTTTAGTCTTCTTTTGTGGTGCTTGAACATAATTGGACTTGTGGAACTGTGCTGTCCAGACTTTTGTGTCATAGTGGCAAGAATTTTTTTATGCTTTTCTTATTCCATTGAAATGTTGAAATGTATCACATTAAAAAGGAGACTCAGGTTTCACTACATACACAGTACCTACCCCACCCTATAAATCTGAACAATGCTGAAGCTGAAATAGTCCTTCTGAACTTGCAATTAGAGCCAGTTGTTAAGCATGTTTTACCCCCCAAGGATGAAACAGACCGTCAGGAATACTTCTCCTGTGAATGGCGCTGGGCTGCCCCCCAGCACGTGCTTACATTTGCCTTAGCTATAACTAGGGGGCCCCTGTGAATTGTACTATTCTTGTTTTATTAGTGTCCTCTATACCGATAACAAAATACTGGCCAAAGGGCTCCTGAATTGAATAAGAGGCCGATCGCGCTGCTTTGCCCCAGTGTGCCAGTTTCTGAATCGCAGAGTAATTATAGCAGATCAAGTGCTTTGTATTTTTTTAAGTCAGTCTCTCTGCTTCATCTCAGCTAAAAAGACTGGGATTTATAGTGTTTTGGAGTGAGGTAAAAAAAACACCATAATTTTTGCTATGTGATGATGTTTTTAGCCATCACTTTGAACATGTTGAGTATATAATGTTATGACAGTCATCGTTATTTAGACCTGTTTATGGATTACAGTTACAACGGACATCTAATGAACCGAATGTTCCTATTTGAAGACAAAAAATTGTAGTCCTGCATACTTATTTGGCTGCTTTATATATTGTCTATTCTTACTTAATTCACATATTTAATCGGTGTCATTTCTTTTTTATAGTTTACTTGCAGCCTTTTCTGACTTTTATTTTGCTTAAATTTCACCTTACTAATGACATACAATGGAGTGATAGATTTTATTGCTTTATTGCTTGGGAACTGCCTTTGGAACCAAGTCAGAAAACTGGCACTAAAATTCCTCCTACTTCGATGACAAATGGGTCATCACAAGATGTAAGACAAGATGTATATCAGCACAGTAATAATTTTCCAATTGTATCGTCTGCTGTCGATTTTATCTGGTTAACGGAAGGTGTCATCAGTGCAGGTGTAATTATGATACTTTAAAATCGAGGGCGTTCTCATGCATTACTATGTAAGATGAGGGCAGGAAAAACAATGGCTTGAAGCAACACCCTGAGTTTTGAGCAGTCTTCCCCTTTTTTATCATATGTAAATTCAGGAATATGACTCATTTTTTCCTATTTGATCATCTCTTTTTGTTTGTGTTCTGGAACACTACAAACTAAATATTGCTGTCAGTCAGCAAAGTTGGAGCAAAAGGTGCATCCAGGAAAGGGAAGCATTAACACGCTCAACATGCGTCTGGGATTCTTCTGTAGGAAGCGCAAGTACAGCAACCTTTGCATATTTGATGCGTCATTATTATTGCGCTGTGTCATTTCCACTGCGGAATGTCTAAGTGGTTTCGATATTTAAAACCAATTCATACGAGCCTGTTGCTTCATGGCTCATCACACAGCATTGCCCTGCTCTACAGTGTGATATGACAAACAGTCCTCCACAATTCGCACAATACATTGGTGTTGTTGTCAATCTGAATACACAATCAGGATGTCAGTTCTGTTCTGTGCCAAATAAGGTTATTTTTTTATGACATTTTTTTGGGCCAAACTTTTCACTGGCTCAGTACCCTCCACCCCAAAGAGTTTGTACATATGCATATCCATATATTGCACATTTTTTTAAAAAGTGTCATGCTGTTTTTAGATCTCAGGCCTAGATAGGCGTCGAGGAGAGCGTGACGTTTGGAATCTTCCTCTTTCGTGTTGTAGGTGCCCCGCCGTGGCCAGTGCGGCTGACGTGGTGAATGCCTTAGACCGTCAGGCTCTCGTCTCCATCCTGAGCACCTACGGAGAGGAGAGGTACGCCAAGAAAATAGCATCGGCGATCGTGGCAGCTCGTGACATCTACCCCATCACCAGAACGCAGCAGCTGGGCGCTGTCATTGCAGGTACCTTCATTAATTCTGTGTGTGCCGTCTGCGGGCGGAGAGAGGGAGAGAAATATTAATCCTCTCCCTCCCAGCGGGATCTATTTGTCGAGGAAATCATAGCACCTCTAATCCCGTCCATCACACTCACGAGTTTGTGTTTGTGCTCTCATAGGTCGCCTCCTGATGAGACTCATTAATGTCAGGGGAGGAGGTGTTTAAAGGGGCAGTGCTCTTTCTTATGTCGTGCTCAATTTACCACCCACTCTTGCAGCTTCGATTTCCATTGTTTTGGTCCCCCTACTTGTCAGCGTTCCCCCCCCCCCCACACCTGTCACTAGCCACCCCCCCCCCTTCCCTGGACTCTCGACTCGTCCCGTAGTGCGTCATCCGTGCCTTCGTAGCGAGAGGGTCTGCTCGATCGGCGGCAGAGCATGCGCGTCATGCTAGAGAACACGTGAGACAGCTTGTTTGTTTTTTGTTTTTTTCTGTAAAAGTCAAGATCGATGTTCATTGCAATCATTCTGCGGGGTCTTGCTTTAACTGGGTCAAAGGGGCGCCTGCTGCTGTCGTGGTCTAGGGGAGCGTGTGACAGGGCAGGGGTGACGATGGAAGGCGCCTTAACGACATGGGGAGTGTCCCCATTTAATGCTGCTTCAGTGCAGTACTGCATCTGTCTCTCCCTACCTACGGATAGGGTTGCATGCGCTATCCCAAGATGCCGCAGGATTCCTGCCTTCCCGTCACGTGACTGAGCTCCTGTAATCTCAGCAGCGGCCAACTCTGTATCTGAAACACTTTGTTTCCTTGAATGTGTTTCATATTACTAGTAATTTATGGCCATTTTATTTAAAGTGGAAACTGAGCTGGTCCTCAGCCAGCAACACAATTATGTTTAATAAGGCTTTACCAGACGTATGTCATCACTGGGAGACCTCATTCTGGTAACCCTGCATATACATATAATTGGGTTGATATCATTATGTAGTACAGCTGGAGTGTTATGTTTTCATTTTTCTTTTTTTATATATAATTTAAATTTTAGCCTATCAATTTTGCTTACTCACTGTGCAGCTTCACTCTGCGTCCTCCAAAGCTCAAACTCATCAGAAAACACTTTACTGGCTTTGTTGTATTTGCAGATTAATACCCTTTAAAATAAATATGCAACCCCAAAATTATTGAATGCTTACATTAAAAAAGAGAATATGAATCTGTTAGTGAGTTTGCATTTTAAGGAATTCAGCATAATAATAAATTAGTTCCTTTATACCAAATGATACATTTTGGGAAAAAAAAGTCGCACATCATATGTGAATTCTGTGTAACCCATATTTATCACATTTGTTATGCATGAGGTGTTTTTCAGTACAAGTAAAGTTTTGCTCTGGCCACTTCAGTCTTTCTAACTCCTCAGACTGGCAGCGCCTTTCTGCCTCGTGTCACCAAGATCTCAGCTGGTGCTGTTTCAGTAAGTTCACGTTTAGTTGTCGGGAAGCTGAAAACAAACTCGTACCTGACTATTGGCAAGTAATCACAACAGGCTTTTGGCAAGTTTATTCCAGTACCATTTTGCTACATTTCAAACATGTGAGTTCAGACCTGTTGTTTGATGTACCAAATGAACAGTTTTAGCTTTTGAAGTCCAACGGAGTAATTAGTCAACATTTTAATTAGTGTTGCAGACCCACACATCCAGGTGTTATTTATGTAAAGCATATAGCTAACAAAGGAGTCACTGTATCTGTTTGGCGAGCACACACTCATTTCTTAGACAGTTTAAATATTTTTTGGTATTTTTTATTAATTTTGTGTGACTCCATGCTGATATAATCGACTGAATGAAAAATGCTGAACAAGACTAGCGTGACGACTCCCGTGCTGAAGTCAAAATACACAACATGGTACCAAGACTGATGAGCTGATCCCGTTAAAAGCACAATATGGCTGAAAATAGCAGCGATGCCGTCTGCTAACAGATGGGAAATACACTTGTGGATAAAACATGTTTCCAGATCACGGTAGGTCACAAAGTGGAGCATAATCCATTACCATGCTGACACCTGTTGATTTTTTTCCAGGGGACAAGATTATGGCTTTCCACTGTGCAGGTGGGTGGATCACATGCAAATGAGCATCCCAATATTAAATTAACATTTGCATATATCCTCTAAGTAACTATTACCATTTGTTACATTAAAAATTTAGTATGGTTAATTTAGAACAGTAATCTTGACTAGACTATGCTTTTCAGACTATAACAACAATTTGTACATCTGCAGAGCAAATAAATTTAAGAAAGGTTTTGTTTTCCATTGGCATTTGTTGCTGTTTTGCATTAATGTGTAACGTATAACTGAAATTTACAGAATGCTAAGTGATCAAAGGTACTGGATCTTCGCAAATGTGCCAAACAACTCAGTGTTTGACACAGCGCACGCGGGCCTGATGTACTGGATCCCGTGTATAGAAACCTGGGAATAACAGTCACATGGTGCCCAGCCAGTGTGCCACAGCCCACTTTAACCACTCTTCCCCTACCCTTTCCCTTTATGAAAAATGTAAACTATGTTCTACTGCAGTAGGACACTCACCCCCCCCATTTCAAAAGACTTGATTAGTGTTCCAGCATAAACCCCTGTTCTGGTCAGCTTGAAACTTCAAAGTAAACATTACTGCTACTTTTATTGTGTCTTGTTAAAATTTTTTGTAATGTCATCTAAAGTATGGATGCATCAGACAGAAGGAATATAAATGGCATGTATAGATGATGGGTTGCTTTAAGTGGGATGTGGGGGGTGGTGGTAAGCAGGAAAACCGTGTGTAATGTCTTGGCTTCCCTATATGAGCTGCTTTCTTGTACCACCATTAAGACACCTCTCCTATTAAGTAAGATTCATGTATGAATCATTTGCCCAGAACAGCTTCTGTCAAAGACCGCCTGTCTCAGCACTGGCAGCTTGAGGAATGACAGGCAGAATCACATGAGAGCTATTAAATGTGCCGTGACTGCTGATTATTTATCTGCGGGATAACAAATCGGGTAACTCTTTACTTAAGGCCATGTTTTTAGTAATTTATTCATAACACATTCATAACAAATAATAATGCATTCATAAAGCATTATATACATGGATATAAATATTTATCAAAAGGCAAAACACATTATAACCATGTGTATTATGCATTATGAATGCTTTATGAAACTCTCATCTATAATGCACTATAGATACCTTCATAATGCATTATAATGGTTGGTATAAGCATTAAGGATGCTTTGTACTGCATTATAAAGGTATCTATAGTGCATTATAGATGAGTGCTTCATAAGGCAGTCATAATGCATAAACGTGGCTATAATGTGTTATACCTTTTCATAAATATTTAGCTATGTGTATAATGCTTTATGACTGCAATAATATTGTCATGAATGTGTTTATTGAATTGCTAAAAACATTGCATTAAGTAAAGTGTTACCACAAATTGTATATAACACAGTGGCAGGACGTGATTAAGTAACATTTTCCTTTAAAGTTCTTCCTGTTGCTATGGCATAAAGCACACACTTTCCTCCTTGGGTCTTCCATCTTGCCTGCATCTCCTTCTGCCCACATGAGGAGGGTCATGCAAATGGACCATCCCACCAAGCATTTGTGTTGCTGTCTGTTTGTACTGCTTTGGGTATCTGGAGCTGATCTGTCGGTGTGGGACTCAAGGCTTCAGAATGACATGTGGAGGGTGGGGGGGATTTATGAAATGACCACAGGAATGTGAGTGTAATTATTGTTCAGTGACACAGACTCGGGCTCCTTCCGCGTCTACAAATGTCCATCTGGGGGCGTGTTTGCTGTCACCGCCTAGTGCGAAAAGGACACCCTTTCTCTTCTCCTGGACCTTTTAAAGATGAATGAGAGTGCCTGGAGTTAATTCCCTGACTCTTGGGGAGGACGGCCCTGCTTCCTCATTGATTCGATGAGTCACCCTGGCGCCCATAGAGCCGCGGATGAGAAATGTCACAGGGCTGGGAGACAGAGCCAGACATTAAAGGTGGCCGACTTTGCGTTTGGGGGTGGGTGGTGGGGGCCTGGGGAGCCAGATAGAGGATGGGTGGGGGTCATACAACTGTCCCCACCCTCCTTAATCAGCACCACTGATGCTGCAAACTACACCAGCAGCAGAGTTAAGGAACTGTTTGGTAAAACTCATTTACAGTACTCTGTTTATTTGTTTATTTCATATATATATATATATATATATATATATATATATATATATACACACATACACACACACACACACCATTGGTTAGACATGCCAAAGATAATATGTGATTAACATTATGACATGCAAGAATTCACATGAAAAATCACTAGATTGTTTGGCTTTACAAAGTCTGTACCACACATTTTTGTGTGCTTTCAGAGGTAAACACAAAAAAATCAGGTTTAGACTTCAGTCTTTCTTTATGTAAACTGCAGTATTGTAAAGGTGGAGGCATAACCCTCATGTGATATATTTATTTACAGAATAATATGCTTTATGACAGAATCGATGACCATGGGGCTGTGTCTAGTATCGTAGGAGGTGTCTGTTTAGTGTAGCCTGTTATGCTCACTGCGGTCTAGGGACACAGCCCACCTGCATCACCTTAGGACTGAGGGCCTGTCTATGTGCCCGATGTTCAGCTGATTTGCAGATAGGGAGACCATCTGATCCATATCAGGGGGACACTATCAGCTACTTCAAGTTTTACAAACTACTTTACAACTGAAAGGTTCCTGTGCTTGGCTAAATAGTTCAGTTCATCTTGTGATTTGTTTACTTGATTGAAAGACTCATCTAGCTGATTCACATTAACATTAGTGACGCATGCATGATTACAGGACACTGACCAATCAGCACACAGCAAGAACTCAGTGCTAAAGTGAAATCCAGGTCTTTTTATTTAGATGGTCACGTACAAACCCTGTCAGAGTGTCCCCCTGACTTGGATTAGGTGATCATCCTATTTGCCAAGCATTTGGGATGATGTGTAATCAGTCTTATACTATGGCTGTATAGATGAGTAGATATGTTACAGGAGTGACTGAGCAACTTCCTCAAAGTGACTGTCTTACAGCTGTTCTCTGGCTGAAACCTGACCGCATAACATTTTAATCGCAAACCAATTTCCTGCCAGTACCTGCTCTACCTGCTTTGCTCTTTTGTCTCATAGAACAGACCATGGTCTGCTTTGTCAATTGTTTTTTTTTTTTTTACCTCAATCCTGCTTTCAGTACATTATTCAGTATGTTATTCAACTTGTATGAGTGGTATGTCTTTGAAACTTGACTGAGAAGTCAGTACCTTTTCATAACTAATGGTCTCACCCCTGCAGCCATACCGTAGAACCTTCCCAAGAAGACTGTCAATTCATTGCAGTTTGGGCACCTTCTGGCAAATATAGTCTCACGGTTATTATCTGAATCTTAATAATTAAAGTATATACTTGTTGTACTGTAGTAGTAATTTGGTAATAATGCTATTACCTCCAATGTAGTATAGCTGAGTTTAGCCATTTCACACTGCTAATTCTGCATAGCTATAGGATGTCTGTGCATTACATTATGTCATTTTGTCATAAACAGAGTATTTTTAGCATTTGGCTATCACCCCTACAGGAGCGTTTTCACCCTCCACCCTGTATGCCCGGAAAGACCTCCTGCAGCGGCCCGCTCATGTGGCCACCAAGAGCTTCCAGGCACTGCGCATCTTTGTCAATGACGAGCTACACGAGCTGCATGCGGCGCTGCAGGCGGCGGAGGTGTTCCTGCGGCCCGGCGGCCGGCTCTGCGTGCTCACGTTCCACTCACTGGAGGACCGTGTGGCGAAGCGCTTCCTTCACGGCCTCGACGTGGCCGCCCCGCCCCGCCGTAACCCCCGCCGACCAGCCCGGGAGGAAGAGGGCGAGGATGAGAGGCCGAGCACTGGGGATGCTCGCTGGGCTAATGTGCAAAAGAAGGTGATCATGCCCCAGCAGGATGAGGTACGCGAGAACCCCAGGGGACGTTCAGCAAAACTCAGGGCAGCTGTGAAGCTCTAGGTCTGAGAACGTCCTGTTTCTGTGGATTTCTCAGTGGGAATCCCATTCAGTGTTTTTAACGCACCTGGCTGGGAACTTGGTTTGTGCCTGTCAGCATTTGGAAGCCTATTTATGTTTGCTGAAAGGCAGCTGCTGGCTCTCTGCTGATGGCCTTATCGTGCGGCTGCCCTCACCATTAGTCTATTTCAGTGTTTTCCAACCTGGTCCTCGGGGACCCACAGACGGTCCAGGTTTTTCCTCCCTCTGAGCTCCCTGCCAGACGCAAAACGTGGACTGTCTGTTGGTCCCAGAGGACTGGATTGGGAAACACCAGTCTATTTAATCCAGTGCCATTGTGTTCTTGTTGTAAAAACCCTCTCTTGATAAGAAAGGATAAAGTGTTTCCATTTTCTTTTTCAAAAAGCAAAGGAGACAGGGTTTCCCAGTAACTTACGGTCAGGCGAGGGTGAGGGGTGCCATGTCTTCTGAACGGAGACTGTCAGATATTCACCACATAATTTGGTTTGTAAAAGCTGCTGATAGTCGTGATAAAAGCATTTATACTGTACACTCAGACAAGGATGTATGCATATGTACTAATAAATACCTTTAAGTGTATTTCACATATCAACAGAAACATTTTCAGTATAACAGATTTTTTATATTTGTCATTCGTAAGAAATAAATTGGTATTTTGAAATGGGTTCTGTGTAGATTCTTTCATTGCTTACATTCTCACACTGATGTACACTTGTTTCAATTTTTCATTTCATTGTAGTTCATTATAAATATAAATTTACTATAAAAACATATGTCACAAGCATATCCGCAACATATTTAAGTGGGACCAGTAAAATCATGGTAGGAAGTGCTTAGGTGCTTTTTTGTGGATTAAACCCAAATGTCCACCTGACCCTGATCTGGATAAGCGTTTGAGAGATGGACGGATAGATGGAAGGCAGGAGCGATTTGATAAACCCAAATGTCCACCTGACCCTGATCTGGATAAGCGTTTGAGAGATAGACAGATAGATGGAAGGCAGGAGCGATTTGATAAATCCAAATGTCACAGACATCAAACTGTAGAGAACGATTATATATATTCTTGGTCTGATTTTAGCACCTTAACAATGCGAAAACCCTATGGAACAGGCCAGAGAAGCTCAAGGAATGATCATTCAGGTGTGGAGACTGAATTCATAGCTGTAGTTTTCTTTATTCTTATCTTTTTGAGTGAATTCTGCCTGCGCATACCATTCAGAGTTCACAAATGCAGCTTCAACTCCTTCACAGTCTCTGAACATTTGTGGGTCTCTGTGCATCCTGCAGCCGCACCTTGGGGGCTGCTCATTAAGACCACACAGGTCTTCCACTGAAACTCGGGTTTGTCAGCCACAGATGTGGTGCAGCGAGTAGGACGTTGCTGAGAAGTGATGCTTTAAACAGAAACAAACATTTAAACAACTGGTTTTACTACAATCAGTTTATTGTTCATTCTTTGAATTTTCTGTTTCAAAACCAAATTGGAAAAACCAAAAAACAGTGCTGTTTTTTGGTTTTTCTGTTTAAAAATCAGAAGATGAAAAAGGAAAAACAGGAAAAGAAACAATAACAGACATCGTGCCTCGTTTTTCTGTTTTAAAACCAAATTGGAAAACTGTCAGACTTTAAAACAGTATTTTAATATTATATTGTAACATATACAGGGCCAACAAAAAGTTTGGAAGCACCTACCCATAGAAAAGTTTATTTGTACTATTCTCTACATTTTAGGACAGTGGTGGCAAAGGGCCGGTGTGTGTGCAGGTTTTTTGGATAACCTGCAGGTCAGCTGCTCAAACCCAGGTGTAAGGACTCTTCAGCCAATCAGTCCTCTAATTAGTAATCTAATTAGGGAGTTGCATTGAAAACCCGGACACACAGCGGCCCTTTGCGGATAAGATTGACCACCCCTGTTTTAGGATAATTATAAAGCCATCACAACTATAAAGTAGCATATCCTTGGTGAAAAACAGCATAGACCATCATAATGAATGCTGGTTTTACCAGCATATATTCAATTCAGTTCAATTTTGTTTGTATAATACATTTTCACAGCATTCCATTGTCTCAATGCGCTTTACATTATCCTGCCCAAAGCCCCCAGAGAGCAAACCAGATGCAACAGTGGCAAGGAAGAACTCTCTAGAAGGAAGAAACCTTGGGAGGAACCAGACTGGAGCCCCAGCTCCAGAAGCCGGTAGAGGAAGTCAGATTAATGGGATGGCAAAATCCTAATTTAAACAGTCCAAATTTTAAGATTTGAGTCTAAGTGCAGATGACAGGCAGGTGCTGGTGCTGCTTCTGACTGCAGGATGAACAGTGATAATAATAATAATTGATACTTTATTGATCCCCATGGGGAAATTGTTTTTACGCCTCCCTCAACTTGCTCTTTGTAGAGCAAGCTGTCCGCGAAGGGCAGCCACCTGTAGCGGCGCCCAGGGAGCTGGGGATTGAGGGTCTTGCTGAAGGACCCGCAGACGTGCTGAGGCTGGGCTTGAACTGGCGACCTTGTGATTACAGGTACACGGCTTAGCCCACTGAGCCGGGCACACAGCACACAGCAGCAGGGCAGACAGGAGAGACGTCACAGGCAGGAAGGACGTCACAGGCGGAAGGACGTCACAGGCGGAAGGACGTCACAGTCAGTAGAGGCATCACAGGTGCTGGTGGATGCTGGAGCAGCATCATTAATAAAATATTACTGGTGAACAGTTTCATGTGCAGGTAAGACCAGCACAGTTATACTGGTCCACCAGCTACACCAGCACCAAACCAGCATTTACCAGCTTAGACCAGCTTAGCATGGAAATTATGTTTTTTCAGTGAGGATATGGCTTATGCACTAACCAAGAAACTATTAAAAAAAGAATTTGTTGGGGAGGGGGGTGTTGCAGCTCTGGGGGTTGATCAGAAAGTTGCTGGTTCAAATCCTGTGGTCAGCAGAGTGATGCCACCATTGGGCCCTTGAGCGAGGCCCTTAACCCCAGTTGCTCCGGGGACTGGCTGACCCCACCGTCTCCTCATGAGGTGGCCTCCCTAGGAGGTCTTACAGCTGTCCTGAAGGAGGCACCACATAGAACCGGACCATGGTCCTCTTCCTTTTTTATTTCTTCCCTACATTTCCAGTCATTGAGAAAAAAAAAACACTGCTCCATTGTTTTTCTGATTTAAAACAGAAAAACAAAACATTATGTCTGTTTTGTTCTTGTCTTCTATTTCCTTTTTCCTGTTCTGATTTAAACTAGAAAAACAAAAATGTTTTTGTTTTTCCAATTCGGGTTTGATGCAGAAAAATCAAAGAATGAATGATTTTCTCGCAAGATACTTTTACTTAAGTGGCATTTTAAGTGGAAAGAGATAAAAAAGTTACTGTCTCATTTTGTTCTTACATTGGCGCATAGATAAACCTTCAAAGTCAACAATCCAAAAGTTTCTGCCCTTTTTTTTTTTTAAATTTCACCCTTTTTCTTCCCCAGCTGTTGCCAAATGACTATGCTGATCCATTTGTAATTGCATAATTGGTAGGACATTTTATCTTTTTCTTACCCATAATGCTAACTTTGTTACAGATAGTTATTTTACCATTTCCAAAGTAACTGTCTAAATATTTCTGCCATTTAATCACAGTTTGAATGGCAAACCTGGAGTGTAAGCACAGTTCTGAAAAGTCATCACTATTCTAATTTAAAACAATGAGATCAGACGTCATTCAGATTTACTGTACAGCTCTCTGTTGGCTTAGCATTTTGCTGGAATTTTTTTTCTGGCTGTGGATTCAAGGCCATTTGAAGTCAACTGGCCAATTCTTAGAAGGGAAACAGGCAGTGTGCCCGTGTGAAAGGATGCCAGGGGGTGAGCACTGAGCGAGAGCTGCGCCATCAGACTTCTGTGTGCAAGAGCAATTGCATGCCCACTGGGAGATGGGAGGGATGCCTACCATCCACGGCAAGCAGGTTATCAGGGGGTGGTGATGTGTGCAGCGGTGACTGTGTCCGTGACAAGGGCTGCACCTAGTGCGAGTGTGCTGCATGAAGGCCTAAAGCGAGGAGATGGCTTCGCTGGGCCTGCTCACACCACTGGGTGAGCTAATGTGTTCGGGACAGCTTTAGGTTTATTAAACTGACCATTTTTAGATTAATGCATCAGTAAGATCCTGGTTTGAAATGTTGTGTCATTTATTGTTGTCGACACTGCTGCAGAAAGTAGTTCAGGGCCACCACTCAGGAGTAGTTACAGCACAGAGTTGAGATGAGTTATCCAATATGTCATTAGTTTAAGTAACACTATAGGGTAACGTTTTACATTAACTGCACCTTCATAATGCATTCATTGAATATTCATAAGCAGCATGAAAATATATCATTATCCTAACATACCTTATCAGCTTTAATATACATTAATGACAAACCTTATATGATTATGATGTTTGTTATCATCATCGTGCCCTGCGATGGGTTGGCACCCCATCTGGAGTTGTTTCCTGCCTTGCATCTGTAGCCTCCAAGGCTCTGGTCCCCCATGACCCTGAACAGGAAAAGTGGTTACAGATAATGGATGGATGGATACCAGGAATATTATTATAACAATAACATCATACTTCTGGTAAAATATTGGACAATGGTTCCCTGAATACAGGTGAATATGCCATTGCTTCATGCGAATGTTATGTCACTGAGTACAAGGCAGAGCCATCCATCAGATGGGATAGCAGATGAAGACTGAGTGGGCCAGTGGCTAGAGAAGCAATTCGAGATGTTCCCAGAAAAACATCTGGATGGGTCTTGAGGTGTTTCTTGATGAGACATCCTCTAATGACTCGAAGTGGTTGAATAGGATGTTCCACCATCGAGGAACCACACATAAGAAGTGTCAAGAATTAGTATTATGTTCATGTGGTGGAGAGACAACTAAGCAGCATTGGCCTGCTGGCAGGTCCTGATGAGGAACTTAATGAAGATTTATTCTGTTCCATCAATGTCTCTGAAAGCCAGCACCAAGAACATTAACTGGATGTGAGCATCTATAAGGAGCCAAAGACAGACAAAGTGGGGTGTAAAATGAGAGCATTTAGGCTGATTGAATACCAGATGTGTTGCTATGTTTTGAATCATCTCCAGATGTTTGACAGCACAAGCTAGTAGCCCTCTCAGTCAACAGCTGCAGAAGTCTATTTGTGAAATAAGTTCCATGATTAAGTGCTGAACTGCATTCTTACAAATAAAGCCTGGTCTTCCTGATGTTATGTAGAGTGATTCTAAAAGACAGAAGTAGCTGCTACGTGGTCAGCAAAGGGTAGCTTGCCATGTATTATTATCCCTAGGCTCCTGGCAGACCTTGATAGAAACAGTATTGATGATCCAAGATGTACAATAATGTCATGGTGAATTTAAGGGCTGGCAAGGAAGACAAGAAGCTCAGAAGTTCAGCAGGAGGTGACGTTCTCTCATCCAGGCTGCAATGTCGACAAGGCATGTGGAGATCTGAGCAGAGTCTATAGTGTCCTCTGGAGGGAAGGGCAGGTGGAGTTGGATGTCATCAGCATAGTAGTTGTGGGAGTAGCCATGCGACTCAATGATTGGACCTAGAGAGGTTCGAAGTATTATACAGGGAGAGAAGAGAAAGGGACCAACAACTGAACCTTAGGGGTCACCAATTGTTAACTGATGATACCTCTGCACCCCAAGACACTTGGAATGATCCTCCAGATAGGTAAGAGTCAAACCATTTCATAGCAGTACCGACAATGCGAAGTTGACAGAGGATTGATCAGATCTGATAGCTTAATATCTCAGAAGCTGTACAAAGGTCTGGTTGGGTGACTCTTGATACTCCCAAGGCATGCATAACAGTCAAGAGGGCAGTCTTTGTCAAGTGTCCAGCTCTGAAGCCATTTTGGAAAAGCTCCAAGAGGTTGTTCTGCATTACAATGTTAGACCCTTGATTGAGGATACTACACTTAAGAGTGTAAGTTAGAAATGAGAGGAGAGAGACCAGTCTGTATCTTTCAGCCTCTGATGGGTCAAGTGTGGGTTTTTAAGTTGATTTTTTTTTAAAGTTTTTTTTGGCAATATCTGGAATAAACGTTAGGCTGTGTAAGCATGTTTAGGATTCCTACAGTCTTGTCACCTTGGAAAGAGAGTTTCTCTTTGAAGTTGAACAGCAAGCACGAACGAAACATTGCTTATACTGCCACACTGAAAATAAGCAGTTTGCTATAAAACTCCACAGGATATATTAAATTAATGACAACATAAAAATTTAGATTCTGCATACCTCGGCACACTGGGGTTTAATTTAGAATCTCGTTTTAAATGACAAAGTCAGTGAAACATATGCATCCAATTTGTTTGTATACAGCAAATGTGGAAGTATTTTTGTCACATGTAGTATTCAGTAATCACGATGCATTTAAAAAATGGTAATTGTGGGTTCAGATATAGCTAAGTATTGTTCTCATAAAAATTCCTGTCGGTAATCATGGCTAATTAACTAGGTTGTGAATACTAAAACTCTGGAAAACATGCAGAAACACAAAAAGTTTCAGTTTTATATTAGTGTTGAGTTGTTTTAGTGTAAAACGCCATTCTTAACATCATCATTACGATCATTGGACTTTCATATTATGGTTTTGACTCTCAGCTGCCTTCTTGAAGCTTAAATTTAAGGCTTTTGTGGGCCTGGTTAATGGACTAGACACATATACACCAGGAATTAAATCCACAGCAATTAATAGGATAGTGCTGATACCTTGAAACAATGTTTTTTACGCATGGATCCTTTCCAAGTTTTCATCCTATAATGGTCAAAGATTTGTTAACTGCTGTGAAAGATATTTCATTGTCATCTATCTGTAAATGAATGAATGTGTGTTACAATATTTCATATAGCTTTTTTCCCCATTTTATCTTCTTTCTCATTCTGTTTTCCAACTGCTTATGTCCGTCAGAGGGCACACACATAACTACAGGCAATTTAGAGATACCAGTTAATCTCCACATCTTTTGACTGCTGGAGGAAACTGGCATACTGGGGGAAACTCACATGACAGAGAGAACATGCAAACTCCACACAAAGTTTTCTAGACGTATGCGATAGCAATGAGTCCTAATGAACCACTGGGCACTTGTTCTTCAGTTTTCAATAATCTCTTCTAGACAGGTGAGTATCTAGAGTGTACTGAGTCCAGGGGCTTAGCCCACATGTTGTCTACATGCCCAAATCTTTGGACATTACTGAAGAGATAAGTTGGCTCTAATAATAACCAGCTACTGTAGTTAGCCAGCTGTGAGTAGGCTAGTCCGTCTAATAGCAAAGGATGGTGGTCTCAAACTTTATATGTATTACCTACAACATGGTTAAATAATATGGTACTTAGGTTAACTTGTGGCCTGTACAATGAAGCCGGGTAACTTGGATTTAAGGTACCACAGTTTAATTGGACTTCATATTCGTTCACTAAATTCGTTCAATTTTGCCCAGACTACCTTAAATACCTTGTCAGGTAACCCATGTCTGGGAGGATACTTTGGGTTTTACAAACTACTTTAAAACTGAAAAGCTCCTATGCTTGGCTAATTAATTCAGTTCTTCTTGTGCATTGACTGCTTTGTTTCCTTGATTGAAAGACTCAACCAGCTGTTTCACATTAACATTAGTGACACATGCATGATTATAGGAGACTGACCAATCAGCACACAGCAAGAACTCTAGAGATAAGGGAACTTAGTTGGCATGTGTGAGGTCCAGGTATACATTACACACACAAGTATACACTCACCTAAAGGATTATTAGGAACACCTGTTCAATTTCTCATTAATGCAATTATCTAATCAACCAATCACATGGCAGTTGCTTCAATGCATTTAGGGGTGTGGTCCTGGTCAAGACAATCTCCTGAACTCCAAACTGAATGTCAGAATGGGAAAGAAAGGTGATTTAAGCAATTTTGAGCGTGGCATGGTTGTTGGTGCCAGACGGGCCGGTCAGAGTATCTGCTCAGTTACTGGGATTTTCACGCACAACCATTTCTAGGGTTTACAAAGAATGGTGTGCAAAGGGAAAAACATCCAGTATGCGGCAGTCCTGTGGCCGAAAATGCCTTGTTGATGCTAGAGGTCAGAGGAGAATGGGCCGACTGATTCAAGCTGATAGAAGAGCAACTTTGACTGAAATAACCACTCGTTACAACCGAGGTATGCAGCAAAGCATTTGTGAAGCCACAACACGCACAACCTTGAGGCGGATGGGCGACAACAACAGAAGACCCCACCGGGTACCACTCATCTCCACTACAAATAGGAAAAAGAGGCTAAATTTTGCATGAGCTCACCAAAATTGGACAGTTGAAGACTGGAAAAATGTTGCCTGGTCTGATGAGTCTCGATTTCTGTTGAGACATTCAAATGGTAGAGTCAGAATTTGGCGTAAACAGAATGAGAACATGGATCCATCATGCCTTGTTACCACTGTGCAGGCTGGTGGTGGTGGTGTAATGGTGTGGGGGATGTTTTCTTGGCACACTTTAGGCCCCTTAGTGCCAATTGGGCATAGTTTAAATGCCACGGCCTACCTGAGCATTGTTTCTGACCATGTCCATCCCTTTATGACCACCATGTACCCATCCTCTGATGGCTACTTCCAGCAGGATAATGCACCATGTCACAAAGCTCGAATCATTTCAAATTGGTTTCTTGAACATGACAATGAGTTCACTGTACTAAAATGGCCCCCACAGTCACCTGATCTCAACCCAATAGAGCATCTTTGGGATGTGGTGGAACGGGAGCTTCGTGCCCTGGATGTGCATCCCACAAATCTCCATCAATTGCAAGATGCTATCCTAACAATATGGGCCAACATTTCTAAAGAATGCTTTCAGCACCTTGTTGAATCAATGCCACGTAGAATTAAGGCAGTTCTGAAGGCGAAAGGGGGTCAAACACCGTATTAGTATGGTGTTCCTAATAATCCTTTAGGTGAGTGTACATTATCACACTGTGATAAAAAAACGTTGTGGGTACATTTTTTCGGTCCCCAAAAGGGAAAATTCAAATCTGTAACTGCAATCAAAAACTAAAAATGCCAAAAGATTTGCATTTTGTTTGGTAACTTATGGTTAAGGTTAGGGCTGGGTGGGGGTTAAGGTCGTCATTGTTGCCCATAGAAATGAATGGACAGTCCCCATAAAGATATGCGTACAGGTCTGTGTGTGTGTTTGTGTGTGGGCGTGTGCGAATTTGTTGAGAATCAAAATGAGACAACTGAATAGTACCAGAGAATGGGGGTGGGTTGGGCAGAGGATTCCTGAGATCAGATTTGAACATCCAAATGGTGAAACATTTGATTGTATTGCTAACCTACTAATGTTAAAAATTTGGAGGTTCAGCGCACTGGCCTAGTCCTAGGCCATATCAGGTGAGTCATAGCAATAGAATTTTTCATTCAGTACTGCAATCCTCTGTTTGTATTGCCTTTACTAAGAAATGTCCAATCAGATGATACCGTTAACAAATTTAGGTTGTTAAGGTTCCATGATTGCTATGAAAATAATTTTGGCAAAAAAATTTATTGAAAAGATCACCATGACAGTTAATAAGTATAATGTACTCATGCTGTGTACACATTCTCTGTGTTACACATGATTAACTTGCTGCTCCACCTCTCAGGGTCTGCAATTTGCATTTACATAATTTTGTCATCTCTATTTAAAGACTTCTATAAAATCCTACAGCTTGTAATTGATTTATTTTTTTTTACTGTGATAAAAATCGGAGACTGTCCTCCTTCTGGGTAAAGGGAAGAAAATACAAGATAATTGACATTGCGTTGTAATTACAGCAGAATTGGTATAATTATTGCTCAGTTCAAACATGAAATTTTCTCATTATGGCACATAAAACAAGACATTCAAGTCTAATTGGCTTTCATATTTTGCTGGATCATACAGAGGGGCACTTTCGCTACTGATGCAGCGCAAAATTCTGCCTAAATTGGGTTAGTGTGGGTTAAATGGAATAGATCCCAGCTTGTACACCAATTAATTTCCCTCCTGCTACATTGAGGCCTGCCAGGCTTGCCCTTATTTTACATCTCCTACTCTAAAACACATACTATGCATTCACTGAGCCTGTTTCAAAGTTATTCACAACCAAAGGTTTTAACCAAACTGAAACATCCATTAATATACAAAGAAAACATCTCCCAAATTTGAACATCCCTATTTATTGTAGTATATAAAATGTTTCATTGATGAGAATATGGTAAGTATGCCGGTAAATTTTTAAAAAGTACACCCTGAATCAGCAAAGCATCCCAACACCATCACGGTGATGGTAACATCAATGACTATAGGTATGATGTTAATAGTCAGTGATTGACTGAACTGGTATGCAAGTATGCATTCACCTTTAAAAGCGATACGTGCGGCAATCGATTGTTGTAACATCGTGAATGCGTACGTATTTTATGTGCATTTGCGCCCATAGGACAAGAAATGATCGTGCATTTTAACCTTTATATGCTAATTTGTACTTCATTTGTGGTATAGAGGTTGAAATGCACGGTAATTTCTTGTCATATCGGCGCAAATGCACATAAAATACGTACGTATTTGCGATGTTACATTAATCGATTGCCGCACGTATTGCTTTTAAAGGTGAATGCGTACTTGCATACCAGTTATGTCAATCCCTGTTGATAGTGTGAAGTGCTGTGTTTTGTTTATGCTGGGCGTAATGGGTCCTGTATCATTCAAAAAATTCCACTTTTAACTCCATAGGACATGGTTCCAAAAATCATTTAAATGCTTGTTTGCAAATATGAGATGAGAATTTAGGTTTCTTTTGACTAACAGACTTCAGTCACAAACCTCATTTTGAGCCAGTGTCATTAACATGAGGCCTTTGAATGCTTTCCTGGTATCATTTGTGATTTCCTGGACGAATCAGAGATCTTTTGCAAACTGAACACTACTGTTCCAAGTGTTCTTCATTTGGAAGTAATGCTGTCATTGCGGCCCAATGAAGTGCCAGGATCTTAGAAATAGATCGCACACACACACACAGCGCACGCACACACACACACACACACTCACACACACACACACATATACATATCTTATTCATTATATAATCAATATAATCATACATATGTTTGTTCCTTTGATGTGACAACTTCACTTGGATGGTAAGGGTTAATATGAGTGTTCTTTAGATTCAAAGGGGCTGTCTGTAAACAAGCCAGGCTGTGTTCGATCAGCTGAATCTAATTATCAATTAATTATGGTCAATTGGTTCATTAACTAAGAGGTCAGTGCCGTTTCACATGGGTGATACGGGTGAATGAATTAAAGTAAATAAAATAGTGATCAAAAAACTCTGTTATGTGTTTCTTCAGGGTTCCTTTGTTTAATATTTTGTCTCGAAATCTGAAACCATTTAGTGTGACAAATATGCAAGAATAGAGAATCAGGCAAATGCTTTTATCCTTTTTTCATGACGCTATAAAATGCTTTTTTAGAAAAGGGATCAGTTATTTGCAGCTGTACAGATGCTGCGTGAGAAGAGAGTCGGGAGATGTGCTTTGAGTCTCTGGAACTGGGGTGCAGAATCGATATCTTAGAGAGCTCCCTGGATCTACCTAGGTCATGGCTCACTTTACCTTCCCATAGCTGTTTGAAGGCAGGCATACAGAGAGGAGCTGTGTCCCTTTGCTTCTGTTGGAAGAGTTCTTAAGGACTGCTGCGTGCAATGTTAATCAGGTAAGGGCTGCATTCCAGTGCTATAAAAAGATTCCTCAATGAAAGGCTTTGAAGTCGAAGCCATTTGAATGATTTTTGTGAATGACGCCGGCTTCGGCTCTCCTGGGAGGCGGATCGCATCCAGGCAAGACAGAGATGTTAAAGAGTGACGCCACAGCCGGAAGCCCCTGCCTTTCGCTGACTTTCAATTAAAACTTAAATAAAAACAAGACTTCCAAAGCTGTCCGCTTCACAGAGGAAACTGAACTCGCTGCCCAGAGAAAGCCTCGCAGTCCTCCTTTCCAATTTTCCATTCATTTCCACCTAATTGTTACATTTTCCCATCCCTCTGTCTACTTTCAGAGAACACAAGAGAATTACCTGGGATGCATTCTATCCCAGTTCACTTCTGCAACCAAACACCTTGCAGAATTTTAAAAGTTAATGAGGTTGATGAATTAATAATTTGGCATTTTGATGCAGTTATAATTAAGACCGATGCTACAGCTTTGAGAGAATGGTCAGGGACACCCTTCTGTGATTTCTGGGTCAAGGAGAGCACCCAATGACACTAGGGACTATCAAAGACTGATTAAATATTTAAAATGGGGAAAACCACAGATTGTGCAACAGCAAATACATGTGTAGTTTGTCCTCAGATACTTTTACATCTCTCTGGCTGCTGAATGTGCAATTTGACATGTTATTTTTACCACTCCCCATACACCATGCATCCACAAAAACAAGTGCTGTTGGTACTTGGCGAGGTGCCAGCATGGGAATTTTTGCCATTGTGGTCTAACTGGGGAATTGTTGGCTCCTGTAAAATAAGAAGACAGCTGCAATGTTTATTTGTAGCCTGCAACCATGATGGACTGCACAATCAGGTGGTTCTCCTGGTGCTGATTTTCACAGAATACTGTGCTTCTAACCTAGCTCGATTACATGCAAATGTAGTGTTACTTTACAGTAATTATTTGCTCATTGGAATACAACCAAATTTAATTAATGTTCTCTTGCTTTTTATAACTGATGCCTTAACGGGTGTCTTTTGTCTGGCCTTGGATGTAATTTGGTAAGGGAAAAAAAAAATCCCTGAAACGGAGGGAAGTTTAATAAGAATCACCTCGGAGAATGAGGGGGAAGATGAAAGAGGTATGGACAGAAGAAGACAGGGCAGGAGAACGCATGTGTGGTCACAGGGCCCCTTAGTCGGCACCTAACTACTATATCCTCATGTGGCCCCCCATCCCTGGAGAATAGTGAGACTCACAAAGTATCTTCTGGCAGCCAGTTGGCAAAGCCACTGGGGTCTGGGTGGCCATTGTCTCCAGAAGGGACCTTTTGTTGCCTCAGTTCACATTACTTATTCAGTAGGATGCTTCGGAATGGCTGAACAAGACCCTCATGCTGCTCATATTGCTCGAACACTGACTTGCATATCCAATGCGTGATCCACACTGCAAGGAGCAGCTCTGAGCTTCAGGGAGGCACTTCAGAGAAACAAACACAATCCCCTTATTGCGTCACAGAAAGCCCTTGCACGTCTCCAGCCGTTGCCTTGACAAATGTTCAGCTGCACCACCTCACAGCTCTATCTTCTTCATTTGTTTAGGATTCTGGGTGAAATTCATTCATTCGTAAGTACTCTGAATGCATTTTTCAAAAGAAATATACTATATATTTCAGTTTTCATTATATATGTGCCTATATATATATATATATATATATATACAAACACACACACGCACGCACATAATCATAAGCTGTGTGTGTGTGTATACATACCGTACAGTTATAGATAACACCCTCAATTTCCAATTAAACAAAAATAAATTCCTGGCAATGACAGAAAGAAAACTGAACATGACAGATTAAAGCAGAGAAGTTTATTAACAAATATCCACTACATTTAAGTTTAAGGGCTTAGTTTTGCCATGTATCATGTTCATCCTTCCATCCATCCATCCAACTATTTTTAAGCAGCTTATCCCTGTCAGGGTCACATGCTATGACATTAACCTACAATTTAAAAAGAGGCAGGAACGTGCAAAACACATGATAACTGCATTTCTGTTGTCTTGCTGTCACATTCTTTTCCATCTGGTAGTGACATGTCTGTCATGCTGGCTGACCAGTGCCCAGATTTATTACCTATCATACCTTCAGTGCTCCCTTTGCACCACGGTAACATTACTGGGCATCACTGCACAAATGTCACTGAAAGAAATTGCCTAGGAGAACAGTTATAACAGAGGGCAGCTCAAATCAGAAGACTTTCTATAAATTCACATACTCTGGACTTCATATTTTTTAAAAATGATATTTGTTGTAATGCATAAAGTGTTTAAATGTATGTTAAATATAATAAATATCAAGAATATCTTTAAGAAAGATGTGTGTGTGTGTGTGTGTGGGGGGGGGGGGTTACCTGAGTGTGCTGGGATATCCACCAACCCTATCGCGATCTTGTACAGGATAAATTATTAGCAAAATTGATATAAGGCACAGAATTGTATAGAAAAATATAAATCTTTATCTTTTTTCATTCAACAGCGCAAGACTGTAGCTATCAGAAGAAATACCTACATTACACATCCTATTTAGCACTGCAATTGGTGAAATTTCTACATTGCACATGCCATTCAGCACTGACATTGGCGAAATATCTACATTACACATCCCATTCAGCACTACCATTGGCAAAATATCTATGTTACACATCCCCATTCAGCACTGCCATTGGCAGAATATCTACATTGCACATCCCATTCAGCACTGCCATTGGCTCTGGTTGTCCAAATGTATTTGACATCAAATGCGTGACATTTTAACAATTTAGCAAATTATGGTTATGGGCAAGTTTCTGCTGTTCTGACATTTTTACAATTTCGTTTCTTATTTTGTGTTTCACTTGTCCCCTTTAAACTGATACATCTTGTTAACACTACTAGGATATAGACAATTAAAAAAAAAGATAGAAACAGCTTTGAGCAATGTGCATTTTGAGATTCTTACTATTAATTAGACAAGAAACAGGAATAATTAAATTTTGTGGGCAAACAAAATAGACAAAATCAAATTATCCTCCTTTTCTAAACTTACAGTGAAAGTTACTTTCTAATTTATAGAGCTTCAGAAAATATAGGCCTAAATGTTATTTTTTTATAGATGAGAAAATGCAAATGAATTGCTAAGTGAAGACATGTCTGATGTTTTACTTTACAGCTGCACTTAACTTCAACTGTTTGTGTTGCTTTGTGCAAACTGAGCCTAATTGATCATCTACAGCATCAGCCATCTGCTGCAGACCACCTTTTTCCCAAGCTAAACACAATGGGAGCTTTAAAAAAAAGAAAAAATGCATTCTACCATTTTATCAGAAGGCACGTTGACATAGAAGAGTACATTCTGTCTGACTCATCGGCGACTGGAAACAGCAAGCCACCAGTAATCAGCACCTTTGAGACAGCAGATTACTATAGCAGAATCAAATCGTCCTCTTTTTGGAAAACCCTTTCAGGTACAGGCCTGGCCCAACACTTTGCTTCTATTATCCTTTCCTGAGAGCTCTGGCTTCTGTAGGGCATTTGGTGTGTGACGGAAATCAGCTGCTCAGCTGTGTGAGCCTCATAATGGCGTCTCGCGGAGATTGACGGTGAGGGGGAAATGGCAGCTGGAGAGTAAGCGATGTAATGATAGGGTTTGCGATACAAATTGCTGGCATGCCCACTCATAACAACTGGATGGTAATCAAAGCATTTCGCACTCTGCTCAGCTGCACAAAACAAAGAGTAGGTTGTTCGCTTGCTATCTGTAGGAAATTTGAGGGGGTTAACTGTACCCTGTAATTTCCAATTTCCATCTTGTTGTCAAATTACATGTTCTCTTGGCAATTAAAAAAAAATCTCAGCTATATTTGTTTAGCTACAGTTTGTCTTTTGATTGCCCCTTTAAATATGTTTTGTTGCCATAAAATATCATGCCTGGCCAGCCTGGTACAATGCATGAGCAGTGAACTAGAGAATCATAAATAAATAAATATTAAGTAGAAGCAGCTAATGTCTATGATCAGAAATATAATTTCTCAGCATTAATCTTAAGTTCAATTTGGAACTTCATTGCCTGCATGTAGAAATACAGGGATTGGTTATGATTTGGTACAACACAAGAAATGTTGACAATAACAAAATACAGAGGTATCACAACAATATAGAGCCAAGACAACATCCAATCATGTACTGTATGACATACCAGGGGTATTGCTAGGATCTTAAGACTTCAGCTGCTTAGCCACAAAGACATAAGCTGTTCAAGGATCCACCAAAATCACCAAAATGAAAACGCTGCCCTGTAGTGTTGTTGTGATATATGGAATTTTCAGACTAAGATCACGGTTGTTTAGACATTTAAACATCTGAGCTAAACAAATAATTTGGGGCTCATTCGGATTCATTCGGGGCTTCAGCCAACGCAAGATGTGTAACAAGTGCAACACAGCAGCGCCAACACAAACAGTAAATACAACAAATCAGTGCAATGAACAGCAGGTACAGCAACTACATCAATGCACAAATAGCAGCTGTAGCCAAACACAGGAGTAGGTGCTGTGATTCTGCTAAAGAAGAGTTATATCTAGCCGAGTTTTTTATGAGCCAGGTCATTTCAGGGGTGAAGTTGTAGCAATTTACTTGACACTGACATGGCAGTTTGGCAAAGGGGTATCTTTGGGGGTGGAAGGGTTTCATGGAAATCTTACCAGCTCTCTTTTTTGCTCTGGCAATGAAGAGGTCAATTATTGCTGGTAGCTGACAGGCAATGATCTTCTCTACAGAATGGACCACCTGGTGCAGCCTGGTCTTGGAGAGGGAGGAGGAGGATAGGAGCCAGATACTGATTGAGGCGGTCAGAACACTCTCACTGATGTCGGAGGAGAAGCTCTCTGGATGAAATGGGAGATGTATGAAGAACAATCTCTATTGGGCTTTCCTAAAGAGGAAGGTAACATTAATGTCCTACCTCAAAGTACAGAGATGAAGTTTTATTCCTGCATTGAGGTTTCCTCAGGTCAGTAGCAGTACATCTTGCACTTAATTTCCCAAAGTGAAGCTTATTTATTATCTGACAAGGATGTTTGTTGTATGAAATCCTGCATGAACAATTGCTGGTGAGGGAGTTGAGTAACCCTGATAAAGGAAAACACTGATCAGTCCTCCTTCTGAGCCCCCATAATGCATGACACAGCAGAGCATTAAGGAAGTGTATTACTTACACTGAGTAAATATTATTACTACAGGTCTGATGCAAGGCCTGACACATGGCAATTTCATCTCAATGGAGAGCTGTGAGCTGCATCGTTAGCTGAGGAATACCCTTTGTGCTATCACTGTTACACAGACCAACACATTTAGACCATAATGGGTAGAGCATTCAGAAGAAATATGGCAATTTGCACCCTTAATAAATGGAACACTTTTAAGATTTGGTCATATTTGTACAAAGTGGCACAGCCGGAGCGGTGAGGAACATATTACAACTGCCTGTTTTACTTCATTCTTTGTTCCAGAGGAATAAAAGCATGGCTCTTACCTTTTGAGAACTTCCAATAAACCACAGATGTTTATGTTCTGAATTTCTTCTTGTATTCCACTTAAAAAAAGAGGAATCTGTGAACACAACTGGTGCGGTACATAGAAATATGATGGTGGAAACCTGTCGAATAACACATAGCTGTCCGAAGCCTTATTTCAGACAATTAAGCTAGTCACCTCAGCCTTTGTAAACCAGTACAACATAAACACAGCTGGCATTGATCTGGGGACACAGAAATTTAAGCGGACAAAGAAAATCAGTTTGGTAAGCTTTAATTAGTTAATGTGCAAATCTTTTTTTCCTTGTCACCTGCCACAATCTATTACTGTCAATCAAATTATCCATTTTTTCCTCTGCTGCCCCTTGTCAGGGTCATTGGCCATTAAATATATATATATATATTTCCTGTCTTTAATGTGGGTGTAATTTAGAACTGCAACCGTCAAATTTGGGGTCCCTGGAAAATGACTGGTGTAAGATGCTGCTGGATTAGGGTTTGGCCGATAGAAATGAATGTAAGGTCCCCGTTTAGGCAGGTATGCCAACATGTGTGTGTGTGGATTAGGTTTATATTACATTGTGGGGACTAAATGTCCCCCACAATGTAATACAAACCTGTTTTTTTGATGTTGTGGGGACCCTTAATCAGGTCCACATAAAGATCTGTGAATGCAATCAAAAAAGTAAAAACACCACAAGTCTTGTATTGAGTGTGGTTACTAATGGTTAAGGTTAGGGCTGGGTAGTGGTTAAGGTCATCATGTTGCTATTAGAATTTTCCCTGTAGGTATGCATGGAGAGTTCCCACAAAGATATAATTACAAACCTGTGTGTGTGTTTGTGTTTGTGTCGCATGTGTGATAAAAAAAAAAAAAAAAAAAAAAGAGAACACACTTTTCATACTGACAGACATCTTTTAATTACGTTCGTGGAGCTATTGCTTAATTCTTTGGAGGACTGGGACTGATCTCGATTGGAGGCATATTTTATAATTTTGCACAGCACAGCACAACCTATTTCCAGATTGCTCTCTTGACTGTCCTCTGGTATGTCCAGTGGAATACTTTGCTAACTATAACGGGGTTTTGGAACAAGTAGGCCCTACCCTGTCATACATCTCTGTATGGTGGTTATGACTTTTTCTATTGACATTCACTGAAGGATCCTGTTTTTACCATGGACAGCATAAAAATTCCCATATGACAAATTTGAAATACACACAATTGTACACACATGATACCCAAGTTAAATGTATTAGTAACCTATTTGCTTTTAAAAACACTACATATGATGTATTCCAAAGAGCACACATGGTGTTTACTAAAGGATTACCTGTATATACATACATATAAGGAATTAAAGGGAATGACAGTACAGATAGGCTGCTTAAAACTGACATTACTGCTCTCCCAGCACACACTTGTTTCCTATTACTCAATATTACTCCATATTACTTAATATTACTTCATATTACAACTCCAAACTGGAGGCTGTGAACTCATCCTATACAAGCCTAAAATTAACCAACTGATAATTACCATTGGTATCCGTCAAAGTTGAAGTAGTGTTTGGAATAGAAGAATGACCCCTGTTGCCTTTGGGTGACAGTCATTGTTATTAATATGCGAGTATAGGTCAATAGGTTTTTGTTAAACAGACCAAAGTTTCGCTAAAGATAAAATGGACAAGGAAAATTTTGTGAGGGGAAAAAAATGACATTTCCAGTAAAGTTGTGCCTACGACATTGCTAACTTTAGAAATACGATTGGCCCACAAGCGCTCTCTAGTGTTTGCATGTGATGTGCACTGTGTCACTCTCCGAACCACTTTCCAAACAGGTAAAGCTCTTGTTCATAAACTGAATTTCACCAGGTTTCCCTTTGCTGTTGTTTTTTCCTGTGCACTTTTCAGTCACCTGCTACCTAACCTGGACCGATCTTCTATGTAGGTTCTATTCCTTAATGAATGATAACCTTTTATCATGCATTTCTGAGTGGAAGCTGAGTGTAAAAGCATTGCTGTTGGGTAGCCAGGTAATGTTTATTGTGTTAGTTTGTTCAGCCTTCCCCCCACCCATATATTCCATAAATTGGATTTTTCTTCCCAAAACAAGCCTAGAGTCAAACAGAAACTTGCTTACAGCTATACCACACGAGTGTATTTAAACAATATGAAGATGTACTGAAAACAGTCAAATATAATTTATTAAACAAAGCAATGTTTTCAGATATTAACCACAGAAGCTTTGTTTACCTACTTATGAAACACCGTCTATCCATTCATCATCGTAACTACTGAATCCCAGCTCGGGTCGCGGGCGGGGGGACCGGAGCCATCCCAGAAACAATGTGTGCAGGCAGGAACCAGCCTTGGGCAGTCACCAACACACCGCAGGGCACACACACGCACGCACACACACACACACGCACACACACACACACACACACACACACACACACACACACACACACACACACACACACACACACACACACACACACACGCGCGTGTAGGGTAAACATATCCTTATGGGGACCGCTCATTCATTTCAATGGGAAAAATGCTAACGCTAACTATGACAACCTTAACCCCTACCCTGCCCTAACCATAACCATAAGTAACCTAACAAAATATAAGAGGTTTTGCATTTTTAGTTTTTTCATAGCAGTCACCGATTTTTATAAAATAGAGTTTTCCCTTATGGGGACCAGGAAACCGGTCCCCATAAGGGAAAAAAAACGGATATTTATCACGTTATGGGGACATTATGTCCCCATAAGGATAGGTAAACCCGCTCGCACACACACATAGACATACACACACACACCTTATGAAATACCATTCCTGAAAATTCCCATGAGGAATCCTGCATTGTGATCTCTTTTCCAATGCAATAGCTTTACGATAGATGGTATGAAATGATTAATGTATAAAATGATTACTTAAACATACTCAATCCTTAAATCTTATTGATAGATATTTAAAATAAAAATTGGTTGAAATATGATGAATTACGCCATCATAGGATACAAGAATACAAAAAGATTGGGATGCCTCATGAGAAGGGGCAGAAAGCTTAGAGACCGTGTTCTCATAACGGGAAGCACTCAAAATGCAGATAGTTTGGAAATAGATGAGGGGAACCCAACACAGCACCCACAGGCCTTTGTAGTGTGGTAACAGCATGTCACTTACATAACATGGGGGGCTGCTTTGTGGCATTTGGATTGCAGCTAAGTTCTCTGCGACTTGCAGTTGTTTACATATTCTAGTTGCATCACAAATTCACAAATAAAGGGTGATTGATGAGTATGTGGGCTCACATCTCCAGGGTTAGGGTTCAAATCCCACCTCTGCCCTCCGTGGAGTTTGCATGTTTTCTGTGTATTTTGCCGGTTCCCTCTCACAATTGAAGTACATACAGACTTAGGCTTGCTGGTGCCCTTAAATTGCCCATAGTTTGTGCTTTCATGTGTGTGCATGTATGTGTCCTACTGTGGATGGGCATCCCACCCAAACTGTGCCCGGTGCAGCCTGGAAGAGGTACCAGGCTACCCTGACAGGATTAGCATTTAGAAAATGGATGGATGGGTTGATGTTGAGTTTGTGTCATTTTGACAGCAATTGAAATGAACTATTTACAAGGTTTAATGCCACATTAAACAGCAAGACTGGAGTAGATGGTATTTAGAATATATTTTTGCTGGTTTCATAGTGAGGGTACTGGTACTGCCTTCAGTATAATATGCAAAACCCTCTTCCCAAGATCCCTGAATTGAAAAGAGTGGTATAGTGGGTAGGGAAGCAATTGTCAAACGGAGTCGGGTCTTACCACTAAATATCAAACAACGAATCTTACTCTTCATGCCATTAATTCGTAATCATTGCAATTTATTTCAGTATTCCAGTAAATGTTAATCTCTGAAATATCACTAATTAATTATTCACTGACAAATTAGACCACCACTATCAGCCACACACAGATTATTTTTAGCTTTGGTTGTCCAAACGAACATTAATAACATTACGTGTTATTAATTTGTCCACAGAATTTACTGTAAGTTGTTTTGTTATTGATAAACCGGGCTGACTCACATTGCGAAGTTATGTGATTTTACAGAAGGTCTTATTATGCTCAAAGATTTCAACCTAAAAAATGGGGGGGGGGGGGGGGGGGGGGGGCGTGTTACGTGAAAGCACACTTTGGTATTTTTGTGTGTATGTGCCTCTTTTCTTTTGCCAGGTCACTGGATCCAGCTGGGCCTGCTTGGGACTTTGCTCCGCCTCATCCTTGTCAAGTGGGAGGGGCTTGGCCTACAAAAAGCTGCTCTGCTGCTGCTCTAAGGCTGTTGCTGTTGCTCATATTCAGCTCTGCTGTTTTGTGCCGTAGAATAAGATTGTGACACTACTGATGTGAAATGCTGTTGTTGAGGTATGGAGTGGAGACAACCAAGGTTAGCATGTGCGCGCATATACACTCCTGTGTAGCTGAGCAAACTGTTAAACACACTCGGTAAGGGGCAGGTGCCACTTGGTGTATGTTTGGTTAAGTTTAGTTATATATTTTTTCTTTTCCCTTTCTTTTTAATTTAGGTAGAATTGTTTTGTTTTGTTCATTTCTTTGGCTCTGTCCGGGTTTGTCTTCTGCTTTGGGTTTTTGGCCCTATATTAAATAAAATAGGGTTTAATCAAACTGATTAACTCTGTGCCGTTGCCTCTTGTTATTCCATGTTCCATGCCTGACCTAGACCAGGACATGTAACAACCCCACATCAGATATGAAAGCAATTCATTGAACAAAATGTATGGGAGATGTTCTAACTTTGCCCATAGCTATCAGGGTTGGGGTCATTGCGGAATACATTTACTGTATCAGTTCCAATCCAAATCAGGAAATGAAATTGGGATTGGAAAAAAAACCATGGGGAGCAGAATTTCAATTGAATTTGAACTTCAGGGAGATTTAAATTACAGCCCCAGTTCCATTTCCAGATTTGGATTGGAATTAATGAATGTATTCTGAAATGGCCTCAACTGATAGCTATGAATTCTTTCAGTGCCATATGAGTAGACCTGGTTCATTAATTATTAAAGGATAGAATTACCTTAGAGTCAGATATCCATTTCTATTACTTCATACCTGACATTTTCATAAAAGGTGCCAAGAATATTTTTTCCAACATTCCTGTATCAGGCGCATTAAAAGCTTAAAACATAACAAGATTACAAGTAGGTAGTCAAGTGTCTTAAACATAATTGCACAGGAGGTAAAGATTATGCACAATTTTCAAATCTGAAACAGGCTCTCAATGACATTTCCACAAAATATGTCACCGAGATAATTTAGCATAAAACGATTGTGTTAACTGTCATCAATAAATGGTGTGCTATGGCAATACAAAAAAAATGCTGATGTAAGCCCAGAATTGCCAGCCCAGTATGCAATCAGACAGCACAACAGCTTTGGATTTAAACTGAGTGACTGATTATTAAAACCTTCATTAAAACCCTCATATATGCAAACACTGACAGCAACACCAGGCTAAGTGGTGAGTTAGCAAATACAATAATAACAGCAAAGAAGAAAATATTATGCTTATGAAGTCTGTAATTTTCAAGCAGTTAAGGTCCCTCCCTCAGTTCTGGAATCACACACGCAGTTAAGGTCCTGAACCACACATGTGCTCCTATCACTGCCCATGTCTCACATAAACTGCGGCTTTACAGAATCTGGGGGGGAAATTCTGCTGTACTGGAATCATAGCTGAGATGAAAAGGACAAAACAACATTAAAAATGAAGAATTCAAACTCATATGACAGTATTAAGAAGAGACAAATAAGTGCATAACTGCAACAGGATATTTAACAGTGACTGGTTGTCATTCAATTTCTATTATTGTTTATTTATATTTCAAGACCTGCGTATCCATTGCAAGGTCACAGTGTGCCTGGAGCTTATCCCAGAGCACAATATGGGGTGTCCCCAGTATAGGATGCCTGTCCATCACAGGACACAGTACACAAAGCAAACTTTAGAGACACCAGTGCAGCTGAACTGCATGTCTTTGGACTGCAGGAGTAAACCTAACCAAGTGCTAAATTGCACAAATTAGCTCAGACAGCGATTCAACCCAGAACACTGGAGCTGCGAGGCCCATAGACCCATGGCTACGCTCATATTTTATCACTAGCTGAAATTGAACGATTTGCTCATAATAAATCTGCATTATTCAATAATCCCCTAGTGAGCAGCATTCAACTATCTAAATTGGTAGTCATATTGTGCCGTGTTTATACCAGATAGCATTGTTGATTGTAGGGTCTTTACTGTTGGACAGCACAAAATTTGTGGTAACATTTTTTGTGATTGCCCTATCTATAATAATCTATGAACCCATTCATAACACATTGTAATGCATTCGTAGCACATTATAGCCATATTTATTATGCATTATGAATGCTCTGTTTAACGGTCATCTATAATACATTATAGGTAATTTCACAATACAGTACAAAGCATCCTTAGTTCTTATACCAACCATTGTAATGCATTGTGAAGGTATCAAGAATGCATTATAAATGCGAGTTTCACTGGAGCTTATGAAGTATTATAATCAACACTATAATGCCATATGACTGTCATCAGAAGATGCTGTAATGCTTTAATAATTCTTATACCAACCATGATCATGCATTATGAAGGTGTCTATAATGAATTATAGATGACAGCTTTAATAATAATAATAGATGCTTTATTGATCCCTGTGGGGAAATTCTCTTTTTACCTTCCCCATCTTGCTCTCCATGAAAGCAAGCATAGCCATGAAGGGCAACCACCATTGTTGTGCCCAGGGAGCTGGGGGGGGGGTCAAGGGCTGTGCTCAAGGGCCCACAGTCATGCTGAGGCCGGGCTTGGACCGGTGACCTTCTGATCACAGGTGCCGTGGTCTAGGCCACTGAGCCACTCAGTGCCCCCATGTTACTGAGTGTGTTTTATTTAGATCACATGTGTAATAGTAGCCAGGCAAGAATGTAAATGGGTTGTATTGAAATGTATATGCTTAATGAAGCATTGGACTGTGTTATGCACCTTTTAGTGTTTATTACATTTGTTGTGCTCTGTGTTGTGTGATTGTTAAGACAGCATCCAGAACTCCCTAAAGTTCTTGCAGGCCCACCTTAAAACTGTCTCCTGCTTAGCTTCCCAAAAGAACTTTTGCCTGACGTATATTATTGATAATTGCTTGAACACTTTAATAATGAATCTAGTACCATTTTAATTACTTTTAATCAGCCTAGTCTAACCATTAATACTGACTGTTTTAATTATAGTTTTTCAGGTTCTAAAAATACAATGGATGGTGGGTATTTATGCACTAACATTGTTTCTGTATTACTGCAGAGAGGCTAAAATACTTGACGATTTGACAGGAACGATGAAAAAAGTGATAGGCTCTTGTGCACTGAAGAAGAGGAAGATGCACACATTAATACTGCCCCAGTTCACAGATCTGGATCTCTATCTTGAATCCTTTGGTCTTGGCACCACTTGAGTCTCTGAGATGCAAGGATCCCAGTAGGCCAGATTCAAAGCATCATTCCTACCAATAATGCTTTAATTTTCTGTTATACCACATTGCTGTTGAATTCGTGAATCTGATTGGTCAAAAGTGTGTTGAAGAATATTCTAACTGCACACACAGTGCCAGCCAGACGAATCACATTAGTAAATCAATGCAGTAATATATGTAATCTTTAATTCTAACTAAGTACGAGTTAGTGTAGGAGAAGTCGTGCATTATACATTTTTAAATGCACTACTGCAATGGCTAAGAGCCACCCAAAATTGGGCTTAGCGACAGGCAATTTTGAATAACAACTGACTTACGGTCTTAGCATTGGACAATTTTTTGAATTAACGACAGTAGCTTGGGTCCACAGAGGCAACCACCCTCTGTGCATTGGCTGGTTCTTAGCCACTGCAGCCATGCATTTAAAATCGTATAAAGGTCTGTAAGTCAGTTGTTATTCAAAATTGCCCATTGCTAAGCCTAATTTTCCAAACCGGAAAAGATGAGTAATTTTATGAATATTATAATACAATGATATGAGATCAATACTGACACAGCACCCTGGATATGTATTTTTTTCCTGCACAGACGCTGCTCTTCCAAGAATATTTTTATTCTCTAACAAGATGAACAGACCGCACCCCAGGGAAGTTCACATATTAACTCTACAAAACCTACTTCACTGGATTTATTGACTAGCCGGATAGTCTTTAATGTGGTCCTGTGACACTTTGCAAATGAGAAACTAGCCCAGTGGTGCTTCAGAAACACTTCGAGCTGTGTCTACCTCAGTACATCTCAGGGACAAAGAATAAAGCAAGGGAAGGTTTCTACTTATTTATTTATTATATACAAAAACCAGTGTGGGCTCAGATGTGTTTTGAAGCTTCTTTTTTTCCAGTTTCCTTGCCACATCACTTTGATTTCTTGTTATGAACCCTTAGTACAACACAGAAGACCTTTGATCAGTTCTGGCGTCCTGTGAAAAGTAACTCTGTTGAAATCTATTAAGGTCACCAGCAGTTTTTATGCCATATTTAGGTCACAAAGGCCTCTATTATATAAAACTGACCACATTAATCTGCAAGTGGCATCATTATTTCAGTGATGGCCTGTCATTACATCTGAACTGACTAATAAGCCTCTTGGCCAAGTCCATGTATCAGTCAGAGCATAACTGAGACAAAAATGTGGGTAGAACAATCTCCAAATCGGGCCTCAGCCAGTGCTCACTTAGATTCCATTCAAACAAGACACAAGGGCCGTCTGTGCACTGCCACGTTAATATTCAACTGCAATCTGACCCCTGACATGCCGCCCAAGTCCGCTACAAGGGCCAAACACAGAAGAGGTGACTGTTCACGAAACACGTGTTGTTTAGTGGCTGGTGCATGAGTCTTAGGAAATTCTCAACAATTCCGGAAATCATAGGTGGGGGGATGTGCACAGGATGACTGACTGATTTTGGTCGACTCATCATGTGCATTTAATTTCAGAAGTGACCATAACTGTTGTCTCAGTACATGCAAATAGTCAGTCTGAGCTAATCTGGAAGTATGTATAGACAAGGATGAATCACATGGATTGCACCAAACAATGTTCTGAGTATACTATCTGCTGATTGGATAACTTGCATGTTGTCAGTTACTCATACAATAAAATAGACATGAACTCTAAAAATATATCTAAATCAGTAATCTAGGATCCAGCTGGTAGTATGGCATGTTATTATTCTCTTTATATGCATCTTCCAGTGTTAAGCCTTGCAGCAATTTTTCATCTGAGTTTAAAAATGATCAAATGAGCAAACTTTGATAAAAGGGTTTATTTTGACAAACATGATCTTATGGGAAGAAATAGTGGAAAAGAAGGGAATCCTTTATACCTCTATTAGTATAAAATGTATTATTAATAAAACAGATTTCAGCAGAGTTCTCACAGTTTTCCATAAGAAAACTGACCTTCAGTGACAACTGATTGACTCATGGGAGAAGTTTGAATATTGAGACAGCCTGAATCCCTGTTTAATCCAGTGATGTTGCATTTGATTTTATAGGGGGGTGAAAGTTAAGTGAAAGCTTCAGATTGTAGTTATGATAAAAAAAAAAACGTGGCCTTAAGTCCACTGTGAAGATGCAGCAGGTTTATTTCGGGAATATCTGGAAAAAGGTACACAGGAAATGCACAGAACACACACACTTAAACAGTGCCGAAATAATGACTCCAGCAAAGGTCAATCCATATTTAAGTAGTCTTTAGCTTGTCTAATTAGCTCTTTTAAAGAAAATAAAGCTCTGGTTTTAAAGGTAAACCCAGGGTTTTAAAGTTTGATGATATTGATGAGTTTATACACACTAAAACAATGGGCGAGGCCTTTGTCAAAATAATAATTTTGTTTTATTATTGCCTCTGGACAGAATAGCTTGGAGATGTTACCCTACCAACATCCTGATATCTATTTACGCATTTTGAAGCATGTGCCACCACTAGTGGGAGAAGCAGCATTCCCATGACAACACGGACACCGTGCCTGGAATTTACAGGGCAGTGACTGGGAGCTGAGGTGAGGAAGGGAATTGAAATTGATATTAAATTTACCACAGGCATACAGACACTCAGCTGGAGTGAGCTTACCAGGCACATTTACTTTACCACAGTTTGACTCTGCTGGCTTACATTCTAATTTTCCTGCAAGCCAGCTTCCCTTATTAATATCAAATTCCCAGAAGATAGCATCTATGTAGAAATTAATTATAGCTGGGTAGATTAGTTTGATAGAGGGTACCAAAGAATTGTTGCGCTTTGGGTTTTGTTGGATTGAATAGACATTATGTACTTGGAACTTGACAAGATGATACTGTGATGTTGCAGTACACTGATATGAGGACTACTAAATGGTACTTTAGTCAATCATGAGCATTTGCTGGTAACTTTATAAATGAGAATGTTCAGACAGGCACCAGAATTTTGGAGATGAATCCGTGTGAGCGGATGTGGAACTTCATGAAGAAACAAAAAACATTTGGTTAATACCCAACTGTGCTGTGGATTTTTTGTCAGAAGTATTTTTATTATTTTATTCAGGGAATATGATATGACAGTACCTCAGAACAGCAACGAGTTTGAAACTCACTCAGTTTGAATGTTCTCGTGGTGTTGTGCAGGTTTCATGTCATAGATGTCAAGGATAGCGGACTCCCCTGCCTTGTGATGAAGTGGTCGCCCCTGCCTTGTGATACAGTGGTCTCCCCTGCCTTGTGATGAAGTGGTCGCCCCTGCCTTGTGATACAGTGGTCGCCCCTGCCTTGTGATACAGTGGTCTCCGCTGCCTTGTGATACAGTGGTCTCCCCAGCCTTGTGATACAGTGGTCGCCCCTGCCTTGTGATACAGTGGTCTCCCCAGCCTTGTGATACAGTGGTCTCCCCAGCCTTGTGATACAGTGGTCTCCCCAGCCTTGTGATACAGTGGTCTCCCCAGTCTCGTGATACAGTGGTCGCCCCTGCCTTGTGGTACAGTGGTCTCCCCAGCCTTGTGATGCAGTGGTCTCCGCTGCCTTGTGATACAGTGGTCTCCCCATCCTTGTGATACAGTGGTCTCCCCATCCTTGTGATACAGTGGTCTCCCCATCCTTGTGATACAGTGGTCTCCACTGCCTTGTGATACAGTGGTCTCCGCTGCCTTGTGATACAGTGGTCTCCCCAGCCTTGTGATACAGTGGTCGCCCCTGCCTTGTGATACAGTGGTCTCCCCAGCCTTGTGATACAGTGGTCTCCCCAGCCTTGTGATGCAGTGGTCTCCCCTGCCTTGTGATGCAGTGGTCTCCCCTGCCTTGTGATGCAGTGGTCTCCCCTGCCTTGTGATGCAGTGGTCTCCCCAGCCTTGTGATGCAGTGGTCTCCCCATCCTTGTGATACAGTGGTCTCCCCTGCCTTGTGATACAGTGGTCTCCGCTGCCTTGTGATACAGTGGTCTCCCCAGCCTTGTGATACAGTGGTCTCCCCAGCCTTGTGATACAGTGGTCTCCCCTGCCTTGTGGTACAGTGGTCTCCCCAGCCTTGTGATGCAGTGGTCTCCCCATCCTTGTGATACAGTGGTCTCCCCATCCTTGTGATACAGTGGTGTCCCCTGCCTTGTGATACAGTGGTCTCTGCTGCCTTGTGATACAGTGGTCTCCCCAGCCTTGTGATACAGTGGTCGCCCCTGCCTTGTGATACAGTGGTCTCCCCAGCCTTGTGATGCAGTGGTCTCCCCTGCCTTGTGATACAGTGGTCTCCCCAGTCTCGTGATACAGTGGTCTCCCCAGCCCCGTGATACAGTGGTCTCCCCTGCCTCGTGATACAGTGGTCTCCCCTGCCTCGTGATACAGCGGTCTCCCCTGCCTCGTGATACAGCGGTCTCCCCTGCCTCGTGATACAGTGGTCTCCCCAGTCTTGTGATAGTGGTCTCCCCTGCCTTGTGATAGTGGTCTCCCCTGCCTTGTGATACAGTGATCTCCCCTGCCTTGTGATACAGTGGTCTCCCCAGTCTCGTGATACAGTGGTCTCCCATGCCTTGCACTGCAGTGGTCTCCCCAGTCTTGTGATACAGTGGTCTCCCCAGTCTTGTGATACAATGGTCTCTCCTGCCTTTCGCTGCAGTGGTCTCTTCAACGATCCAATTGTGTTCTAAATTTTTTAGGGCCCCTGACAGGTAAATACTTTCACTGAAATGCACTCAAATAAATACATGCCATATACATTTTGAAATTGACATAAGGGAAGACATTATAGGGGATATGATTCATGATCATGATGGTCACAAATACCACAGGTTAGATAATGCTGATAAAAATAGTTCAGTATCTATCCTCCAATTGCTTATCCTGGTCATAGTCAGTGGGGGCCTGGAACCTATCCCAGGTGGCACAGGGCCAAAAGCTAGAATCCCTGCTGGACAGGATATACTATGGGCATTTTAGAGATGACCGTTACCTTCATTGTTAATAATTATCCCACATGTCATTGAAGAGGAAATCCATGTAAGACAGAATTAACAAGCAAACTCCACACACACATATTGGACACAGGATTCAATTGCTTTGTCATGCGGGTGTGAGGCAACAGTGCTAACTAGAGATGTCCCAATCCTCGGTACCCCAACCCAAACCATTCAATATTTATATCAACCCAGTCCGATCCCGATCCGATCTTTTAATAAATATTTAAATATACATACACATCCAGTAGGCGTTGGTGTGGTCTTTGAGTAAGCCTTGCGATTTCACAGTATACGTCCTTATAGTGTTCCTGCAAGGGCTTCATTTGATTTGCTATATTAAACGACTCTCTGCTGCTACTTCCTCTCAAAAGGATGGCTTTGCAAACATTGCAGGTAGCTGTTGGGCGGGTTAAAGAATTTGCACATGGCTGACACTTTGAGAGATCTTAGTTTCAGGCTCACTGCAGCATATGACAGAACCTTACAATCAGCGTAACTGACGTAAATTGGGCGGAAGCAGGAAATGAAATAGATCGGGCTTTGGTAGCCCATACTGATCAATTAAAAAATGCCTGGATCTGTCCCAATTCCGATCTCTGGTGTTGGCTCGGGACATCACTGGTGCTAACCATTGACCCACCATGTCACCCACTAAATATGTATGTTACCTATAATTACAGTGTATTGATGCTATAGGGAACAGTATAGGCTTTTACATGAACATATTTAAACTCAATAATCCAAGAATTTGGATAAAAACGTATGCAGATTTTAAAAGCCAAGAGAGATGTATTTGTGCACAGATGTTCTATTGAAATTGTGCAAAACTGGCTATTTGATAACAATATTCCCAGCATTTTTGATTCAGTGCATTTAACAACAGTAATAAAAACAATGGGGGACAGAAAGGAAAACAAGACTATCAGGGTTAAGATCATATACAAACCAAAATGGAAGTTGCATCACAGTTAGGCAACAATTGGCTGCAGGGACAGGCATCAAGGTCTATAAGGGGTCACTGGGAGAGCGGTAATGAAATTCAGTCTTTTATAAGGAGTGGGAATGAGGATCAGGTGAACTGTGCACTCATCCTGAAATGTCCTCTGCCCCGTCTCGCAGTTTAATTCCCAATAAATCCAGTGTCCTTTTTAAACGGATGATTTTCCTGAAAATTTTCAAGCGCGATATGAAGCATAACAAAGGAAACTTTCTAAAAGAGTGCACATAATCAGTACTTTTAATGAGATGACCCATCCAGAGCACTCCACAAATGTTCAATTTTTAGTGGTCTAATGCGACTGGGAGCTCATTAGCGTAGAGCCCTGGGGGAAGTCAGTCCCACCCCCACCCTGTCAATCAGAGCTGATGCATTGAAACTGTGGAAGCATTGTAGGGGGTATAAAAATTTTTTTTTAAAAAACCTGTGGGTGTCTGAACCTGCCACGAGCCAATGGAAATGGCCGAATTCTAATCATGCAATCATGCTAATCAAATGTTGTAGTATTGATAATAATGAGGCTTGTCATGTCTGTATGGGTACAAATATGTCTGTATCTGTGTAGTTACCCATTAAATGATCGAGGAAGTAGAAGAAGATGACTGTACCTCTCGGCAACACGATATAAAATTCAGTAGGATCAGTCACAGGCTGTGGAACATTGACTCAACTCAAGTCTGTCTGCGTATCTGACGTGAGCGGGCCTGCATTCCGGACGGAGGCTGACCCACGTTCTCAGAGTGACGTCAGCAAGAGCCCCGCGAGAATATGGTGAGTCAGAGCGCCAGCCTGCTTGAGTGCCGTAGCCGTTAGTTCATCTTTGGCAATCCCAGCAACACCTTCTAACGCTGCTCAGTTCCTGCAAAGGCTGCTGTCTTGTGCATTTTCTCTGCCTTATTTGTCAAACTTTTCCTTATCTCCTTGTTCCTGTGCACTTGTTTGGATTTTGAACATAACAGCCGGAGACAAATTTTTAGTGCTTGCAACCACCTATCTCAAATGATCATGGTATTTAATATTTCTTATATGACTTAACACTATTAAAACTGACATTGTCATGAGACACTGTGCTATAGTTTTATGAGAGGGAGATCAATGAAAGAAAAATCAATGTGGAAAGGCTGAACATTATTCCAAACTCATTAATGATACTACACAAGCAGTACTGCTGAATAAAAATGTAATAATCGCAGATCACAAATGCAGTTGTGCTGCGCAGGGCTTCTGATCTTACTGATAACAACTTAGGATATGCTGAGACGAAGCACTGGGAGCCGATCAGTGCACTGGATCAACCTGGTGCAAAGATCTTTTATCTGGATACTGTCAGTGTTGACCTCCATTGGGAAGCAGGTGAGAGGCAAAAAGGATGCATTTCCTTAATAATGAATTGTGCATATGTCTGAGTGCAACCCCAGTCAAGATGGTGAAGCTGTAGGTAGACACACAAAAAATGGAGACCAAGGACAGCATTAAATCACTGTATGGAGAAGAAACTGTTGATCACATGTGACAGACTGCTCCATAACCAGGAATCAGCCCTAATCACAATTGTAAATGAATGTGCAATGCATGGTGTAGTACTGCATGCAAGCAGTGATTTGTACTTTTTTTCATAGCAGCTGTGTACTGTCACATGTTCAGGTGGGCCACCCCTCAGGGAGAAATGCAGTATTTTCTGTCTTGAATCCCTGTTTTTTTTAGTTAATAGAATCTCTTCCAAAAGGCAGCCAATGAAAGATGCAGTGCGCAGGATTTGACCAATTGCTAGTGATCCCGCTTGTTGTATACGTACCGTAAAGATCCAAGAAGGAGGGCAGGTTACAGCTGAGATGGAGTCATTTGTATAGAAATAGTAGAAGAGTAAAGTGTTCGGACATGTGTCTCTCCATCCTCACATTCAGTGTTCTGTCTGTCAGGAAGTCAGCTGACTTACAGATTCATTCATCACCTTAATTAATCAACTTCAACCACAGGAAAGGCTGACTAGTTGCAGGGATTGTTTCAATGCCAAATATTTCACAGATATCAGGGCTTTTAATGTGAAGAAATATGAATGTATTCTGTTCTAAATTGGACTGGCAGTCAGTGAAGGGTGCGGGATTATCATTTTACTTCCGCTAACACATTGCAGCTGCATCCCATATGACTTCATAGAAGCAAAGCCAGACAGGACAGCCAAACATTAATTTAATCTTCAAGTTATGAATTCCTGGCCCAGCATTTCAGCATCGTGCAGACTCATCAATTTTGAAAACTTGACTGTATTATGTTGGTGAAATAAAAACAGCCCAGATATGTTTGTAATGTGAGAGTGTGAGGTTGAAGCTGGTTCTGGTCAACGATACAGAAAGTGTGTATATGCAGCTCAAAGTCACGCCATTGCATTCACCCTAACATCCAGCTTTTGTGGAAAATTTCCATCTGCTTTAGGGACACATTAAAATGTGCTTTTCCCCATTTACCCACCAATAGGTTCACCATTCATATATCACAGCTTATCTGGGATATCCTTGGCCCAGAAAACTGTTCATCCAGATTTCATTTAAATATCAATTTTGATATAATGGCACACCTAGAAATTTTTTTGGGGAAAATGGTTATTAATGTAGTCACTTCTAATGTCAATTTATAAACTTCTATCCAGAAAAACTATATATGTACATTCATTCTCCCAGACAATGATCGTATTAGGGTTCCTGCCAAAAAGTTGGTTCAACTCACCCAAATTTTCCATAAAAGTTTCTCGTAGTATTGCACATCACTTACCAGTAAGATGTCTATTTTCAGAGCTGCATTTTGTGTAACTTTTATATGTTACAGATGGATAGAATATCAATAGTAGTAATAATAATAATAATAATAATAATATCTCAACAGTAAAGATGTATTGTGTCAATAATAAATATTTGTGGTACTTAACAGTTGTTTGCTGCAATGAGAAAATAAAAATATATGAATATATACTTTTAAAAATATAATTTCATTGTAATTTATTATATTAAAATATGTGCAGTCTTACCATGGAACCTATGGAATATTACTTACACTTTGAAAGTCCATTCCCAATGATCCAACCGGAGGATCCATCCATTCACCCCTATCCCAGAGGCTACGTGCGCGAGGCAGGGAACAACCCAGGATGAGGCGCCAACCCATCGCAGGGCACACTCACACCCCAGTCACTCACGCATGCACATCTATGGGCAGTTTTGTAACTCCAAATTACCCTCAGCAGGTTTTTGGAATGTCGGAGGAAACCGGAGTACCTGGAGGAAACCCCATGATGACAGGGGGAGAACGTGCAAACTCCACATACACGGAACCCAGGTCCCAGAGGTGTAAGGCTGTACAAACCACTGTGTTGCCCCCAACTGGAGGATCCACAGTGCTAAATTCTGGATCTGCTCATTTTGTTGTATCTGAGACCAGCGAGTTACCACATTCTGGCCACCCTTTGGATGCCCTTCACACTACATAATATCCCTGGAAATGGCATCATGCATGTGAAATTCTGACTACTCCTGGTAAAGTGCAGAGATATACATACATAACCATATGCCATATAAAGCAAAAGTATACATTGTTTAATAAACAATCTCAATGCAGGACTTCTGCAATCACTCTCCGTGTTAAACAAACACCATCAATTTAGTTGTGAGGTGGGAAAAAAAATCAGATCTTTGAGTTTCCACTTGAATTGAGTTTGTTAATGGATTTTTTAAAATATAAATAACAGGACAAAATGCTTACATCACAAAACACATTGTGACCACCTGAAATGGGAATTATTACATGGCAATTAATTGCCTGTCCTGACATTCATGTAGCAAATGCCATTACAGCTGACATTTGCGCTCAACTGAGACGCACTAAGTGAATTTGTTAATCAGCCAGTTGAGAAGTGGTTAGGCAAGGTCACAAAC
The DNA here is from genome assembly GCF_048594095.1 of Paramormyrops kingsleyae. Taxonomy (NCBI): domain Eukaryota; kingdom Metazoa; phylum Chordata; class Actinopteri; order Osteoglossiformes; family Mormyridae; genus Paramormyrops; species Paramormyrops kingsleyae. Next base: position 30,474,586 of record NC_132807.1, on the reverse strand, counting down.
AGTGGAAACATTTTCCATCAATCTTTCTCAAAGCATTTTTTCCTCTGTGCCTAATGTTTAATATATGTCACAAGATTATGCTTCACATATATGACACTAATCATTGGGGGCAAGTACAGTCCTGAAATTTAAACTTAAGTGTATCAACTCCGCCTGCATAGACTAGGCATTGAAGTCATGTTAACATAAGCATGAACCTCCTTCCTTTTTAAGAAGTTTTTATATCAAAATTTTTTTCTAATTTAGTAACAGCGCTGAAAATTGATGCATTAATTCTAATCCAGTTATAGTGACCAAAATACACCAAAATATCTCCGGACCCCTGCAACACTGCACAGGCTAAGCAGGTATGGAAAATTAATGGATCAATGGATATATTTTTCATATTTTCAAAATCTGAAGTCATATTCTGATAAAAATTTCACTATTCTTAGGATAAGGCTTTAAAACAGGCTAAGTATTATATCGTCAAATATATGCAACATATAGGAAATTTAAAAAGTTTGGAACTACTGTAGGGTTTTTCCCATAGACGTGAATGGACGGTCCCCACAAAGATATGAATACAAACATACGTGTGTGTGTGTGTACACAATGCCCTTACTGAATTAGCTAGATGTACAATCCACAAGGTAAACTAAGATTAACTAATGACAGCCTTCTCTTAATTTGGTATATATTGTGTCTCACTTTTTAAATCCAGACAGAAGACCTATTACTTTAGCTTAGCCTACCCCATTGGACACCAACTGAGTTCATGTCATAGACATAGCAGACCACAGACACAGCTGCTGGTCAGCAGAGGACTGCAGGCTTTCCTGTACAAGTCCAAAGAGAGTGCTGACCTACAGATGGCATGCTGACCCACAGACAGTGTAGCAGAGGACAGCACTACACAATAACACACACACTACTTCCTGTCCTATTTAATGTTAGCATGCCCGGGGGCTTGGGCAGCCGGTTGACCTTGGACTCCCAGAATTTTATTTTTCTCCTAGCAATCTATGGAGTTTTGTTTCCTTACCTCCATTTTCTTCTGGCTTTCCTTTGTTATTCATTTACTCTATTGTTACGCTAAGCTGTGGTACTGTATGTCAGGAACTGCTATTTGATTCTATGGTACAGTAAGTGCTTTCGTTCAACCATACTGAGAAAGGTGCTGTATAAAATTAACTATTAAATAAAATTTGTATTTAATTATACAGTATAATGTCCTTTGTATAGCGTAACCATTGCTGCTCTTTTAGTACCAATTCCAGATAAACATGAAATAATAATATATGAAATATACATGTATAAAAATATATAAATATAATATAAAACTGTAAAAAGCTGGAACAGATTTTTAGGCAAAAAGACCTCTGACAACCATTTAGTTTTGTTTATATTCTACAACCAAACAAGCTGCCAGTTGGTGTCGGTAGTTTCCAGATGAATTCTGACAGGCTGCTGCATAAATCTTTATACAGACCACTGAAAAAAGTTTTGAATAATTATTTCTTTTAAAAATTGTGAAAGAAGAAAATGTGATTCTAATATTTGTTCCCATTTTCACCTGATAGTGATTTGTGTATTTGAAATGTAATGTTTTAAATGATAGGTATTACTGAATTTCAAGCAGAAATCTATCCATCCTATGCAGGGTAGCAGGGATTCAGAGCCTATCCCAGAAGATAAAGTTAAATTGGCCATTGTCTGTAAGGAGAACATGTAAATTCCACACACCATGGAATTTGAACCCAAGCTCCACAGGTGGGGGCCACCATGTCACCTGGTCACAATGCTTTATTATATGAAGAGTGGTTTAGAAGATGGATGGAAGGACAAATGGATGATTATATCATTTGTATAGTTTGCTGGATTTGTGTTTCAAAGTGGCCATATTGTGTATGAATGTGACAGTGCATCCAAGGTGTCATATAACCCCCCCCTACATAGCTACAAAGAGTAGCAGGGCACATCAGTTAAAGGAGATGAAAAATACATAAAAATGCACTTGTATTATTTATATTATGAAGAAAGCTTTACAAACTCAAATTAAGATTAACACATTGGTATATTACGGAGCCCTTCTCATCACATAATAAAAATTATGTGAATCGTGGCCGCATTTTACTAAATCATTCCTGCGATTAATTAAACCGTGGACATGTTTTACTAATTGTTTCCCTCATTTTAGTTAAAACATAGGCACATTTTATTAATTCATTCCCTTGTTTTAGGTAAATTGTAGGCACCTTTTACTAATAATTTCATTTGAGAAAAATGTGGCCGTGCTTTAATTAAAACAAGGGAATGAATTTGTGAAATGTGCCCACGTTTTAATATATTGTTCCCACTATATGCATATTTTTTGTCGTTATGTCATGAGTGGAGCTTCGCAATTAGTTGTACTTTATATCCATAGTGGCACAGTGGGTAACATTGAATGTGTTTTTTTACATGTTCTGCTGATTTCCTCTCATGGTCCAGAGACACATAGTACTGGGTAAATGATTAAAGAACAGGTAGATATATTCTATAACATAATATATTAATCTGATTAGCATCTGGCCGTCTGCATTATTTATTTCGGGGTCATCATCGTGTCTGTGCTTTTTCGCTTTCTTTCTAGAACCGTCCAGCTGTATTCTCATTTCAGGTGATTGGCTAAATTTTTAGTTCTCACTGGGCATGACCGACACCATAGAGGCCCCAGAGGAAATATATGTAAGTCATTCCATAAGTTTGTCATAAAGAAATCTGCCTTATCGCTTTTAGATACACAGTTAATGCAATAGTGTTAAGATTTGCGGGGTGTTTTCTGCATCTATGGATACACAGTTGTGGGTGTGAATATTTTGAACCTTACTGTTACTCACACATACAGATAAGATTTACTGTAAATGTAGGGGGAGTCAGTTTTTCTTTTTTGTACCATGGCACAGAATTTGTTAGTATATGCAGATACACTGTTTTGTACAAGAATAAACGATTTTACTTAAAAATGAATCTATTGCAAATAACAATGGCAGATTTCTCTGGAACACATCCAGACTCTGTCTCATAGCATGATCATGGGTCTCTTGCTGCAAGTGAGGCCCCAGCAGCTTCCTGACTGACAATCTTTCTATTTTTTTCGGCCCCCTGCCTGCAAGAGATTTATGTTGTAGTTAGCCTTTCTGCTCTTGTCTTTTTCAGCATAACAGTTAATACAAGAAGCACAAGTTAGGTCTACTTTTTCAATGAAACCACACCTTTAAAACCAGCACATTGCCCTCTCTCTTACCTTTTTTCCAAAAGACTCTGAATGAGCTGTCTGTCATCGGATCTCCGCTCATTGACTGGCTCTTTTTCCCTGATTGTTCATAGTCTGGACTTTGTTCCTCTCTTATATGAGAAAAGAGGTTCTACACCTGTAATCGAGTCTCTTCTCTCCACTTATGTTGCTGCTCTTTGCTTTGTCTAAGGTCTTCTTGATGTTTTTTGATATTGTAGGCCGCACTCAATCCCCCTTTCAGTCCCAGCTTATCTTGAATTCTTTGGTCCTACCCTTGTTCTGTTCTCTCCCTTTGCCATTACCGCTAACCAAGCCTACTGGGGAGACTCTTTGTCTCCTCACTACCCTACCTCTAATGGAACACCCCACCTCTGTTTTCCCTTCTCAGACATCTGGCTTCTCTTGTGCTCACAAAAAATGCTTTATATTCACTGCTCCTGTTACAAATATTCCTCAATCAGGACTGTGCAGATTAGCGGCTGCATCAACACTACATAAGTCATTACATTATGCATGCTCTGTCTTTGCTCTTTCTTTGCTCTTCTTTTGCATTTCAGAATTGTGGGTTCAATTTCAGCCTCATCTGTTTGTGAAGCTGGTGTTCTTATTGCTCACAGGGGGTTTGTCAGGTCATCTGCTTCATGCGTACTGCAATCACCACAATGTTAACAAACGCTTAACACGCATTAAAAGTAGTTCTGTGAAATGAATGATTGAAGATCTTTCCTATCATCAATTTGTCATTACATTTCTATGAACTGGTTAATATTTCTAGTGGTAGCTGACTGCAGGGAGTGCAGTTGTTAAAGATAGGCTGTTTGAGTACTGGGAAGGGCTTTTCTTTACTATGCTTCTATTGAATTGGTCTAGTCAGCTTGAAAACACCAGCAGCTGACTTTAAGGTCAGAATTGAGTGATCTTAATGATGTTAATTCACCATTGATGAATAGCAATGCATGTTTTATCTCATGCAGTTACTATATTTGTTACTGTATCTTAATTCTGTAAACCTTTGTGAACTAATGAGGAACTACTGAAGGAAGAAGTCATGAATAATAAGTTGAAAACTGATATCGTTCAACATTATGAATCTATGATGCATCCTGTATCCCACACAGTTACTGTATTTATTACTACATTTGATAATTCTGTAAACCTTTATGAACTGCTGAAGAAACTACTGAAAGAATTACTAAGGGACTATTGAAGAAACTAGTAATAAATAACAAGTGAAATACTGGACCTGTTGCTTCATCATCAATGAATCGTAACATCTTTTATCTTGAGTAGTAACTATATTTGTTCATGATTTGTTCAGAATTTGTACTTCAGTAGTAACTGAGTTATTACTAAATATTTGTGCCCCTTCAAGTAAAGTACTACCAAACTTACTAACTGGGAGGGCAGAAGATGAAACTTACCAATGGGGGGAATGGTGTCGACAGAAAAATCGGGCAGATTTATTGATGTGGGGAGGCAACAGGCACTTTGTCAGGTTAATTTCTCCTACATGTCTGAAGGAAATCTGTAGCTGTGTCGGCTGTTGTACAATCGCAATGCACATCCATATGGCCATCTGAAAGATTTTCTGTCATGCATGCTGGAAAATTCTTTTTGTCTTAATAATGGTTGACATTATGTTATGTTGCAACAGTTCCTTGAATATATGTCATGACAGTAGCACACTCTAAGTTTATATGAATTTATTATGTGCAGAAGACAAGTTATTTTCCAAGTAATACACATCATAATTGCCCACTTAGGTGCTGTGAAGTTTACACTTCTGATTTAGCTTGTTTACACATCAAACATTAATTTTTTGAATGCAGAAACAGCTTACAGAGAATGTCGAATGTTGTGTAGCAATTCATGCTAATAATTCTTTCCATCTTCACCAGCTTGAGCTTGGATTTCTTTGCTATTTTAGTTTTATGATATTATACGTTTTGCTTCCCCCCTTTGCCACATTTATGATGCATGTTTAGTGGAGGCCAACACTCTTCATGTAGTTTCATTTTATTCCAGATGTTTATTATTGAAAAACTATTTTGCATTTAAATTGGATTTTAAATCTGAACGGGTTACAGGGATGACCTCACTTTTATCAGCGCTGCTCTGACGAAGAGGCACATAATGAGTGGTCTGAATTTAAATAACTAAAATGAGAAAGTCCATCTTTATAAGATCCTTCCTCATGTACATGTATAAATATTTTTACTGCATCATTATTCTAGACTAATTTTGTTTAACTGTGACTAGTGAAGCTGCTAGACCCTTTCTTTGCAGTTTTAATCTATGACTTTTGTGCTGCTCCCATTTTGTCATGTGGAGGGCTGAATTTTTTGAAGCACACTCTGTATTCTTTACATGCTTGATAACCTTATAATGTAATTACATTATATGCATGTGTTGTTTTAGATGTGCATGCGTGAGTGACTGGTGTGCGAGTGACTGGTGTGCGAGTGACTGGTGTGCGAGTGAATGGTGTGTCAGTGACTGGTGTGTGAGTGAATGGTGTGTCAGTGACTGGTGTGTGAGTGAATGGTGTGTGAGTGACTGGTGTGTGAGTGACTGGTGTGTGAGTGACTTATGAAAGTTTTGAGCTAGGAGACTCACTCTGCACTCAGTTCTGCACTCTGGTTTTATCAATTCCCTTATTGCTAAACTGTCACTATCAATATTAAACACACAAAGTGCAGGTATACAGTTTTCAGATTTTCTGTGAATTCAGGTCATTATAACAGGTAAATGACACCTCCTTTTTGCTGTCCTTACTTTTTTAATGTTACAAATAATACTGGCCAAAAACTAAACCTGGTTGCCAATAAACAATTAAACAAATAAATAAACTTGCCTAAACACAAAAGTTCAGTATTGGATAAGCATGCATTATTTCTGAATAATAAAATACGAAAAATCTCTCATATGCTGATACAACATATTATCCATTATAATGACTGAATTTACTAAAGTTTCGCTTGATTACATTTGTTCAAAACAAAATGCTCTACAGAAACATTTTATCCACACACAGGGAAAAAACCTTCACACACAAACCTTCTTCCAGGTCCAGATTTATTAAAACCAGAATGCCCCAATATTTAAGCAAAAACACCACATCTGGATGAGTCACAACAAAATATACTGGACAAAGTATGACAGGAAATACCCCGAGCTACACTGTCGACATCACTGCCAGGGTATTTTGCTGGGGTTGTCCTATGAGAACACTGGACTTAGAAATGGCAGAGACAGATTTGGAGAAATGAATTAAAACAAGAAAACCAGAACAACCGGGGCAGATTAATGCATAGGCTATCCTAGGCTACAGCCCAGCGCCCCGGCAATCGTCAGGGTCCTGCCCTGCCCTGCCTTGGGAGAAATGGAACTCTCAGTTAAATCAGCAGCACCTGAGTGTCCATGTTGATGTCAACTCAGGTCCCCAGATAAGTTAATCCACCCCCGCAAAACACTAATACAAACCTAAAAATAAGTCCCTGGCAAATTGACACCACAGCTGTGGTATTCTGACTAACTACGACCGCGACCCTGGAAACAAGATGTTGGCAAACATGACAGAAACCTGGAGACATAATGTTAACAAATAAAACCAGCAATGGAAGCCCAGAAACAGGATTCCAAATTGAGCCAAGCTGAACACTAAAATCATTCTCTCCAAGATCAGTGATGCTGAGCCCTAAGCAAAGCTCACTGCCCAGTCTGAAGCAGTGTTCCCCAATCCGGTCCTTGGGGACCCACAGACAGACCCCCAGTAGGGAGCTAGCAGGGAGGAAAAATGTGGACTGTCTGGCCGGGAGCTCAGAGGGAGCAAAAACATGGACCGGCTATGGGTCCCAAAGGATCGGGTTGGGACCTCATTTTCAGTTCACATGTGGCCTGACTCAACTGCTTCATCAAAACAGTGGTAGCGGTATAGCCAATCGAATCCCAGTTCATTTCTTTTGGATGCAGTATGTTCATTAATACCTATCTGGATTGCATACCTACAAAAGCAGTGATAGAAGTGGTTGGAACAATGGTTATTTTAATTATAGTATAGATCTGTTTTGCTATAGTGGACATCAGGAAGATGTGGCAAAATGCCATTTTTGTACTTCCTGTAACTGGATGACTTGTCAGGTACCTGCTCCTTGCGAGGAAACTTGGCCAAGCAGAAGAGGCTAATGTTTCACTTCATCAATTATTTATGAGTAACCTGCTGGCCGCATGTTCCAGACTGAGCCTGGTGACAGCTTCAGTATTCATCATCTTTTCCGGCTGTCTCTTGTAAAACTTACTTTCCCCGCCCTCTCCTTTTCCTTCATACCCCACATGGCTTCCAGCCTATCCTGAGAGAGTCCTCGTCAATCTGGTCTGTCTCCCCTACTCTGCCTTTGTCAGATGCTAATCTGGTGTCAGTAATGGTCCTGACTTTGGAGTTGAGCTGAGCCAACCCTTCCTCAGATAGACCTGAGCCATGAAGGGCAAAGAATGCTTTCTAAGTGCTGTTTTTATGTGTCAGTTATTGTCCTTGCCTATCTTTAAAGCCAGAAGCCCAGCGCATGCATTCGCAAATGAAATGAAAAGCAGGGTGATGTGAAAAGCAGGATGATGTGAAAAGCAGGATGATGGGATGACAAGGCCATGGAACCAACAAAACAACAGAAACAAGAGCCAGCTCTCACAGCACACACACTACTGAAAGAACTTGCAATGTTGCTTTTGGAAAACTTAAAAGGTTCAAAGATCATTAAAAAAAACAAATGCGACTGTTTTGGGGACCGAGGGTGCTGGAAATAGCTGTTAGTCCCAGTACAAGAAATATGATCCAATATATAACTTTGGGGCCATACATGCACAGAGACCATTCAGGCAACCAAAATATAACCAAAAAAAAATCAACTGTTTTACAACCAACATGCTCCAATTAACATGGCTAGAAGCCAGTTCTGTAAGTTTCATGACAATAAAATTCTTTCGAATGTGGCCATATGTTATTAGTACGTTTATGTAACTAAATCCATATGCAAACAACAATAGGCATGGGGTGGAAGCCTCAAAGACTAGGATTATGTCAATGACTTCACCGTGAGTCTATGTTCTACATTCTACATGTGGTTCTCTGTTCTCTTGTCATTTAACACAACACAAAACCCAGGATTCTGTATTAAGCAAAGTTCAGCACCTACCACTAGCTGCATATTATTAAAGCTAATAGAAGCGACAAACAGGCTAAAATATTCATGAATGACATGACTAACTAGCTAGGTGCTCTATTATGCTTAAAATACACTGTCGCGCAAGCAGTGTGCAGCACCCCCTCTGGATTTTGAGTTACATTGCTATAAATCCATATCCCTTAAGTAAAAGCAACCATTTATGCCAAAATATATGACAACTTGTGGCAAAAATCCCAAGTGGATCTGAAATAGCTGGCCGCTTTTTCCACTAGCAGTTTAAAATTGAGTTGTTGAAAATTTATCCTTACCAATAAAAATTAAAATACATTGCTATATATATATCAGAGTATATGAAACTTCAACAGGGTTAAGTGTGTATCAGGATTCAGACAAACAGGCAGATTGAGCCAGTAGATATGAATCTGTCAGCATCACCCAGTGTCAGCCACACACAGACCATAAATTCAGACACACAGTCCAAAGACATTCATTTAACAATGCCTCTCGTTTTTTGCCTATATAATTACTTAAAGCACTTTCCAATATTTTTTTCTGCCAAAACACGCAGGTCATTTATTAAATCATTTGCAGTGTTTTTCATTAGTTTTTAGTAGAAATGAAATAATAAATAATTATTGTGACAATTAATAATAAGATAATGAGAACCTTGAGTACTTGATTACCTACATCAGACTAAACACTTGAGGTTAATTATGACACTGGGTGATTAATCTAGAAAAAAAGTATGAATTCCAGATTTATGCAGTTAAAACATTTCAGCTGATGCTTCCAAACAGCATGTTGTGGTATTAAATTATGGAAAGCATTTAACTGACAAACTGTCTTCGAAATCATTCTGGCAGCACAGTAAGAGCAGAAGACAAACAAAAGCAGAGCGCATTCGTGTGTGTCTCAGCTTGTGCACAGGGGCACGGATTTCATACAGAGACGCCGCTTTCCATTGGACGGCTGCACCCTACGAGCGGGAGCCACGTAAGAGCGCGGCTGCATTAATAACCTCTGCTGAGAGGGGAGGCAGGGTGAAAACACGCCGTGAGACATAAGTCTAACCACACAGAACATTTAAACAGCCGTATGACGTCAGTGCATCAATAATTAAAGCATTTTATTCATAGCCTGGAAGAAAAAGGATCAACTGACAAATCGTATATTCACTTTGAGTTACTTCAAATAGTGAGACAATTAAAATGCAAAACACTGGCTATGTGGGGGGGGGGGGGGGGGCAGGGTGGCAGGTCTGAGTGTACGTGTCTCCTTTGGTCGACTCGGGCTGCCTGTAAATTGCTGCACATTGGGTGTATTTCAAACATTGGGTCACATCTATGCTGTAAATGAGAAAAATTTGAAATGAGTGTTATGTATCAGGTGAGATGACAATGCATCCTTCATTTAAAATATTTACTGGAAAGTGTACTGCATATGTTTAGCCAGTAAAGGATTCAGACAACAATGTTATGATTCAGAAACTGATGCCAATGAATCAGTGTCAATTAGTATGATAGTGTAGTGTTACCTGTATATTAGGCACAGTGAGGTTACTATGTGTTAGCTGGAAATTAATGTTCTGTGATTTGTATTCTGAAAAGTCACACAGCCTTGCATTAGGATGTGCAAAGCAATAAACACCACAGCACCTCATCTTGAGTGGTAATTGTGGCTTGATGTAGGGTGAGACAACCAAGCAGCTGTAATCTATGGTCTTAGCACATTGACTGTCTAGCAGAACCAGCACCTGGAAGCACAGTTCAGCTCACCAAAGCTCATAGATGAGTGAGAAGAAGAGAGCCTCGCTTGGAAGTGAGAATGGGAGTCAAAGCCGCAAGCTCAGTAGCATATGCAGCTAAGCCTTAGCTTACCTTGGCTGTGTCAGCCTGACCATGGCTCTATTTGGATTCAAGAAGGGTTCTTCAGAACATTAGCAGATGTTAGCATACCTAAGACCAACATCGGCCAGCCGAATCAGTTGTACAACAAAAAGACCACCATTTATCTTACATAGAGGATAAAACTAAGTGGTACCCGTATAAGGAGCTAAAAATAGGAAAGCCGTATATCCTCTGACTGCTCTTCCTTCACTACTTCCTGATTTTATACTGAGGGTTATAGTGAAAGGTTTACTGCACAATCCCTGCTGGCAGAGACTGCGCTTGTCATCGTTGTGCACACATGCAAACGCTGAATTAGTCACAGAGCTAAACCGCCATTCATTTTAACCAAACTGAAACTGCTCATAAGCGATGCAGAAAGAACGTGATGCTCAGAAAGGATTCATTATTGTTTTGCGCTGTACTTAATAAAAAGGATGCAATTATTAAGAATATAAATGAGTCTTTATGGATCATAACATTTTAAGCAATACAAAAGAACACACCCAAAGCATGGACACATGTTTGGAGTGTGTTAACATTTAACTGATTATAAAATATAACTATTTAAAATATTGTAAATAAAACAGCAGTTAACTTATCTTGAACTATTGTTTCATTGTTAGTCCTTATGATTATGATAATGATCCAATTTGGTTCCAACGTGTTACCAGAGATGCACTCTGATGTTATAAATTTGACGCACTTTTGTAAGCATACTGAACCAATAGATTATTCCTTTACAAAAGTGTCACTGAAAGTATAAGTGTGCTGATTCTAACTTTCATTTTCTAAATATCATTCAAGTTATCCTGAATCAGAATGGTTATTAGCCCTTTTAAACCTGTTGCAAATTTATCGGCTAATTCTCATTTCCAGCTGACTTTAAACCGGGGCAAGGTGGGTGGGGGGGCTGTTTTGTTATAATGACTACCTGACGCTAGGTTTCTACTGGCTGAGAAGGCACATACGTGCTTCACAGCATCACTGCTTAGAGAGATGCCTGACAGCCACCACGAGACTACCCACTGCATGACACTGACAAAGTAATGAGATAATGGTGGGGTACTTTACTGGTACATGGGTACTGGGAGATAAAGGAAAGGGTTGTAAGGAAGTGACTGAAGTTGAAACACACAAGCTCTGCCAATTTCATTTGGTGCTCTACTGACACTCTAATGGTCATTGTGACATGTATGTACTTACGGCAATCATAATAGATCACAATAGAAATACAAAAAATACAAAAGTGTAACAGCTTGTTAAAATTAAAATTATCGTGGAGTAAACACCTACTAACATGCTTCACCTAGAGTTATCTCATGTAGTGCCTTTGCTAATATCAGAGTAATGTCTTCTGCACAAGCTTGCAGAGTCATCTTCAGTCATTATTTCAAATATAGGTATTTAGCTTAGCTGACACATGATATTGCTGCCAGTCATAAGTATGGAAATAATGAGTCAATTACCAGATGCTGTGCTGTTCACCCATTGTACAATTAATATTATAAATACATTGTGGTGAATACATCAGTCATGGAGATGTATATGTAACTGGAAACAACAAACTCCATCACCTCTGATAAGATGCTGCCCTAAACTGCTTGTAAAACAAGAATTTTCATTGTGAAATTTAACAAATGTATATTTCCATATGAATTTCCAACCTACTTTGGATTTGCAGCAATGTCATATGTCACCTAAGTTGAATACCTACATCTGAATTAATGAATTCACTGAATTACTGAATTCACTACTGACTGCAGATATTGTATGTGTGTGTGTGTATGTCTGTATATATGTATATACACACACACACACACACACACACACACATACATACATTCATACACAATACACACACACACACAGTCCATACAAGCAATTGGGTCTTCATTAGCTGATCTCATTTTTGTCATTCAGCGGGTTCTTGAACATTTTGGGTACATTTCTGAATGTTGAACATAGTGATGGGAAAATTGTAACTTTGACTCCCATTGGAATTGTCATTCTGGCAGCGAATGGCAGGTGTAACCCACTTTTCATTGGTCAGTTTTCTTGTTACCGTTGGTTCAAACACGACTGACGGCATGCAGTATTTGCCACCCTGTGTGGGCTGCAAAGTCTTGCATCTCATATCTCGGCTTGTAAGATGTTCTCATGTAAGATGTTCATATAGCAGCTGGCTCGAAGGAAAATGTAGATTTCCAAAGAAATGATTTTAGCATTCCTATTAATGCATTTCCTAGGGCAGTCAAATACTGCAAAATGTGAATTATATATAATTAAGACATCTTTCAGTCTTTGCATTTAACATTTACATTATGGCAAAAAGCCTTGGACCAATAGCTTCTGGAATGGGTTCCGGATTTCCATGCCCCTGCGTTGAACAAGCAGGTTTAGAAAGTGGATGGATGAATGGATGGATTACAGGAGAAGACTACCTAGCAAGTGCCGTCACACATATGCCACATCTAGGAAACTTAAAATAACCTCTTGAAATGTTCGGGATGTATTACTTTAAGCAAAACTGATTACTATACAACTGTGTAACAACAGCGATAGGGTGCAGGGAATATTTAACTACTTTCAAAATAAAATGGCAAATGGTGGGTTCAGACAATGTTCTGGGAAAACCAGGAACAGAAACAAACAACATCCTGCTGATTGGTTGGTTTATTGTTAATGGTAACGTGAAGGGTAGGTAGCATATAATGTTTTTAGCTTTTACGTTAATGCTCACAATGCCACTTGTAGTAAGATATTATTCCCCAAAATATTTATGTTAAAATGAATAGGATAATTCCCTAGGGTGTGGTGTTTTCTCCCCCTGCTGACCAAAGATGGTACTTTGGACTGTTTCATTTGAAGAAATTATTACGTTGTATTGTGTTTCTTGTCACTGTGATGTACCTTAAAGCTAATACAAGACATTAACTCATCTGAACATAAATTCCCAAATTTTACTGTTAAGATAAAATGTATAATAAAACAAAGGTGTGTGTTTCTTGGGAGGGTTGAGGTTATATTTGTATTAATAAAATTATATCATATTTAAATAGTACAGGGGGACAAAAAAAATAAAACATTACTTGTTATTTTAATGGCAAGCTATGTACTTACAAGGTTTAAAATTACTTTTTTTCAGGTAGATGCTGGTGAATAAATCTTAGGTGGTAAACACACAGCAGAAATAGCTGGTTTTATGTACAGTGTGTCCCGGATGGGCTTTGAAGTGTTCGTCTGAGGGTCGAGGCTTTCGCTTGTGGAGTGACATTGATTAGTTTGTGAATGACGTCAGCACAGACTCTGAGAGGAGCTATGGAGAGACGTCAAATACCTCTTGAGGTAAGGTCAGCTCTGTTGTGCTGCAACAGTTTTGAAAAAGTTTCATTGTCAGTCCTCGACTGAACTTTGATTATGTATCTGTGTGCCCATGTGTATCATTAATGAGGAAGGAAGTTCTTTTCAACCTCTCTGCGTTGTTCTTTCAATGCAGGCTTCACTGCTGCATTAGTCTTTAATACATATACTGAATGATGCATAGTTCTGGTGTGCCACGTGATGACTCAAAATCGGATAATCAGTTCATGTGTTTGGACCTGAGCTGCAGACTCCTCTAATATGTTACAAATTAACTATTGCATATGAATATGAAAATTGAATGGAACTTACTGGCATTATAGGAGTTGGGCAGAAAATTGGTGTCTCTAAATTGCCCATAGAGTATTATTGTGTGTGTGCGTGCTCTATGGAATGGCATCCTATCAGGATTGTAGGAACCAGGGGGGATGGCGGCGTCCCCCCCCCCCCCCCCTAAATATTTGGTTTGGCTTCATTCATCCCCCCAATAGACAGACCTGTATTTAAATTAAGTTAGGTCTCCCCCCCCGCCAATCTCAAAAACACTCTCGTACACCATTACATCCCACTTGGGGTGTATCTCAGACTTGGGCCTAGGATATCCTCCTGCATCCCCCCCCCCAAACAGGTTAAGTGGTTAGAAGATGAATGGATTGTACCAGAAAACACCATATTTAAAAACTGCAAACACTGAATAACAGAATGCAAGCTTCATTCCTCTTTTGGAATTAACTGTTTATTAACTGTAATATGTTTACAGTATATCATACTGAATTATTCATATAGATAAAGTATTCATATGAATAAAATTGTTGATATTGCTTATGAAACAATGATAGTTCTATGCTAGGTATTTTGATTTTGACAGTGTTTTTAATCTAAAATCAGAGCTCATTTGCCCAAGATAAAGGGGTTAGGTGGCATTTGACAAACCTTGTCTAATGCCTGAAAGCCATTCCTACATAAACTGTCAGAGAGAGAAAATGAGACAGAGTGTGCCTGAGTGCATTTTGGATTCCGATCCCACTGTACTCATAACAAAGCAATTTCATGTGTCAGGAACAGGCCATGATGTATGGCTTAGTGGTTTACAATCATCAAAAAGAGGATGCAAGCCTGAGTATCCTAGATGTCCATCAGTTGTTGTACATGCAGACAAAACACATAAATGGATGAGGAATGAATTTGTCCTAATTAATAACATGGGAAAGGCTTTAGAATTGATTCCATTCTCTTTGCAGGAAATCTATTATCTATTATCAACTGCTCTGTTCCACCAACAGGATGCTTGTGCTGGTTGTTTTTTTATTGATGGGTCTCTTCAGGAATTGTCACTACACTGTCAGCCCTGGTACAGTTTTGTACCCTAAGGTACAAATAACATTAATGTACCCCCAATGATACAAAAACGTTCCTCAGAGGTCATTTCTGTACCTTAAAAGGTATATTTACCTACAGTGTAGCATGTTTTGAAAAATTAAGCTTGAAGTAACCTTACTTCAAAAGGTCAAAACATTAAATATAATTCTGGCATACGTAACTGAATAACTAATCTTAAATAAGATTAAATAAGCTAAAAAATAAATATAATACAGAAATAACTGAATAAATAAATAGCTGAACACACAAATAAATAAACACGATTATGCTTTTCTTTTATAAGTATTATTATGTATGTGCCCAAAATATAAAACATGTTGTTAGTGTAGGTCTTTAGTAAATCCACAGAGCTGTTCCACCTTTTGTGAGGTGAGTACCTTTTTTGTGGTGCGTGTGAGTGTGTGTGCTAGTGTACTAGTATGCAAGTGCATTTTCATGTCAGATTCAGATCGCCCCCCCCCCCCCCCCCCCCAAATATAAATATTATGGTCTATAAATAGCATATTGACGTCAAACGACAGTTATTTCGGTTCGTCAGTTTGCATTCTGTCTTGGGGTACAAATCTGTACAAAATCGAGTAACTTAGTGTATATTTTGGGATTACTTGGAAATACTTGAAAATCCTTTTGTTTAATGCTTAAAGTTTCGTGTCTGTTTATGTCTGCATGATTTCTGTTAGATGACACAGTTGTGAAGGTAACAGAACCATGTCTTGGTAAATGGATTTTCTACACCTTTTCAGAGTTTAATTTGCAATATTTTATTTCACTCTTTGATTTATGATTAAAGAAGTAACACTTTCTATTTCCATGTCTATAACAATCTATTAACACACCTGTTCAATTTCTCATTAATGCAATTATCTAATCAACCAATCACATGGCAGTTGCTTGAATGCATTTAGGGGTGTGGTCCTGGTCAAGACAATCTCCTGAACTCCAAACTGAATGTCAGAATGGAAAAGAAAGGTGATTTAAGCAATTCTGAGCGTGGCATGGTTGTTGGTGCCAGACGGGCCGGTCTGAGTATTTCACAATCTGCTCAGTTACTGGGATTTTCACGCACAACCATTTCTAGGGTTTACAAAGAATGGTGTGCAAAGGGAAAAACATCCAGTATGCAGAAGTCCTGTGGGCGAAAATGCCTTGTTGATGCTAGAGGTCAGAGGAAAATTGGCCGACTGATTCAAGCTGATAGAAGAGCAACTTTGACTGAAATAACCACTCGTTACAACCGAGGTATGCAGCAAAGCATTTGTGAAGTCACAACACGCACAACCTTGAGGCAGATGGGCTACAACAGCAGAAGACCCCACCGGGTACCACTCATCTCCACTACAAATAGGAAAAAGAGGCTACAATTTGCACGAGCTCACCAAAATTGGACAGTTGAAGACTGGAAAAATGTTGCCTGGTCTGATGAGTCTCGATTTCTGTTGAGACATTCAAATGGTAGAGTCAGAATTTGGCGTAAACAGAATAAGAACATGGATCCATCATGCCTTGTTACCATTGTGCAGGCTGGTGGTGGTGGTGTACAGTAATGGTGTGGGGGATGTTTTCTTGGCACACTTTAGGCCCCTTAGTGCCAATTGGGCATAGTTTAAATGCCACGGCCTACCTGAGCATTGTTTCTGACCATGTCCATCCCTTTATGACCACCATGTACCCATCCTCTGATGGCTACTTCCAGCAGGATAATGCACCATGTCACAAAGCTCGAATCATTTCAAATTGGTTTCTTGAACGTTACAATGAGTTCACTGTACTAAAATGGCCCCCACAGTCACCAGATCTCAACCCAATAGAGCATCTTTGGGATGTGGTGGAACGGGAGCTTCGTGCCCTGGATGTGCATCCCACAAATCTCCATCAACTGCAAGATGCTATCCTATCAATATGGGCCAACATTTCTAAAGAATGCTTTCAGCACCTTGTTGAATCAATGCCATGTAGAATTAAGGCAGTTCTGAAGGCGAAAGGGGGACAAACACAGTATTAGTATGGTGTTCCTAATAATCCTTTAGGTGAGTGTAATATATATATATATATATATATATATATATATATATATTTTGTTTTGCTGATTAATTCTCTTCAGAATAGTTAGCACAGTGTCAAAGCTGACACCAGGCTGATCATATCATGTGGTTCTTCAAAGTGTTTCATTCAGTCAAACCAGCATCTGAACTATATTTCTGGACGAATGACTTTGACATACAGTATAGGGCAAATGAATAGGAGCTCTTTAGGAGGAAGGGAGGTGACTGCAGTGCTAACTGATTATCTCATATTAAAACTCAAGCTGGCAACATCTGAACAATAGGCAACAGACCATGGCAGTGCACCTTGACTTTTTCTTTATATTTCTGTTAAATGTCACCTTAAACCAGTAATATGACATGTAATACATTTTGATGTGTTATATCGGCTCATTCTTTAATTATATTGAGTATATAGTTATGCTGCGTTTATTCCTCCTTTTGTGTCCTTTTGGCTGCTGTAACAATGCAAATTTCCCAAACTGTGGGATTAATAACGGGTTCTATTATCTCATCTCATCTCATCAAATCTACTGGTAATGTTGAGGCTCATGGTACAATAATGTAAATAGAAGGTTCCCATGTTACAATGCACCAGACATTAAAATCACCTAGAAGCAGGAGAGTCGGAGGGACTTGGATGGCCTGACAGATACAGAGGTTTCAGCACATTACAGGGGCCCTTGAATACGTAAAATTATAAAATCATATAATGTAAGGGTGACATTTTGTCAGGGGGCCCAGAATGTCTAGCTACTCCCCTGCTTAGAACCGTAACTTTTATGTTTATTTTTTAGAAAGTTAAAGACTTCTTGGGTACTTGGGAATGTATGAGTCAGAATGTTCAGCCTGTGCTGCTTGACATACAGTAGATCATTTCACTTCCTGGGTGACGTGAATGACAAGTGTTTTAGTCTTCAAGTAGTATAAACACTAATAATAATAATAGTAATAACATTAACCACACCCATAGCTTACTTAATGGAATGTTTAACTAATCAGATAAAGCTTCCAAAATGATTGTATTGCAATAGTTTTCTTTGAATGAGAGTTAAACAACTGTAACGTAATTGCCCATCATTCTCTTTTCTGACCTTTACCTAAATGCCACAGATGGACTTAACTTGACCACGGGGCTGAAAATGTCAAGTTAATTAACCAATAAAGAGTCAAACACTTGCTCAAACCACCTAAGCCAGAAACAAACAAAATTTCAGCATCTCTTCAGCAAAACTTGTGTTTCAGACTAGCATGGCAGATTGATGTCTACTAATTGTCTGGCTTTTAACAGTCTAATAACAGTTGCTGATTAGTTTGATAACAATGTAAAGCCAGTAACTGCATAAAGCAGTATATGTGACTGTTTAAGATGTTCCCCTTGGCTTTGCATGTAGTCAAAAGCCTTATTTAGGAAAGTACCCAAGAGAAAAAAATGTAAACATTTGATCCAGGCTCCACCATACTTGTGTGAAGGTACAAATGACTAAAAGATCCACCCTGACAGGATCTGCTATAATATTTACATACCATGTTGTGCCAGAATTGCCTCAGACTTAACAAATAGAGAAGAGCAATGAAGAGAGCGGTATAGGCACTTGGCAGAGGAAACATAATTCATTGCTCTTTCCTCTATAACACTGTGACACAGTAACGAGAAGTTATAGAAATGTGAAGAGTGCATTGTTATCCTGTAACTGCAAATTCTGGGAAACCTCAAAAAGCACATTCTGAAATGTTTCTAAGGTTCTGAATTGTCTTATAAGTAAGCTCTCACCCTCAGCCAAACTGCATGTGATATTTACTAATATCAGAGAACACAGCCTTTACCCTGTACACCATTACAGGGAATGGAAACTTCATTCATACATATGGAAAGAGCAGAACTTCGATAAAACCTTGAAATGCTATGCTAATGCTATGCTCTACAGTCATGCTTCTTACTCCACATTGCATGACAACATTCCTGTGCTACATAATGCAAGTCTTGTTTATCACTAACACATTTCAGCTTGATCTCTGTTCTTGTTTTAAAGAACAGGAAGAGTTTGATTGGTAGTAAACAACCTCCCACCTTTAGATTACCCTGTTGCAGGTACAGTATATCACAAATAGATTATCACACCTTTATGCAAAACCATTACAGTTTGTCATTTTATTCAATTTCCACACTTTAAAATCAACACAAAAATGTGAGCCTTTCATAGTCATTCATATGTAAAAAAAGTGTTCTTTAAAATATATGTAATGGGGGGAAATTGAGGAGTAAAAAAATTTAGAATGAAATAAATGTTGAGAAAATAATAAAAAATGTGGCATTACAGCCTAAGTCCTATTGGTCCCGTATATTAACAGTACAATAAACAAGTACAGTATGACTAAAACAAGCCCCTAAAGATGCTGTAAGCTTTGGATGTTTTTTGCTTAATATTAGTTATTTTATGTTCTCTTGGTTTATTATGTGGTTGTATTCTGGTTATAGTTCCTTGTGTTTGTTCCCTGCTCCCTGGTTGTATTATGTTCATTTTCCTTGTTTTGGTTTCTCTTGGTGTTTAAACCTGCTGTTAATTGACCTCATCTGCTCCTTGTTGCCCTAGTTCCTTATAGCCCACACCTGCCCCTTGTTAGTCCTTGTGATCAGTGTATTTGATTGCCTGCCTTTGTTCATTTCCTCAGTCAGTCATTGTAGTTGCTGCTGTGTGTTTGTAGCGATGATTGTGTTCCAATTTTGCTTTGTTCCCTAGTGTGTTACTTTGTGGTTCTTTTAGCTAATTCTTTTTTTTCTTTGTTTTGTTCTTAACCCCTCATGGTAACTTTATTTAGTGGTTTTCCCATTTTGTATCCTGTTTTGGTTAGTAAACCGTACTTTATGCACTTTTGCTTAAGTGCACATACATACATCGCATATGGTGTAATGCAGGGGTACTCCCTGTATGGGATGCCAGGCCATCACAGGGTTAACCCCACACAGCCACACACTACTGGCAGTTTAGAGACACCGCTTAGCCTAACTGTGTTTTAGACTGTGGGAGTACACCAGAATGCTCCTAGAAATTCAACAGACTCCACACAGAAAATGTAGGATACAAACCTCTCAACGAGGCAACAATGTAACATTTTGAATTTGCCATTCTAATTCTACAAAAGACTGAACAGGTACAAATTCACCATAAATTTATCTTCAACCATGTACTTTCCCACACAAAATATTTGGTAACATTAACTGCATCTGATATGCATTCATAGAATATTTTATAAGCAGCGTCCTAAAATACCTTAAGATCTTTAATATACATTAAGGACAAACATTATATGTTTGTTATTTATGTATATTAAAGCTGCTTAGGTATGTTAGGATGTTATGGTATACTTACATGCTACTTATGAATGGTCTATGAATGCATAATGAATGCATTCTGAAAGTGTACTGAATGTAATATACACTCACCTAAAGGATTATTAGGAACACCATACTAATACGGTGTTTGACCCCCTTTCACCTTCAGAACTGCCTTAATTCTACATGGCATTGATTCCACAAGGTGCTGAAAGCATTCTTTAGAAATGTTGGCCCATATTGATAGGATAGCATCTTGCAGTTGATGGAGATTTGTGGGATGCACATCCAGGGCACGAAGCTCCCGTTCCACCACATCCCAAAGATGCTCTATTGGGTTGAGATCTGGTGACTGTGGGGGGCATTTTAGTACAGTGAACTCATTGTCATGTTCAAGAAACCAATTTGAAATGATTCGAGCTTTGTGACATGGTGCATTATCCTGCTGGAAGTAGCCATCAGAGGATGGGTACATGGTGGTCATAAAGGGATGGACATGGTCAGAAACAATGCTCAGGTAGGCGATGCCCAATTGGCACTAAGGGGCCATGTTCTCATTCTGTTTACGCCAAATTCTGACTCTACCATTTGAATGTCTCAACAGAAATCGAGACTCATCAGACCAGGCAACATTTTTCCAGTCTTCAACTGTCCAATTTTGGTGAGCTCGTGCAAATTGTAGCCTCTTTTTCCTATTTGTAGTGGAGATGAGTGGTACCCGGTGGGGTCTTCTGCTGTTGTAGCCCATCCGCCTCAAGGTTGTGCGTGTTGTGGCTTCAAATCACCTTTCTTTCCCATTCTGACATTCAGTTTGGAGTTCAGGAGATTGTCTTGACCAGGACCACACCGCTAAATGCATTGAAGCAACTGCCATGTGATTGGTTGATTAGATAATTGCATTAATGAGAAATTGAACAGGTGTTCCTAATAATCCTTTAGGTGAGTGTAAATGCATTATGAAAGTGCAGCTAATGTACTGTAATACATTGCCAAATATTTGACCAATTAAGTTTAGTGATTATAAACTAGGTGTCCCCAACCTTTTGATGGCCGCAGATTGGTTTATGTCACAGAAAAACGGGTAACACTGTGGGGGCCTCATTGATCAATCAGTGATTGTTTCCATTTTTTCACAAAAATATTTTCGAAAAACCTCTCATCTTTATCCAAAAGATTAGAAATAGACATCTGGCATTGTTTACCAATCCTGTTACAATCCAGCTAACTATCCTAATCTTATTGTTTGATCTAGTACCATATTATCATTCTATTAAAATTTGGCACTGAACAGAAATCCACACTGTCTAAAATATGAATAATGATGAGTTTACATTCAGGCCTCTTTCCCTTGTGTAGCTTCTTTCTGTCACTGAGGAGCAACGGTCAAGTCAAAGCTGTGAGGTAAAAGCCAGTCCTCCAGCCAGAATAAAGATAGACCATTTAATTCTGTACACGTACGACTGGCTGTCCAGACACAAGGTGGTACTGGAAATTCACAACTGCATTCCCTGGACTCGGTGACTAATACTCACAAAACGGTCTCTGCATTGTTTTAATGGATCAGGTGTTAATGTATACTGACATTTCGTGTCTCAGCCCAGGAAATTTGTATGACCGAGCTGAGCTACATGATTGTCATTCTTTGGATCTGGGCTCACTCGAGTATGGTTTTAGAAAAGAGAGAGAGCGAGAGAGGGAGAGATGAATGTGAGTTGTATTTTCAGTGTTTCATTCATAAAAAAGGCAATGTATTTTTAGCACTTCATTCAGAAAAATAGAGGAGCTCATCCCAATGGAACTTGGGAAGGCGTCATCCTGGAAATAACGTGGTTTAAATTGAAAGTGCATAAAAGCTAAGCCTTTGATATTGCTTTTTAAAGGTATTGAGACTACAAATTGCTCCATTTTTTCTGATATTTTTATGATAACCCATCACTCTTCTATGTACAGACATGAGTATGTAGGTTTTTTATTATGAAGGTCAATGTAAAAATTACATTTATTTGATTTACTCCAGGTTCTTGGAAAGTAATTTAAGGAGACATATTTATGCACATATCACTCATGATAATGGCACCTGCTAAGGACTGAATGGCTCTATATTGCTGAATAGAGGATGAAGGAAAGGGACAGGGATTGTGCTTCACTAATGCATGCAAAGCTTCTATTTCCCTTAAGAGTATACCTGTGCATTGAGGTAATGTGTGGTAACCTGTACATGTAACCTGTCCATCAATTCAGTACAGGAAGTACCCAGGTTATAAACAAGATCCGCTCCCTAATTTGTAATCTGAAAGTTGGAAAAATTATAATACAGTATATACTGCCCATATACTATATACAGTATATAGGCAGTGGTGGCTTGATGGTTAAGGAAGCGCACTTGTAATTGAAAGATTGTAGGTTCAAATCCCCGACCAGCAAGGCACCACTGAGGTACCCTGAGCAAGGTACCGCCCCCAAGCACTGCTCCCCAGGTACTGAATTAGCTGCCCTCTGCTATGTCACGAAAGTCACATATGGGTTAAATGCAGAGGACACATTTCGTTGTTGCGCACTGTGTGCTGTGGTGTGTTAACAATGACCACTGATCACTTAATTCTAATATGATGATAATAACAATAAAAACCAATAATAATAATACAGTAATAATAAAAGTAAATACATACAGTGCTGTACAGTACTGTACCTCAAGATAATAAACTGCTGAAGTCATGCAATATTTTCATGAGTGTCAAAGTAGTGCTTGTGCTCGTTTTTACGAGCCGTTGTATTTCACTGAAATCTTTAAGATGATACTGTAGGCTTCACAGCAGTCTGTTCGTAGATATGAGTTATCAGTAAGTCAGACTGTCTTAGCCTGGGGTTGCCTGTACTTACAAACAGCTAAGTTTAATTACCTTTTACTCAAGTAATATTTTTGTTTTAGGGAGTAATACTGGTTTTTGGGATAAGGCAAAAATGAAACAATTCATTATGAAATGTTTGTGTTGTTCTTTACAGTTATGACACAGAAGCACAATATTTTTCCTAAGCGTTCATTAGATTATGGATAATCGGACAATGTAATCAGTTCTTTTCTGGTAACAGAGGGCCTGATGTAGATGCGATTAGCAGCTTGGTCGTCCCTCCCTCCCTTTCTCAGCAGAATTTCTTTGACACTTTCTTGGCTGCCAGCGTTACATCTGGGCCAAACTGTTTTTAGGTTTGGGAATCAGAGATAGATCACATCTGGAACCTTCTCTCTGGTGAGAATTTAGAATTAAGTGATCAGTGGTCATTGTCAACACACCACAGCACACAGTGCACAACAATGAAATGTGATCTCTGCATTTGACCCATATGTGACTTTCGTGACATAGCAGGGGGCAGCTAATTCAGCGCACGGGGAGCAGTGCTTGGGGGTGGTACCTTGCTCAGGGTACCTCAGTGGTGATTTGCTGGTGGGGGATTCGAACCTGCAATCTTTCAATTACAAGTGCGCTACCCTAACCATCAAGCCACCACTGCCATAAATGCCCTAGTGGATGCATCTCAGTGCTTCTTAATCCATACAACTCCAGTCTCCATATCCTTCACATCAGTTTTGTGTCAAATGATTAATTAGTGTCAATATAGGTGATGCCAGCGGTGGGGGTGGGTGGTTCTAGGCACTGTTTCCCAATCTGGTCCTCGGGGACCCACAGACAGTCCATGGTTTGGCTCCATGGGAGCTTGGTGGAAGCAAAAATGGTGACTATCTGGCCCGGAGGGAGCAAAAACATAGACTGTCTATGGTCTGTAAGTCGTAAGTTGGAAAAATAATAATACAGAATATTATTTATTATTATTAATGTATCTACACATGGTACTGTATTGTACTTGTGGACTGGTCTGTGGACCATGGACTGGATTGGGACACATCCATGCTAAACTTCATGCAGATGCATGCTGAAGCTCAGATCATGGCAGTCTCATCCTCCCACGCACATTAAAAATGTAACATACTGTATTTGTCAACTAAAATGACAAGGTGTTTATTGTGCAGTGCAAACTATACTTGTTATTCTGTTTGCCCTACAAAGGTTTGGTATTTGTCAATTTAATTGCCTGTTACTTTCCCTGTGGGCATCTACTTACAACCAAGTAACACTGTAATATAGAACATTTTTTGTTCCTCAATCTTTAACACTGAATTGGCTATATGGTACGCCATTCTGGAGTATCAGGCCACACATTTGGTGAACTTACAAGGGCCGTTTATACTACCAAAGGCTGTGTGTCCTTCAATATAGACTCAAAGCTTCCAATTTACCACAGAGAGCGAAACTAATCTCTCATCTGATAGCGTCCATTGTTTTGCTGCAGGCCACTTTCAAAGCTTGCTTAAGCTCTACCTGACTTTAGATCATGTTGTATGTCCCTCGTTAGCTTGTCCCTTACGATGAATGAATGTTACATTAAAATAGCGCTTTTCAAGACACCCAACATGCTTCACAGAACCACCACTGGATGCAATGGCAGCCATTCTGCACCAGTATGCTCACCATTCAGTAGCTAAGGTGGTGAAGGAACAGAATTGGCATTACATATAGGGGATGGTTAAATAAGAGGCTGGTTCAGAAAGGGCCACGATAGACAGGTTTAGCCAGGGTATTGGGGTACCTCCCCTTCTCTTTCAAAAGAAGGCCAGGGGATAGTTCTTTGACCTCAGTCTTACATCTCATCTGAAGGACAGCACACTGTTCCCATCAGCACAGTGAGGCATTAGGATCCACTGAGTAGGTCCCTGTCTTGGCTGTTGCAGTGCCTCTTCTAGCAGCAACTCAGCTTTCCTAATTGATCTCCTATCCAAGTATTTGCCAAGCCCAAACCTGCTTAGCTTCAGAAAGATTACAGGGTCTGAACTGCAAGTGGTATGACTGATGATCTGATGTGGGCTGTCCATTAGTCACCTATGCATGTCTGCAATGAGGAGAAATTTCATCATGAAGAAACTATGCCTTCTGTAAATGCAGTTGGGACTTGAAGTTCCTGCAACCTCTTGAACAACGCAAAGTTGCTTTTCATCATAATGATGTTCATTTAATGCCCATGATGCCCTTGGATCGTAGTTTGAACTGAGCTTCAATTCAGCATGTTACATTAATACTCATGTAAAACTTATTTACTGGAAAGTATTTACTTGTCTTCTAGTAAATTACATAATGACTTTAGATCAAAGAAAAAAATCCTGGTCATCATTTTGTACATTCTGAAGCATTTTTGTGTCTTTTTATATATATAACATTATTACAGATGTATTCAAAATGCAAAAGATGACAGGAGATTAAAATTCCATTGTAATAAGTGTGCGGCTTAATACATTAATTTTACAAAGTTTAAAGCCTGTTCCCAAATCTAATTTTAAATGACGATGACTCATCTACTGATTCATAAACTCTGGGGACCATTGTGGTCCAAAGGTAAACTTTGGAAGAAATCATCATTAGGTCCATTACCTGCGTGAAGTTGCCCCCCCATATGTTTCAGATTTCAACCAAACTGGTCTCAATCGTATGTGCTGCGTTTGTGCAGGATTGTGCCGTTAAAATTTTTGTTTGTGCTGTTTTAGTTTGAGATATAAATGTTTGTTTACATGGTGACGTCATCAGCGTGAAGTTGGCCCCCCATTTGTGTCTGATTCCCACCAGACCGATCGCAATCGTGTGAGTTTGTGCTGCTTTAGTTTCTGAGATATTAATGCTTGTTGCCCCCCCTCCCATTTGTGTCTGATTTCGACCAAACCGATGACAATCGCTTGTGCCATTAAAACTGTCCTTTGTGCTGCTCCAGTGCAGATATTGCTTATTTACATGGTCATGTCACTCCACTGTTAAATTAGCCGCCCATTCGCCTCCGAACCGGTCTCAATAGTTTGTGCCATTTAAAAGTTGTCCGTACTGTTATTTTTTCTGAGTTATACCTCTTAGTTTATGATTCAGATGATCGGCGTTCAGCGATCATCGCTCAGGCTCGTGTTTCTCATGTTAACAGAAGGTGGAGCGTTTGATGACTCCGCAACGATTGACACCAGTTTGGTTGAAACCTGAAACATATGGGGGGGCCAACTTCACATAGGTTGTATAATTTGTAATTTTATCAGATAAGAGAACAGGCTATTGATGGATTCTTATTTTAACACCACCAATGGTTTTCTTCTATCTATAGATCTCCTGTCTACAGACGTTCTTTACCAGTTTTAACTAAATTTCAGCATGAGGAAGACCACTGGGAACGTTTCACGCCAGATAAACAGAATCGGCTACTGCTTATAAGAATGCACCAAGTTGCTGAGTATCCATGCTTTCTACAGCAGGACATGCGGTTTGTTCATGTTCCCCATAAATGCTACATATCTTAGTGAATGAGATCTTTTTACATGCAAAGTGTCAGTCTCCCCATGGACACCAACATGCTCACAAATTACAAAAGCTGCAGGTTTTATTTTCCCAGGCTGGTTAATCTGCGATGCCCTTTCTCATGATCAGATGCCGGTAACTTTCTTTGTCCCTTTTTTTGCACATCTTTAGATTAGGATCAATGAAAACTGATAGAAAATGAAATACTGAACAGTAATTATGGTACTGTATGAATCCAAGTAACACTAGAGCAGTAGTGGCCAACCTTACCCAGAAAGGGCCACTTTCTATGCAAGTTTTAAAATCTTTAATCAGGTTACTAATTAGAGGACTGATTGGCTGAAGAGTTATTAATGAGAAAGAAGAGATGGATATATCTAAGTATATATACACCAATCAGCCTTAACATTAAAACAGCTGACAGGTGAAGTGAATAACATTGATTATCCCATTACAATATCAGCTGTGAAGGGTGTCATTATATATTAGGCAAGTGAAAAGTCAGTTCTTGAAGTTAATGTGTTGGAAGCAGAAAAAAGGACATGCGTAAAGTGACTTTGACAAAGGCCAAATTGTGATAGGTAGATGACTGGGTCAGAACATCTCTGAAACTGCAGGCTTTGTGGGGAGTTCCTGGTATGCAGTGGTCAGTACCTACCAAAAGTGGTCTAAGGAAGGCCAAGTGATGAACCGGAGACAGGGTCATGGGTGCCCAAGGCTAGCCTGTCTGGTCCAATCCCAAAGGAGAGCTACTGCAGCAGAAATTGGTGAAAAAGTTCATGCTGGCTATGATAGAAAAATATGAGAACACAAAGTGCCCAGAGTGCCCATGCTGACCATTGTCCACACCGAAAACACCTACAATGGGTACGTGGGTGTCAGAACTAGACCAATGAATGAAGGTGACCTGGTCTGATGAATTGCATTTTCAGGTCCATGTGTGTTGTTTACCCAGGAAACAATGGGAAGAAGACAGGCCAGTGGAGGCAATGTGATGCTCTGGGTAATGTTCTGCCTGGAAACTTTGGGTCCTGGCACTCATGTGGATGTTACTTTGACATGTACCACCTATGTAAACATTGTTGCAGAACAAGCACACTCTTTCACAACAATGGTTTTCCCTGATAGCAGTGGCCTCTTTTATTGCACTCCAAATTCCCAAGATCTCACTCTGCTTGAGCACCTGTGAGATGTGTTGGACAAACAAGACCAAGCCATGGAGGCCCCATCTCACAATTTATAGGACTTAAAAGTTCTGCTGCTGACGTCTTAGTACCAGATACCACAAGACACCTGCAGAGGTCTTGTGGAGTCCATGCCTCAGCAGGTCAGAGGGGGACCAACACAATATTAGGCATGTAGTTTTAATGTTATGGCTGATCAGTGTATAGCCTTGTCTGAATGGCCCATACTTTGTTTTATTTTTGCTGGGTGGATGAGATCGATATTGAGAGCTCCATGCTGCGATTGTAATTAAAGAAAAGGCTTGGTGAAACCCTTCGGCAGTTTGCGTTCCCATGCACTATAAAGCAGTTGAAAAACGTGTCTGCTTTTACCCATTTTTCTCCCAGTCTAACATTTGCCAGATGCTCTACCACATTACACCCTGTGGTGAGTTAACTTAAAATGTCAACTTTATTTTGCCAATTTAGTGCCATTCTTATGAAATGCCCATAACTGCTAATTTAGGTCATACTTAAAATAGGTGGTTTAGGTCATAGACAATGTTGTCTTCATCAGCAGGTAAACATCACAGCTAAAATCCACGGGATAACAATGATCCTGTTTACAGACTGGATCACGGAAACCTAAGAATGTTGAATAGCATCCTTTTTCATTATGGGTGCTAAATATCCTTGTTAAGGAAAACAAGTCTGTGCAATCACATGTCGGCTGTGGTTCTCACTGGTTCCCTCTCCCACCAATCACACTTATGTTTCTTTTAAAGTGTGTGGAAGACTAATTTTAATAATGGCTTCAATGGAAATGCACATGTGTGAACCCTGCATGGTGCTTGGATAAAGACGAAATGCAGGCCTTTGATGGTGTTTACGGGGAACTAATGAAAAGCCTAGTAACCTGTACTTTGATGACTGATTTTGGAATGTTTAAGAACTGTCAAATATGTGTGGTAGTGAGGCCCGCAGTGGAGGTCTGGTGGCCGCTACCGTCTACCGAGACCAGACACGCTCCTTTTACAATGTTGTGAGGCTGTTTCTTGGTTACCAGGCATCCTCTCCCAGCCACATAACAAATCTTTCCTGATTTACGCAGTGGGAAAGAGAAGGTGGCTTCCCAGGAAATGAGCACATCTGACCAGGAGACAAACCTCTGAAGCTGGTTTTACTGAAGCATTCGAAATTTATCACCTCTCAAATCTGACAGTACGCAGGGTATTGAAATATCATTGTTTTGATCCAGCTGGCAGTTCTCAGGGAGTAATACATTTCTAACACTTTGATATATTGCATATACTGTTTTGGTGTATGTCAATATAATTGTTTTATATATTGTAACACAGTATTAAAGAAAAATGATTCCCAAAGAACGATCCTTTAGAATGATTATCCTTTTGGCAAATGAATATATCAAAGATCTGCCACAGATCAAATGGCCACAGATGCTTAGATGCTTGTCACAGCCAAAGCAGGCAAATGGTAGAATTACTGTTTCAGGTGTATTTTCTTTATTTTCCATTCAAAATGTCAAACTGTCATAACTTTATACCCCTTTATTCGCAGTGCACCCAGCCATGTACATTTTGGGTGCAGCGTAGCACAGACCAACAATATAACTTGGTTTCTCCTATTACCGTAAGAAAAAAACTGTATATACAATGTAAATATTATTCAATGGGGATAAATCGGCTTTGCTTCTCAACATGAATAGATATATTTTACATTCACACATTAACTGCCTTAGCAGGTGCCTTTTAAATAAATGAAAAATGGAGCAGATCACATGAGCCATTTCTCCTACCGTCAGTCCGCCCTGATTTTCTCTGATTGCTGAGGGCTCCTGCAGTCACCGGTCTGGGACGTACTTTGTCCACTCCGCTGATCCATAAGACCCCTTGCAGTCTGAATTTTTATTGTTTTTTTTTTTTTTGGACGTGCTTGAACTTTCACATCCCCAGAGGATGAGATGCTCCTGCTGTAGCGTTTGAGATACAGGACACGGGACAAAGGAAGAAGAGGATAAGGCTGCGAGAGGCTTGGTTATTCCTTCCGGTCGCCTTACCAAAATTCGACCAAATAAATGAGAAAAGAAAAGGATGTATATTTCATGTCCTCTCCATTTACTTTGTGCCGCATGAATGTAATGAGTGAGCGAAGGTGTTGTGAACTGACAAAAATGGCTCTGAGCTATAATATTACAGGAAGTAATAACTTGCAATGTTAGGCACTGGAAAGCAGTTCTGGCCCCATTACGGCCCAAATGCTTAAGGCTCTAATGTTCTCACCTCCCACCCACTGCTGACCTATGAGTCACCAGGCATTTTAGCCTCATGTTAAATCTTTATTAGATTACCTTAAATCACAAAGCCTCACGATAGGGGAAAATTTGACACTTGTATTTTTTTTGGTTCTGGGTGGGTAGAAGTGTGTTTATGTGCTCCAGAGTGTGTGGGTTGCCTGTGTTTTTGTTCAGTGCAACAGGTTCAAACAGTATTGATCCACACGGGTTATACACAAAAGGTAGACCACATTCAGAAACTTGAGGAAGCACCCTAAAGCACAGGAACAATGTGATTGGATATTGAAAATGACCTACAGTCTGCTATCAGAGGATGCACAAATGTCTGCATGCTGAAAAAATAGTAGTAGACTTATTCCCAGCTTGCAGAGTGATATGTACAGTACTGCCAGAGGAAAGTAACTGTTTTACATATTTAATCAGGTGACTTTTCCCTCCCTGGAAAATCCATTGGCCATTTATTTCTGGTTGGCATCTTATCCTGCCCTCCATTGCAGAATTCCAGTATATCTCAGGGTTAATGATGGCTGCATGAATAACGTATTCAGTGACCGCCAGTCATCTTCAAGGTCATGTTTACTGGCTGGCTACTCTAAACCAGCCCTGTGCCATCAGACTTTATCATACCCAGCTGGTTTCACTTGTTTATAGACCTCCAACTTGTCTTGAGAGTCCGGTTGGTCATGAGAGTTTAATTAAATAACAACAACAATAATAATAATAATAATAATAATAATAATAATAATAATAATAATATAATAATAATAATAATAATAATAATAATAATAATCATAATGATGATGATATTAATAATTATAATAATTATTATGATTACTACTACTACTAATAATAATAATTATCATTATTGTTAATAATGATAACAACAACAACAATAATAATAATAATAATAATAATTATTATTATTATTATTATTATTGTCCTGGGGCATCCATTTCTTTAATTTGATACGTGGAGTTTTGCCATCTTGCCTTGGTTTTACAAATAAAGCTATAACTTAACAAATATGTGATGAATTATCTGAATCATTGTGAATAAGTAGAAATAAACCCTCAATTCTGTATATTTACTTTGATTTTACTCTTAAAAAGAACTTTGTAAAGTGGTTCATTGTACAGGATGTTCATTATTTCCATTGGAAAGGGCGCACCCTAACCAGAATAAATGGTTTTTGGACCAGGCATGCAGGAAATCTTAAGATCCATTTCCATTATAAATATAATGACTTCAGCGTGGTTGTCAGGGGTGTATTCAAGGTTGGGGCCACATGGGCACTGGCCCCAACTGAAAGTTGGTCATCCTCCAGAGTTGCCCTCTCTGCTGTCACTCATTAGCTAATTATAAGGCTTGCCCCTCTATATGAATTATGGCCTTTTTTATGGCCCCCACATGAAAAATTCTACAATTGCCACTGCTAAAAACCAAACTATTCATACAGTATGTGTTAAATTGTTGTCTGTGTGCCCTGAAATGGACTGGCATCCCAGCCC
This sequence comes from Paramormyrops kingsleyae, assembly GCF_048594095.1. NCBI lineage: Eukaryota > Metazoa > Chordata > Actinopteri > Osteoglossiformes > Mormyridae > Paramormyrops > Paramormyrops kingsleyae. Next base: position 30,442,777 of record NC_132807.1, on the reverse strand, counting down.
TGTGCCGTACACTGCCTGGGATAGGCTCCAGGCAACTCTGCTACCCTGACAAAGTAACTGGCTGCAAGATGGATGGATGGGTTAACCTGTATTATGAAGGTCATTCGTTTAATTAATTCCGTGCTAATGTTTAGTGTATTTACAGCTTTGAATTTTGTCATGGAAGCCATCATAGTGTCCCCTGCCTTGTGTCCTGTGCTTCCTTGAATAGACTCCAGATTCCAGGTGATCCTGATTTGGATAGCCTATTATAGATGGATAGATGGATGGATAGATGGATAGATGGATAGATAGATGGATAGATGGATGGCTGGATGGATAGATAGATGGATGGATGGCTGGATGGATAGATAGATGGATGGATGGATAGATGGATAGATGGATGGATGGATAGATGGATAGATGGATGGATGGATGGATAGATGATAGAGACTAAAACAGTTAACCACAATTACAATCATATTCTTTGTCCTAAATTCACTTAATATTTTTTTTTAATTTTCATTAAACAAAATCAGTATCCGTATTTAACTTGGTAGTATATTAGTCTTAAATAATATAACATATTCATTCATTCATTTTCCAAACCGCTTATCCTTCTCGGTCACGGGGGGTCTAGAGCCTATCCTGGAAGCTACGGGTACGAGGCAGGGAACAACCCAGGGTGGGGGGCCCATCGCAGAATATAACATATTATTTAATAAAATATAATCCAAATAATTTTCATCTTTTGTCTTCATAATGTCCCCTGATACTTTAGATTCATTTATTAAAAGACATTTAACCACTTTAGACCACTTTTCACCCATAATTTTGTATTTTTCCCTTTGTCAACCAAAGGCATCAACTCTAAGCCTACAAAGTCACTTTCTGCTTTAATATTATTTTTTTATTACCGCAGCCCCACAAAACAAAGCTGCAGTAACAAAAAATAAATAACAAAAGAGATTAAATACTGTAGTGATTTTGAATAACACCAGTGCTTAGATTTGGCATGGTATAATCTTTCCTGAAGTTCTGAGATCTGAGTTTAGCTAATGATTCTGCTATCCTTTTTACATACTCAGTATCTTCATCAGGGAATGCATCTACTATGAATTATTTCATGCTTTTACCATGTCAGTATTGAATTCTTAAATCCGATTGGTCAAAAGGGAGTTGATTAATTTTCTAGAACCACTAAAGTAATAGCAGCTACTGTAGGTGAATCACAGTAGTAAATCAATGCACTATTATATTATTTAATTCTAAATCATTTAGGATTAACACGAGGCAAGCCGGGGTCGTATCTAAGAAATATATGCCAGAATAAATCAGTTCTACTAATAGTGACACTCGTGTCTTTAGGTACAGAAGTGTAAGCCAAATGTGTAGGAACCATGATGTAAATGGGTTAAAGCACTTCCGTGCATTATACATTCTTAAACTCACGCCACAGAGGCAACCGCTCTGTGTCGGGTGGTTCCGTGCCTCTGCAGCCGTGCGTTTAAGAACATATAATGCATGGTTTATCGTGCATTAACTCTTTCCTATCTTCACTGAGGATGCCAGTAGCCTGTGCCAGTGACTGTTCACAAAGTACCTTTGGCTCAAATAATAAATTATAGAACATTATGTTTTTAGACTGCCAAGAATGTGCAGTCTTTATTTATATCGACTGAGTGCAAGTCATACCTTGCTAGCTCAGTGATGGCTTGTTCTGTCACTGAAGCAAATCAGAACAAGCATGTTAAATAATTAGAGTTGTGCATAACTGAGGTGGTGTTGGCAATGTTGATGGAGAGTAGAAAAGTATTACTGGTGTGAATATTCATTGTACTGGTAATGGGTAAATTGAAAATTTACATTTCCTTAGGTTCAATAGATTTTAATCTCTATGCAATATTCTGTTGAGCTGAAGATTGATGTAATGAGTGGTTTAAAAAAATAATATAACTCTTCATAGGAGAAAATTGCTTTCATATTTGATACTGCCAGTATTTTTCTTTGTGGACTGGCTCCATTTTGACTATAGCTTTAATGCTGTATTGGAATATTTTTTTTGGTAACTCCCAGACAGTTTGAGGTTACACGGCAGCTAGCCCCCTCACCTCCCCTCCGCCCCTACCCCCCCCCCCCAACGCCCCTAAAAAAGTGCTATATCATCATTAGTGACCAACATGGTGGACATAAGAGCAAATGCATTGCCAAGATGATGCTGGCCTGTAGTTGCTATGCGGAAGCAGCTTTCAAAATAGAGACCTTTGATAGCTTATATGATAAAATGCTTTTTTACTGTGAATGTTACAGCAGTACATGCAAAACCCTGAGACATTTTCACTCTTGTATCTCAGAATCATTCTAAGGTGAAGTTTTCACATCAAACAGAATGCAGCTTCATGAGGGCCTCTTGTTTATTGATGGCTTAGTTATTGGTGCCAGAATCAGCTTCTCCTTAATGACTTATGCATGGTGTGAGCATAGCCTAACATCATCTTACACGTGGAATCATAATTTGACAAACATCTGCCCCTCCTTTAGTTATTAATGGCCTAAAACTTTTAACTGACACCATGCCCACCCATGATAAAAATATGCCGTAGATATGAGGAACAGATGTCTATTTCAGAGTATCACTGTGTTTTCCATGTGCGTGTTTTCTGCTGTATCCCTGCAAAAAAATGAATAAATAAAGTGCACTGGTAACAAAGACATTTTTCAAAAGTGGTCTGTGCAGTAAAACAGAAGCAAACAATGGTACGTAAAATGGTCCATTTTGATTACTAGTTCCCAGCTAATGCTGATTCATGAATTCCCCTCCTTAGGGCAGCTTTGATGTCCTCTTTCATACATGAAGCTCTGCCATCTGTCTTCATGGCTGCCTTCTCCATGAAACCAGCCCTGTTTACAGTTCAAAGTGATATATTCTCCAAAAAAATGTAGCCTTTGCTTAGATTTCTTGGTCTGGTTTTGACAGATGTCCAATCTTTTCCTTGGATTTCAAATCCATTCCCTCACTTGTGAGCATATCATGATTCCACTTTGTAGTTCAGGGCTGCCCAACTCTGCTCCTGGAGATCTACCACCCTACAGAGCATCTGATGCATACAGTCAGGCCCATCAGTAGCATTTCAGTCGGGTCCGTCAGTAGCATTTCAGTCAGCCACTTCAGTAGCATTTCAGTATTAGAGCCAACTTAATTTCAAAATCTGTAATTCTGAGATGCTACCAAAAGGCCTGATTATCTGTATCAGATGTGTTAAATTAGGATGCTAGATTTTCAGGAGCAGGGTTTGCAGCCCTGCATAATTTGTAGACTTTCTCAAAGTCCTAGAGAAGTGACCTGTTAGAGAATGTGCATGATCTTTTTAAAAGATGTATCTTGATAACACTCCCATAATACGTTCATAAAGAATTCAATATCATACAACAATGGAGTAAGAAATAATGTTTTAATGCAGAAATTGTACATTTCAGCACTCAGAATGAAACCTCGTCTTGGTGGTTGACATATAAACATCCTGAAGTTTCTGGAGGTAAAATGGACAAAAAAGGGAGAGATGGCACAAATAAGGTATGCGTAGGCCTATACAATATACAAAAAAGTATTGGGCACACTTCTTGAATTCAGGTGTTGAATTCAGGTGTTTCATTCAGACCCATTGGCACAGGTGTATAACATCAAGCACCTAGCCATGCAGTCAGGTTTACATTTGTGAAAGAATGGGTCATTCTGAAGCACTCAGTGAATTCTAGCATGGCACTGTCATATGATTCCACCTTTGCAATAAGTCAGTTCATGAAATTTCTTCCCTGCTAGAGCTTCCACGGTATACTGTAAGTGGTATTATTGCAAAGTGGAAGTGTTTAGGAACAACAGAAACTCACCTACGAAGAGACAGATCACATAAAGTAACAGAGCAGGGTCGCTGAGTACTGAGGTGAATAGTGCATAAATGTCACCAACGCTCTGTTGACTCCATAACTATGGAATTCCAAACTTCCTCTGGCATTAACCCCAGCACAAAAACTGTGTGCCGAGAGCTTCATAGAATGGGCTTCCATGGCCAAGCAGCTGCATGCATGCATCACATCACCAAGTGCAGTGCCAAACATCAGATGGAATAGCGTAAAGCATGCTGCCACTGGACTCTGGAGCAGTGGAAACCACGCTTCTCTGTCTGGCAGTCACAGGGACGAGTCAGGGTTTGGCGGATGCCAGGAGAACGTTACCTGCCTGACTGCATTGTGCCAACTGTAAAGTTTGATGGCAGAAGGATAATGGTGTGGGGTTGTTTTTCAGCGGTTGGGCTAGGCCCCTTAGTTCCAGCAAAGGGAACTCTTAACGCTTCAGCATACTATGACATTTTGTACAATTCTATGCTTCCAACTTTGTGGGAACATTTTGAGGAAGGCCCTTTTCCGTGTAAGCAAGGTCCATAAAGACATTGTTGGGTGAGTTTGGTGTGGAAGAACTTGACTGGCCCACATAAAGTCCTGACCGCAACCCCATCAAAAATCTTTGGGAGGAACTAGAACGGAGATTGCAAGCCAGAACTTCACGTCCAATATTCTTGCCTGACCACAAATGCTCTTTTGGATGAATGGGCAAAAATTCCCACAGACATGCTCCAAAATCTTATGGAAAGCCTTCCCAGAAAAGTGGCAGCTGTTATAGCTGCAAAGGCGGGACCAACTCCAAATTGATGCTTATGGATTGTCACGACCTGGCGAGCTCAGACCAGGGAAGCAGGAGAAGGAGATGAGGGCTTGGGTAAAAAGGGTTTTAATGGGCACACTGAGAGGTATATGAAGCAGGAGCGTCAAAACAATACCATGACAGGATTAGGGAAACATACTCTGACGTGGACTTAAATACACCGAACTAATGAAAACAACTCGAAACAGCTGGTGGTTAACGAGGGGTGTGTGGCACACAGGAGGATTGGACGAGCAGGGTGTGGCATGGATTTAGAATGGGATTTCATAAAAGTCCCTGTAGGTGCAATGGTCAGGTGTCCCAATACTTTAGTCCATACACCACATGTGTGTCAATATATATGCATACAGTATACTGTATATGTATGTGTGTTTGTGTATATATGTGTATATGAGTACACACACACACACACACATACATATATATGTATACATGGGAACTGTAAGGGGTTTGGGGGGGGTCAAGACAATTCCAAAGCCCCTGGTGTGACAGAGGCCCTAAAAAATCTGGTAAATAACTGGATTGGTCTGGACTGGGGGGCCCAATATGTATATATGTGTGTATATATGTATAAATATTTGGGTATTTGAGGGTATATATAATACATATACATTAATGTTTTGCAGTGGCCCATATATACAGTCAAGCCCGGAATTATTCATACCCCTTTCAAATTTTGACTTAAAGTTACTTTTATTCAACCAGCAAGTTTCTTCTTGATTGGAAATGACACAGGCGTCTCCCAGAAGATAAGGCGACGTACAAGAGGCATCATTGTGGAAAAAAATATTTCTCAGCTTTTACTTACATTTGAACAAAAATCCAAAATTATTCATACCCTTCTCAATAATCAATAGATAAGCCTTTATTGGCTATTATAGCAATCAAACACTTCCTAGAATTGCTGACCAGCCTTTTGCATGTCTCCACTGGTGTTTTTGCCCATTCATCTTTAGTGATGAGCTCCAACTCTGTCAGGTTGGAGGGTCTCCTTGCCATCACCCTGATCTTTAGCTCCCTCCACAGATTCTGAAGTCAAAATTCGCCATATATATATATATATATATATATATATATATACACATATATACACACACACACACACACACACACACACATACATACATACATACATACATACATACATACATACATACATACATACATACATACATACATACACACACACACACACACACACACACACATATATATATATAAACACACCTAAAGGATTATTAGGAACACCATATTAATACGGTGTTTGACCCCCTTTCGCCTTCAGAACTGCCTTAATTCTACGTGGGTAAACAAATACATTTGTATGTATATATATATATATATATATATATATATATATATATATATATATATATATATATATATATATATATATATATATAGATAAACAAATACATTTCATAGGGCCCAGTAAGTATAAATGAAAGAGTAGTACTGCTATCCTGATGAAACACACACAAAAATCATTATTAATTAGCAACAATTAACTAATATCAATGCAAATAGCCACAACAGATGTTCCTTTAACCTTCTACGTTTTAATGTTGGTGTACAGAAGCAATATAACTAAGCAATCAAAATAATTATTAGACTAAACTCATCTATCTTTGCTGTGCCATTCACCTGTTGAGGCTGAGTTAAATTATTATACACACAAATCCATTACCAAATGCATTAAAATACTACCCAGCCTGTATTTACAATAAGGATCCTCAGTGTTTACACAGGCAGCCCAAGGTGTACAGTTCTTTAAGATAAATGCACCAAAGCTTAAATTATGTTTCATCTCAATATTCAATAGGAGCAGTCACATGGAGCATATATTCCCAGCTCAGCAGGGAAGTTGCACTAATCAGGCAGACAGACACAGGGAAGCATGTGGCACAAGAAATACATGTGACCCACTACACTTCAGCCCAGCACACTTTAAAAAACCAATGTGAAATTCAATCAGTTTTATTAATAAGAGAAAGGAGATGGGAAATTCATCATAAAAGCACATCCACCACCAAACAATTGTAAAAGTAAATCCCGATAGTAGCACAAGATCTTTTCCATCCCCACTAAAATTGGAGTCATCAAGAGCACTCAATTCCTATAACAGGCTGAGAATTCAATAGTGCTGGCTAGACCAGTGTTTCCCAACCCAGTCCTCGGGGGCCCCCAGACAGTAAACATTTTTGTTCTCTCCCAGCCCCCAGCGCACCCATATGAGGTTTTTGGTGTTCTTGATTGGCTGGGAGCTGGGAGGGAGCAAAAATGTCGACTGTCTGGGGCTCCACAAGGACTGGGTTGGGAATCACTGGGCTGGACCACCTACATACTCATTCCTCAGGTCCCCTCTCTGGCCGCCGAAAAGTTGTCAAATTTATAGGCCACTCATACCTTGCCCCAAGTGGCCCATCCCTCTGGACCTAGCCATAAGTTATTGTGGTTCAGGGTCTTCATATGTCTACCTTCTGGTCCCAAGACATACATTGGGTGCCCTGCTATCATCTGCCTCATTATAACCCTGGACTCAGGCAAGCAGTGGGGGTCCAATTTACCGCTGCTCCTCTGCCCAAAATTCTGGCAAAACACTATCTCCCCTGGAACCAATGGCACTGCCTTTGCTTGTCGAAAATGTTGCACCAGGTCTGTCTCTTGTACTTGGGATGTTTTTGCACCAATCCCTGCTTTGTCTCAATCTTGTGGGCCCTAAATCCAGATAAAGCAGCAGCTGTGCAAGCCTTGCAAAGCAGCACATACTGTAATGTGGGACCAGCCACGTACTTCTATAGAGTGTAAGCATTGACAGACTTTCCACTCGCCTTTCCAGCTCTATACCCCATCCAAAATATTCAGAAGTCCGAGCAAAACCTTATTGAAATGTTCTCCAGCTCCATTCCCCTATGGGTGGTATGGCATGGTCCTTCTTTTACACATTTTGGGCCACCCACTTTGAGATTTTTTCCACATTCTCCCAGTAGACACAATTTTATAATGTACTTAATCTCTGGACTTGACATGGCCTACGGTGTTATGGAAATGCATGATCACCTTCCATTTAATTTCTATGGTACCACCCCTAGGAGCTGATTTAACCCTGTTTCCAGCTCTTGGCATCTCCTTACCAGGACTCCTCCATGCCACCCCAATGATCCCCAGCCTTCCTCCTCTTGCCAAGGGGCCAAGTCCTATTCCCCAAGAACCTTCTCAAACTCCCCTGGAAGTACAGCTGCTCCAGTTCCACTCCTCTCACTTCCACCTCCCTTGGCATCCAAGATAATGCATCAGGATTCTGACTGTCAGCACCGGGTCTATTATAGACTTTAAGTTGGAGTTAGCAAATTGAACTTCCCACCTGTATTACACTAGTGCTAGCTTAGTGTTTTGGAGGTGCATTAGAAGCTGAGTATTAAGTCAAGTCAAGTCAAGTAGGCTTTATTGTCACTTCAACCATATACAGGTAATACACAGTGAAACGAAACAACGTTCCTCCAGGACCAAGGTGCTACATGCAACATAGATTTACAACATAAATTAACAGAAAAACTAAAACTAGCTAACTAAGAGGCCTAGTTAGCTGGCTAGCAGAGACAAGACAGATTGGCAACATAATTTTACAACATAGAATAAAGTGCACGTTCGAATGTACAAACAAGAGCAACAACAAAAGTGCGATAAACAAGACATAACATAACATAATAATATGGTGTTGAGGTGATGAGTTGAGGTAGTGGAGAAACAGTAGACGTTCCTTAACATAACAGCAAGAATTTAGGAATTAGTGCAAAAAGTAATCCAGTATTGAATATTGTGCTAAAGAGCATTTACAGGTTGGTGTGTACGATAGTTTGGTAGTGTAGGTCAGTGTGTTTGCGCTTGTGTTGATTAGTCAGTCCAGTCCCAATGTTTTGAGGTAGATGAGGTGAGCTGAGTGATAATGTTTGTGTGTGTGTGTGTGTGTGTGTGTGTGTGTGTGTGTGTGTGTGCGCGCAATTATCAGTCCAGTCTGTTTTTGTTGAGAAGACGGATGGCTTGTGGAAAAAAACTGTTACACAGTCTGGATGTGTGTGCCCGAATGCTTCGGTACCTTTTTCCAGATGGCAGGAGTGTGAAGTGTGTGTGAGAGGGGTGTGTCCGATCAGCCACAATGCTGGTGGCTTTGCGGATGCAGCGTGTGGTGTAGATGTCTCCAATAGAGGGGAGAGAGACCCCGATGATCTTCTCTGCTGTCCTCACTATCCGCTGTAGGGTCTTGCGGTCCGATATGGCACAATTCCCAAACCAGACAGTGATGCTGCCACTCAGGATGCTCTCGATAGTTCCTCTATAGAAGGTGGTCAGGATTGGTGGTGGAAGCTGGGCCCTCCTCAGTCTTCTCAGAAAGAAGAGACGCTGTTGGGCTTTCTTGTGTAGGGAGCTGGTGTTGAGAGACCAGCTGAGGACACCCAGGAATTTGGTGCTCTCGACGATCTCCACAGAGGAGCCGTTGATGCTCAGCGGAGAATGGTCGCCTCGTGACCTCCTAAACTCAACAACCATCTCCTTTGTCTTGTCAACATTCAGAGACAGGTTGTTGTCTTTACACCAGTCCGTTAGCCTCTGCACTTCCTCCCTGTACGCTGACTCGTCGTTCTTGCTAATGAGACCCACCACGGTCGTGTCATCAGCGAACTTAATGATGTGATTCGAACTGTGTGTTGCTACACAGTCATGAGTCAGTAGTGTGAACAGCAAGGGACTGAGCACACAGCCTTGTGGGGCCCCAGTGCTCAGTGTGGTGGTGCTGGAGGTGCAGTTCCCGATCCGTACTGACTGAGGCCTTCCGGACAGAAAGTCCAGGATCCAGTTGCCGAGGGAGGTGTTCAGGCCCAACAGGCTCAGCTTCCCGATCAGTTGTTGGGGGATGATAGTGTTGAATGCTGAGCTGAAATCTATGTACAGCATTCGAACGTAAGTGTCCTTCTTGTCCAAGTGTGTAAGGGCAAGATGGAGTGTAGTGGAGATGGCGTCGTCCGTTGAGCGGTTAGGACGGTACGCAAATTGCAGTGGGTCCAGTGAGGGGGGCAGCAGGCTCTTGATGTGTCTCATGACGAGCCGCTCGAAGCACTTCATGATGATGGGTGTAAGTGCAACGGGACGGTAGTCATTGAGACAGGACACAGTAGACTTCTTGGGCACGGGGACGATGGTAGTGGCCTTGAAGCACGTGGGAACAACAGCGCTGCTCAGAGAGATGTTGAAAATGTCGGTGAGAACATCTGCCAGCTGTTCTGCACATTCTCTGAGCACTCTGCCTGGGATGTTGTCTGGTCCAGCAGCTTTACGTGGGTTGACTCTGCGTAGAGTATTCCTCACATCAGCTGTAGTGAGACACAGCACCTGGTCGTTCGGAGGGGGGGTGGACTTCCTTGCCGCCACGTCGTTCTGCCTGTCGAACCGAGCGTAAAAGTTGTTCAGTGCATCTGGGAGGGAGCCATCACCTTCACAGGCAGGTGATGTCGTCCTGTAGTGAGTGATGGCTTGTAAGCCCTGCCACATGCGCCGTGTGTCACCGCTGTCTATGAAGTGGTTGTGGATTCTCTGGGCGTGTGCGCGCTTCGCCTCTCTGATGGCCCGAGAAAGTTTGGCCCTTGCTCTTCTAAGGGCCACCTTGTCTCCCGCTTTGAAGGCAGAGTCTCGGGTCCTCAGAAATGCACGCACTTCCGCAGTAATCCACGGTTTCTGATTGGGTCTTGAGATGATGCTCTTGGAGACAGTGACGTCATCGGTGCACTTGTTGATGTAGCTGGTCACTGATGACGTGTACTCCTCCAAGTCGGTGAAGTCGCCGTAAGTTGCAGCCACCCTAAACATGTTCCAGTCAGTGTTCTCAAAACAGTCCTGGAGAGCAGAGATGGCTCCTGCTGGCCAGGTTTTCACCTGCTTCAGAACCGGTTTTGAACGCCTGACGAGTGGTCTGTATGCTGGGATTAGCATAACAGAGATGTGGTCTGAGTAGCCGAGGTGGGGGCGGGGCTCTGCCCGATATGCGCCGGGGATGTTTGTGTAAACAAGATCCAGCGTGTTTTCCCCTCTCGTTGCAAAGTCCACATATTGATGGAATCTATTAGTGAAGACCTTCAAGGTTGCCCCCTGTTGATAATATTTGAATTTTTCAGTGTCTCCACACTTGAGAGCCCGTAGCTCCTGTTTCAGTGAACTATAGTTCTGAGCATTCTTCTCAGCTAGATCCATACTGCAGCTTGCTTGGGCAATCACCCACTCATTTCTCTCTTGTATTTTGTGCCAGCACAGCTCTGAGATGACTGTACAGAGGTGTATGGGCAGTTCAAAATCAGAATTGAACAGCGAGCACTTCTCCCGGTGGAGCGCTAAAGTGATGAAAAGGGAAATCAAGCATCTCTTGCAGATGCTCTGAGAAGCAGAATACATAATCATATCAAACAAATAACAAGAAAATAATTTCTCTGGGAACTGACATACCTTTGCATCCAGTGCTGGAGCGTTGCAGGAGTATTACATAGGCTAATAGGGATCCACGCAAACTGCTAGAACCCCACAGGAATGGTTCAATGTAATATTTTCAAAGTTGAATATTTGTAGCTCCCATTGCTATACCCACTTACTAAATCCAGCATGGAATACCGCACTGTACTGTATAGGGCTTCTCTATCTTGAACACTGGGAATGTGTCCTTATGGATCACTACATTGATTTTTCAGAAATCAGTGCAAATCCTCCAACTACAATCTTCACTATTACAATTAGAGCACCTCAGGGAATACTTCTCTCAGGATTACCCTCTTATCCAGCACCCCTTGTGCAAGGGCACACGACTCTGGGTAGAGACTTGCAGGGACTGGCCTATAGCAGTCTCAGAGTAGCACTGAGAATTTGGTGGAGCAGTGCAGTAATCGGCCAGTAAGTGACCCCTGCCTTTGCCATCAGGAGATCCAACACCCTGGTCTGCTGCTCCATTATTAAGTCATACCTCAGAAAGGACACTTAAAGCAGGGTAATTAGATCCACACTCACCTGCTGGATTCCCACTTCAACTACGTCCACCCATGTGTACCTTTGTGCAATGTCCTTTGATTCCGAACCTCTAACAATCTGCATAATTATTCTGCATAATCCTCATCAAGGGTTACTTATCTTGTTATTCCACAGGATACTTATAAGGATTACAGACGTGGCTCTTCCTGCATGATATTCTCGTTCATCACCAACAGTATCCTCCACCAGATCACAACCATCCATGTTGGTTGTTTTGGACCCAGACTAGTGTCTCTGACTGGGCCAACATCTAACAAGGCGGGGAGCCAGGGAGTTTAGCCACTCTATTAAAACACTCCTACAAATACCCCACTTGCACCTGCCAACAGATTGTAAAGGGTTTTTTTTTTCCCTACATAACTCTTGCCTTTAGTCTAATAGTTGATTTAAAGACTGAGGAACCTGGGTGTGAGCCCTGGAAGCTTGGAGCTTTCCAACAATAATGAATTGCATTCATAACGAGAAGTACTTGAGTTACTTGTCATCTACAATAATGACCCTTTACCAGGTCCCCCCAACCCCCCCACCTCAACGTTCAGGACTGTGTACATCGGCCACATAAGACTACTGAAGGTCATCCACTGCACTCAGAATCATCCATGTCAAATCATTAGGATGATGAAACCTTTATTGCTGTTGCAATACACCATGTCACTAGTCACAAGTACCAGCGAAAAACTGGCTATCAACCCGACCATACATATACAAACATCACATTATGGGGGGTAGACAGGTCAGGAAGACGGGGGATATATCAGCACATCCTCAAAAAATATCAAATTTAACAGAGCTAAAGAAAGTTACGCAGGATCTATTGTCCAAAATAGAGGAGACGCGTCAGCCCCTCACAGCCATTTTTTCTTCTGAATGCCTGCCAACCATCACTGGGTGGGCCAGAGTATTGGTCTGTGCCCTTCGATTGTATACCCCCTAAAAGCAGGAGAGGTTTCAAAGCACCGAGAGAAAGGTTGACAGGAGGGGCAATGCTGTTGAATATAGCCAGACTCTCCACACTGGGCACAGATGGGGTAGCGCGGCTTGTCTCACCTTAACCCTCGATCCTGCCTGGGGCACGGCTGCTGTTGGCTCACATTGAGTTCTCATGTGGTTTGTCGATCCATTGCCGGCTCATCTGAAGCTGTTGCCTTATCTCATTAACCAAGTTTACTGCCTTATTTCTGCCATCACCTTTGCTCTTAAAGCCCCTTGGCTTTCTCACTAATTTCCCTCTGCAGCCTCTGGCGGTCTAGACGCTGCTCCGAGTGGTTCCACCCCCTCTAGCTATATGCCACGACTTCATTACAAAGAGCTGTCAATGTCTTCCTTGGATCCTGGTGCAACAGTCTCTGTAGTTCAGCTAGGACGAGGTCAGGGTGTAACCCCTGGACCAACTCTGCACAGGGTATCACTCCCTCTCCCTCTGTTGGGCGTATCCACTTTGCCACCTAGAAAGTTATTCACAGAAACTGAAAATAAAGGCCCCCACCTCCTCATTAGCCAACTGCCTACATGTAAAATAGTGTGACCGTGTGCCTCTGCTACGAGCTCCCCAAACAAGCCACACACAGCATCTACTATTGTCTTGGAAATATTTCTTTCTGTCTCTTGTATTAGGGCAACCTCACACAACGCTAATCCTTGCAATGCACTCAACACAAAATCAAACTTCTGGGCTGTGCTAAACTACTGTACCCTAATATAAATTTCATTCTGGATGTGCCAATCACAGAAATCCTTCTTTTTAGTGCAATTAGGCACTTATTTTTTCTGGCGATTACACTCACAGACGTGTCCCTCTGGGCCTGTGCTCGTGGCACAGAGGATGGTAAGGTTGAGATGGTACAGTATGTAGTGCACTGCAGCTCTGAGGAGACCACTTCAGATTTAAGCACTTCATAATTGTGTGATTACTTTGACTTGGATCTGCTCCCCGTGCCATACATTTGCTTTCAATTTATGAAGCTATTTTGCCATAATATGTCACTGTTTGGTTCTCTGTTAAATTAAAATAACTGGAAACACAGAGCATTTTTGGCTAAAAAAGAGAAATGTATGATGTACAATAAAAAACTTGATAAATTAAATAAATGGCTTAAATTGTTCTTACAACACATTGTAAAAATTGGTCTAGTTTTACTTTTAGGATTTGCTACAATTTATTTAGTGTGTTCTGTAGTTTTAATATGCACATTATTTCTTCTAAATGAAGACAAGAGTCAGAATGCCCAAAAAAGTTCAGTATGCTGCTTCAATGATAAAACAAATTCCATGTTTAAAGCCACTAGTAGCTGAAGAATTGACAAGATGTGACCAAACACTATGAAAGGGGAAAAAAATACCAAAGTGTGAGCCAGGTCCGATAGCCAGAGAAACTACTCTCCTGCCCCCAACATCTTTCCCCCTCCCCTTTCAAAAAGTAAATGTAAAAACAGGAAGTCTTCTACCTGTCCAGCAGAGGGCATTGATGAGTAAACTGGGTTGAGAGCCTAGTGCATTTGTGATTAAATACATAAAATTTTATTGTGACAGGGAATCTGAAGTGCTGAAGTGTTGTCAGGATAGAATCTCACAATAATAAAAGGAGAGAGTCTTTTGGAGTCAGATCTTACCTGCAAGGTGATCACCACTCACCAACAGGGCTGGCAACTCTAATTAGAATTTGCAAAACAAATGCAAATAGATGGACTATATTTATCAAATATTAATTAGTGTTGTATTTTTTATGTAACATTGAATGAATTATGCTATTTATATCAAATTCAATGAAGGAGTGCCAACTGAGTTTGTGATATATTTATATAAGTGATAAATTATGCTCTCAGGATGTGAGAGTCTGGCTTAATTACCACTTTGATCCAACACATGCTTTAGATGTTGCAACATGTGACTCTGCCCTCAACGAACTTTACCAATTATTCATTAACACAAATGAAACAAAACAAATGTGAAGTAAAAAAGGCTTGGCAGTTTTAAAGTAACAATTTGGATCTTACTCATTTGATGTTTGACCAGAAATTGTTTTGAATCTTGTAAATAAATAGCAACCAAAAGACCTTATTTATATATAAAGTTTCCCTACAAATTGTATTAAGGTGGGCTTAGTCGCTGTATATTTCTGCAAAATGTAGCCGCATTCTGCACCATTTCACCCAGATTGTAGATGCTTGGTATAGCCTGCATAGAGTATTAATAGAGGAGAGATGCAGGACAGTGTGACTATAGTACAGGTATGTGTTTGCCTAAATCATTTCAAACTCAACCCAGTAGTGTCACTCTGCCATTCCAGGGTGTTCAATGGTGATTCACACCCAGTGTGACAGCTTCATCGAAATGCTGCACCCAGTGGTCTGTTGTGTGAAAAAACTGATAATCCACAGCCTTGCAAGGAATCTCTGGTGTAAGCAAGTTGCAGCTTTTTGGGTCTAAGCTGTCCCTTCACCATTGCATAGATTACAGGGATCTGTCATTATGCGTATTTACTTCATAAAGGCTGCTCATTAGGTGAAAACTCATATAAGCAAAATTAATTCTCCATTATTTCACATATCATATGTTTAATTGGTTCCCAAGGTCAAATATTTTCCCCCAAACACCCAAAGTTTGAATAGTAGCTTAGTGTGCAAATGTAACAATGCAGTCTCATAATATTGGTCTCTTGTCAGTTTGCCACTGAAATGAAGAACACACTTAGAGTCATGAGAGAGTCATAGTACAAAAAAAGTCCTCAGATTTAGCTGGGAAAGACTGCATCACTGAAATGAAAATAAATCACCACAAAAGATGCCGGAGGAATGGGAGATACGGATGAATGATGAAGTCATTCAGAGAGACCATAACGATTCACCCTTGTCGACATCATCTGAATGAATCATGGTACATTTCTGCAAAAGGAAGAAGCTCACGGGAGGTAGAATTGGCTTTTTTTTTGAGAAGGTATCAGTTTGTAAAACTTGTATAAATGACCTGGCTCATCCAGACACAAAGACGCCGGATAAACAAGCATAACACGACAAGCATAAAATGCTAAAGTAAAAGCAGTATTCCCTAGTTTATTGAATACATTTGTCATTTTATATAATATTGTGATGACTGGCAGACTGTGGCATCGCAGGAAGGACAGCGAATGATGAGGAGGCTTATTTAGGGCAGAACGATGCCCTTTTGGCACGGTGTTGCAGTGGTTAGCACTGTCGCCTCACAGCAAGAAGGTACTGGGTTTGATTCCTGGGTCACCCAGGGTGCCTTTCTGTGTGGAGTTTGCATGTTCCTGTGCATGCGTGGGTTTCCTTTGGGTGCTCTGGTTTCCTCCCACAGGCTAAAGACATGCAGATTAGGTCAACTGGCTTCTCTGAATTGCCCATAGGTGTGGCTGTTTGTCTGTGTTGGCCCTGTGGTGGACTGGCGACCTGCCCAGAGTGTACCCTGCCTCTCGCCCGAAAATGCTGGGATTGGCTCCTGCTTCCCTGTGACCCAGATGGATTAGGCGGTATAGGTAATAGATGGATGGACAATGCCCTTTATTGCAGTTCTTAATAGGACTATAACTGGCACCCAACAAGCACCGAACCCAAATACAACAGTGGAAACACAAGGTGGTCAGATGCTAAACTTTAAGATGCACACACAGTGGGAGCTAAGGACACGCGAGGATCAGACAGGGTACACATAAGACATGGGCAAACATACACGTCACAATCGGGAAACATAACTGCTACCACAACACGGGGCTATTTACATGCGCTAAGAGGCATGCTGGGACGTGCAGATCTCACCGGCACTATAATATTTTACATGGCAATGAAGTTCAAGTCTTGTTCCCTTGTAAACCAGAAAAAAACAATAAGGTTTAATTTTTTATGCAGTTCTTTATGTCTCAGAATGCCAAAGATTGCAATAAAATTTTTAAATATTTAGAAGCAACATTTAGAGATAGCTTTGTTCACAAAAATATAAATTACACTGTATTGGTGAGATGGGATCTCTCTCCCTTGAGTTGCTGTAAATGATGCTGGATGCTCATCTCCTTGTCTTCTCATTCTTTTAATCATTCCAGTTAAACAGCAATATTTGGAAGGAGCCTTTGCAGGATGTGAGAATTGCACAAGGAGAGAGCATCTACACCACAGTGATGGGACAAAGTCCCTTGCACCTTCCACACTCCCACCTGACACAACCCTCCTATTATTTGACCCCCTGGATACTTAAATGCACAGCTCAGGTTACATTTCCACCTATACAGAACATATTAGTTCCTGCTCTGGACCAGACACAGTAATACTGTATATGCATCATTTTGCCCCGTGGCAAAAAACAGTTGTTTGTTAAGCCTTCCTTAAGTAGCGTTCTCTAAAATAATCAAGCAATTGTCTGGTTTTGCTAAATATGGAGGGAATGAAAAGGCTAAGAGACAGAACATAGGTTATCAGATCTAATTTCAGATTTAGATTTGTTTTTAGGAGAAATTAAAGAAAACAAGCATGTTTCATAATCTCTATGAGCTTGTTTAATATTAGCAAGATAATTGGCTATTAGAGTTATTTAACTTAAATATCTAAAGTATCTTATTCAGGACAAGGTCAAGAGAATATGGAAAAATATAAAATATATATGAATAAATAATTTTGTTAACAAAAATGCATTCCACTTTGAGTTGGCTCTGCATTTTTGTTATTTTTTTTAATCTATTTTAAATAGCTCAGCACTGCTTTCAGCCCTGGTGCACTGGCAGTGCAGGTGACACAAAGGCCAGAGTATCTGAAATCAGTGTGAAACTCAGTCACCTCTCCCATCTTACCTTTTCTATGCCAGTTGGCTGTTCTTTGAAGAACTCTCCTCTTCTGGGACAGGATGAAACACTGTTTTCTCTTCTATTTTATAGTGGACAGCACCTTTAAGAATTGAAGATCAGGCAGAATTCTCTTCTATAGCACTACGCAAATAAACCAATACTTAATTTTGATCCACTTTTATAGGTGCTAATAATACAGTGCAAAATAACAAAATCAAAATAACATTGGTTATGACACTCATACCTGACATTGGGTATCGCACTTTATCACCAATTTTACCATAGTTACCTGCTTAGATTATGCATAAATAAATGGGATATAAAAATAAATCATTTATCTTTGCTTGGTCACAGTGAGCCTGGCACCTGTCCCGGGAATCTCACGGCATGAGGTAGTGAACTCCCCGAACAGAATGCCAGTCCATTGCAGAGAACACATTTTAAATAAGAAACAAATACAAAAAATAAAAATTAAAAAAACTAAGCAAATAGTACATAATCTATCCAGTTACCCATCCTCCATACCACTACAGTGCTATCCAGTACAAGGTTACAGTGAAACAGTACATAATGCCAATTATAAGTGTTCAAGTGTAGCAGTATCTGGGATGTAATGTAGACCTGAGAATTTTTTTTGGCTTTTGGTAACTATGTACTTTATCTAAGAGAGACTCACCCCAAGGGGCAGCAATTATGTAGGTTTGTAATTAACAGTCCCTGTCCAAAATATTAATAACACTAACAATAATATTCAGCATTAATCTTGATTATGAGTTATTTATCCTCCGAGTCCAGTTTGGAACAAGAAAAACCAACAAAAGCATTTATTAATAAGACAGAGACATACAGAAGTTTGGAGAACTGTGATATATGAAATCTAACACCAAATGGAACAAGAGTGGAATTGTGCGAATGATAAAGTATGAAAAGTGACAGAAAAGGAAACGCGTAGAAAGCTGACATAAATCAAGATAATTAAATTAAACCATTGCTTTTCTGAAGAGGGGAAGGCGCTAGGTTGGCTTGCAGTGCTCCTTTGTTTGAGTGGTATAACCTTTGCAGATCCAGTGCAGTGTGGGCTTGGAGGACAGAGAGGGCGTTTTGGCGTGAAACACTGGATAATCTTTGTGGGCACCAGGGCAGGTGTCCTTGGATATCCAGAGCGATTCCGCAAGGGTCTGGGTGAATCTTGGTCCAGAGGAGAATCAATCATGCTGTGTTACTGAACATTGTACATTCTACTGTGAATCACGACCAAGGCCTTTACTGCAGTGGGGGTTAGACGAATAGAAGGTTGCTGTAATGGGGGCACAACCTCTTAGCTACAACAACCTAAGAAGTGGGGTTTGAAAGATGAGGCCAAGCCCTTCTCCTTAAGAGTCAACCCCCAAATGTCAACCTCTACTCAAACAACAGCGTAAGAGTTCTTTGGAAGAACTATTTTGACTGGTACAGTCCTGAGAAGGGCAAAAATATACACTTCTCCTGCTACTACTGTACATATTTATACATATAAACATTTTTATTGCTCTTCATTTAAATGACAACCCTTCCAAGACAAACATATTTCTGTAAACCTGGAAAAAAACAACCATAAGGAATCAGATCTTATTGGGAAACCAGTTCAAACCAGCCTACAGGACAAACACCAAAAAGAAAAAAGTTTTCCCTCCTTTAATACCTTCAATTACAAAAATTACAAATTATTATTAACAAGAAGAATTATAATTATAGGAATAATTCCTCAAACCAGCTGTGCGACAGTGCACAATACAGTGCGCGATACAGTGCACAATACAGTGCGCGATACAGTGCACAAGAACCTCTCACTAGAGTTCTACAGTTGAGGGGCAGTTGAGAAAAAGAATTATAGTTTCCTTTGCTCTGAAGACCTTAAGCACAAGACAGCAGTCAACTAATTTAAAAGCTGATTACAGAGTAAAACTATGGAGATCTGTAGAACATAGATCAGGGCTCTTCAAATCTGGACCTCGATTCCAAATCCAGGCCTTGTTTTCAGTTCTCCCAGGTAGTTAGTTTAATAATTACTGATTCTGATTGGTCAGAAGCTTCACATCTGGCTCACAGGTAAAGGAAGGCTGGAAATTCAGCAGTGCTCGGACCTCGATTTGAATAATAGGTGTTTCAGGGTATTTTCAGGGTTTCACTTTACTGATTAAAATTCCAGAAGGACCATTGCTTATCTAGGTATTTAACCTGATTTGTTGTAGCGAGAACTTAGATGTATAAAAGGAGGTAGGATCAAATTTTGCTGGCTTCATTTAACCGAACAATGACACCAAAATTGTACTTAAGGACCCTCTATACTTCCTTCACTATTTTCTGTACTAGTCCTCAGGTGATGGCCACAGTCTGTATTTATGTACCAGCATTATAACATGGTAAGCATATTATAATTCATAATTTGTTCTATGCTGTTTGTCTCCTGACATATTCCAGTTTGCAGTTCCTGCCAGTGAATCCTGTCTGCACTACGTCTGGTGTTTACTGGTGCTCTGTGTGGCAAGAGGCAGCTGCAGGGCTTTGAGCCACACGAGCCAAGCTTCTGTCTTTCGCTTCCATTTCCCCTGCCTCGGAATCAAAGAGACTGAGCCTTTTGCAGCAATGACGTCAAAACAGGGCACCAGTCGTGGTCCCTTGGATCTAAGGTATGAAAATGACACATCTGCCGATCGCTTGAAAATGGATAGAAAGGGGCAGAAAGAACCAATAAGGCTCAAGGTTTTTGTTTTGCTTTTGGTGTCAGTTTTAAGGTCACCTGCAGGGGAACAAAGGGGTTTGCTGTCATTCCGTGGCATGTGGCGGCTTTTGGATTGCTCTCCATTTTTACCTTTATAGAAATAGAAATCCTTTTAAATGGGGCAGGGAGGACAAATGCAAAAGAGTGAAAACAACTCAATGGAGCAAAAAGAAAGCAAGGTGAGATGAATGGCATAGTCTCTTATCTGCATGATAAATGGAGCATATGTTAAACCAAAGCCTTTTACAGCACCACTTGCAGATTTAGTCCTGATTCAATGGCCTCTAACCTGTTGCCTGTTTAAAGTAATGCCTTTTAAGCTTAATTGATGCAGTATATAAATTAGAGTTGTCATTGAGTTCCTATATGGTCCAGTCTTCAGAAATAGACCAAAACAAACTGGATTATACATTAAATTCAGGACCACTGGTTTGTTGTTTTTTAGTTCTGTGTTTTGTTTGTCTTGAGTTATTAACTCCTTAAGAATGTATGGTAATGCTGTGTGTGTAGGAATGTAAGCTTCAGAGAGTACAGCCATACTTTGCATACATTTAAAAATATTTTTTTTGTGCCAACCAGTAATACCCCCTACAAATAAAGTAATGTCACGCTGGAAGTCTGCCACAAACTCCTTTGCTTTGCTGATGTCGAGTTGCACGTAGTCCTCCACTAGTCCTTTGTACTCTGGCTCATCTCCATTGCTGACATATCCTACAATGAAGGAGTCATCCAAGAAGTTCTGCAGATGGCAGAAGCTGGTGTTGTACTGGATGTCCGATGCGACTAGGGCACAAAACTCTGAAACAACAAATTCCACAAACTGAAGCTTCTTATAATACAGTTCCTTGCAAAAGTATTGAACAGAACAGCCCTTAAAATGATCTAATTTGCCTGAATTACAAATGATACATA
Organism: Paramormyrops kingsleyae; assembly: GCF_048594095.1. Lineage (NCBI taxonomy): Eukaryota > Metazoa > Chordata > Actinopteri > Osteoglossiformes > Mormyridae > Paramormyrops > Paramormyrops kingsleyae. Next base: position 30,421,552 of record NC_132807.1, on the reverse strand, counting down.
TACATCCTTAACCACTGTAAACTCAGTGTCTAACAGTAAATTTTCAAAGTCAAAATCAACCCCAGTGGCATGGAAGCTCCAAATGAAAGAGAACAAAGACATATGGGATACGCTGCCTTGCCGTTGCCAACAACAATACAAGGCCTTTACCTGTGACAATTTACTGTGAGACAATGGGCTCGGAGTAAAAGTACTGACAGGAAGAATCTGTATATGTATCATTTGCAATTCAGGTAAATCTGATCATTTTAAGGGGGTTCAGTACTATGCTTTTGTTTTGCTGTGAAAGTCAATAATAAAAATATTTGAGCAAAAAATTGTATCTAGCTAAAAAAGATAGGTACATATGCATATTCAGAAATCTGCTCACCTAGGTAAATTTAACATTGTTTAGTAATCTTCTGGGAGAATTATTCTTTCAAACGAAAAATAGCTTAAAGTGTCGGGGCTTTCCTAGTACTGGGAGACCTATGTTGCATTTTTTATGAGATTATGTAATTTTATGCATTATTTGAACTAAATTGGGGAAAAAATATGAATAAACCAAAAACTACACTTATTTTTTACATTTTGGATCAATAACATGATTCTGTTTTAGCTTTATTTGTGAATTGAATTGAGTGGCCAACGTTGATGTTGATTTTCTGTGTTTGTGGATCATTTTGGAGATTTTGTGCACTAAATAGCTCCTGGTGCTGTATGTGCACTGATCTGAAGAAGTGACTCGCATATGCAAAGGGCAAGAAATTGTGCTGGGGGACATTTGTTGCTCTACGTTTGGCTAATTATGTTTTAATTATTAGCTTTGGGGAGACACACTGTGGAATACTTGCAATACAAGTATTACAAAAGTAGAAATAAATATTAGTACTACAACATAAATGCCTTCTAGAAGAGTGGCATTATGCTCTGCCCCCCAGTCCACAATAGGCTTGTCCTGCTAATACGTTCACATAAAGGCTGGTCATTGAAGTCCTGTAGTATCTGTTCGTCCAAGAATAATTAAATGATGGCACTTGTTTGTTTGCTTGTCCCACTATAACAGACGGTCTTCCTAGTATATAAGTATAATAGTACAATAGATCGCTAATCAATTGACCTTTGGACATTGGTTCTTTTGCAAAGATAAACTCTCATGCCAGCTTTGTCTTATGCATCTCCATACCTTCATCCAGGAGATTTTCCTGTTTAAAGTAATGCCTTTTAACCTTTACTTTTTAAAATCCCTGGATATATTCATGCTATAAAATATAAGCTATGGCAGCTCCTAGCCAAGCACCACAATAAATCAGGTCAAAAACATCTACCTATTTTCTGGAACCAGTTGTTCTATGCAGGGTTGCAGGGGTCCAGCGACTATGGACATAAGGCAGGGACCAACCCAGGATGGGATGCTAACCCATCATAAGGCACACTATGGGCAATGTGGTAACACCAATCAACCTCACCATGTTTTTGGGTGGGGGGGAAACCAGACTAGCTGGAGGAAACCCCATGACACCAGAGATAACATGCAAACTCCAAACACAGAGCCATGGTGGAGACTGTAACCCAGGCCCCAGAGGTATGAGGCCACAATGCTAACCGCTGCACCTCCATGTTATCCAGGTCAATAAGAAAACCTAGAAATTACTCCATTATCCCACACAAATACAATGTCCTTGGACATAGATGTCTGCATTGTTCATGTGCACAATTAAACAATTACCTAGCTGGATTTGATCAAATAATAATTATCAAAAACTGTTGCAGAGCAGGAAAACGAGGCCACTGAACATATAGACATCTTTACAAAACACAGCAGATTTGCATGATTTAAAAAATCGCATCAGAAAATCAGAACATCTTCCGCATCCATTCTCCTCCATTCCCTTGGTGCCCTGGTTCTTTCAGTTTCCTTTTCACACCCTTCACTTTTTGCTTCAGTGTTAAGAGTGACTCAGAGACCTCTGTAGGTTTTTGGAATCAGTGTGTTACCAGTAACACTTTTTAGAGAAGCACATTGGCTTAATGTGTAGCCACCTTTGCCTCTATCACACTGTTTGACTTTCCGGCTCATCACCGCTCTACACATACTGCATCAGTTTTTTTAAAGCTCAGTTGAAACTATCAAAAACATTTGAAGCCTGAAACACTGTAGCATTAATGGACTATAATTATTCTCCCTTTACAAGACAAAAAACAGACTGATGAATATACTTGCAAAGAGTCTGATGTACATAGTAGCAGTTACTCAATGGATTGAAATGACATTATTACTGCAGGAACATTTGTCTGAGGATTCGGATTCTGATGAAACTTAGCAGTATCTAAAAATCATTCTGACATGGCCATGTTTGAACTATTTCATACACAATTTTGATTGTTATTGTTTTCGTCTTACATCTTACCTAAGATTAAATACTCAAATGATGGTTTGTATTATGGAAGCAGAAGAATGCATTTGGATAAAATGTTTGTGAAGAAGTAGAAAAGCAGGGAAATGAGTTTCAGCAGAGATCAAAAGCATTTAGATGGATGATGGGGTGTATCATAAAAAAGCAATGAAAAAGTAATTACAGAGAAAAGAAATGAACGAGGCACATGGCACATGACCTGTTGACTTATGGGTAATATTAAAAACACAGCTTTTAAGGAGAAACACTTTACTAAACCATTCAAGATGCATTTGTTGTCATTTAACAGTGATTTCTCTGTAAATGTAATCTATACTCTTGTTGATTTAACATCGATTTTCTAATTGTGCCATTTTTGATGTAATGCATGATAAAAATGGATCGTTATTGCCAATTTACGCAAGTCTTTGCAATTAATTTCCCATCTTCTAAATGGTATTTCACCCCCCAAGCTTGTTTATGATGTAACTGCAACTCTTTAAGATAACAAATTTAGTGAGGATGAAAGTTGCTGTTGAGCTAATGCTGAATTGGCCTGAATTTACGTTTATTTGATAATAAACCAACCATGAGGAAAACCCAATGTGATGGTGATAAAGAATCCAGTCAAATCTGCATCTTTTTATATCCATCCTTAAATTTGTTTATGTTACTATGAAGAAGTACAAATGTTGACCATTGTAACATTTTTATACACTTTACCCACCTCCATTGCCCATAGTGTGTGACTGTGTGCATGTGACCTGCAGTGAACTGGCATCCCATCCTCTATGCCCGCACACCACAATTTTTATACTGGATCAACAGATGGGTGGATGGATGGATGGATGGATGGATGCTTTAGAGTTTATACCAAAGTCATCAGCTAATAATGGAGCTGGTATATTTACAGCAAGAAAAAAATATAAAGGTCCATTTGCCAGCCACATCTTGGATCGCTCATCAACCCTAAAACTGACATTTTAATCCACACCACAAATTCTCTCTCCCAATTGCTGAAGTATTATTCTCAAAATATGAGGTTTGCTGTATATATGTTTAGTGTTCCAGGATATTGCCACTATTGCTGTAGATTTGGAGGCAAACCATTTTACATTTTTCATAAAGGTACAAGTAATAGATACAATACATCAGTGTATCTAAAAAGGGATTAATTTATTTAGGGTTGTGGGACAGGAATGACAAACTGGCTGTGCACCCTGAATGTAATCTATACTAGATATTGCTTTAAATATTAACAGTGCCCATGCACTTTTCTTAAAACAATAACGCATTGCATGAAAACCCGTTAACCGGTCCTTGAAAACCATTCCCAAGCTATCAAATGGACATCTCCTAATCCTCCAGCAACACACCAGTGAAATAAATAAGACGGCACTGTCAGACTGGCCCTAATGGTGAGCATAACGAGGATTTGTTAGGCCTAATGCGAGTGAAGAGGCACATCTCAATGTCATTTTTATCTTTAATTTATTCTGATATGTTTTGAGATAATCCGCCAGCACATGTATCAAAGGCGGAGGACAAAGCGCTAAAGAGAAATTTTAGGAATCAAACGTGGCATTTCCGTGCCTGCGTTTATTGCACATAAAATATAAAAATGCCCATGTTTGCAGTGAAGCTGGTCCGAGCAGCAGCCAGTCTGGCTGTGGCCAGGAGCTGCCTTGCAGCACAGTGGCATGTGGCAGACTTTGCTATTCTCAGCCATGCTTAGTTGTAACCTGCTAAAAAGTAACATGCCTGGCTGTTCCAGGCTGAAGGAGACGTGTGGGGTCATTTATAATAAAAATATTATTTGTTATGAATTATTTAAAAATTCCTGTTTGTGGCCTGTTCGCGGTTTACATATAGAGCCCAGGCGTTATGTTGTGCTTGCATAATTTCATAAAGAGGGTGCGGGGCCTGTTATCTGTGAGGGAAGCTCTTATTTATTTTTATTTTTTGTATTCCAGACTTAAATAATCATGGATGAGGTGAAGACAAAGGAGGTCGCCACGAGCAGCACACGCAGGGGCTTGCCACACACTGACGCAAGTGTAAGGAAAGGTTTCATTAATAAATGGCAAATATACAACTTTTTTTGCTTTCTCTCTCTCTGGGATACCATGATTCATCTGAAACGAGTACAGCTGAAATTAGTACAACAAAAAAAAAAGACAAGAAAAGTGATGAGAATAGTAAAATTGTGGATTTTCTGGTGGTTTAAACAATTTTCATAACTGCTTATTCAGGACATGGTTACAGGGGGTCTGGAGCCAATCCCAGGAAGCAGAGGGCATGAGGTGGGGGGACACCCTGCATGGGATGCCAGTCCACTGCCGGAGACACGCTACGGACAATTTAAAGACACCGACATGCCTACCGGTATGTTGGTTAATTCCGGGAAGAGACCAGAGTACCTGGAAAAAGCTCACAGAAACAAGGAGAACAAGCAAATACACACACAGCTAGGGGCTGCGCTTCTAAAAGCCACAGAGATTTACAAAACAGACATGTGATTTCTCAAAATTGCACATGCAGCTTTTTTAGGTGCAGCTGGTGTTTAAATTAGGCGTACCCGGTCGTTTTAAGAGTGAAGAAATGCCCTGCATTTTAGTGACATTGAAACTGACTTATTTGTGTGGCAAAATTATGTCCGGTGGATGGCCTATATTCCATTTATATTTTCACTAGCATCTTGTATTCACTGTGAGTCACTTTGCATAGCCCCCAGTTAGTAAAGGGTACACTGTCATAGGAATTTCCTCACGATAATATAACCACTGATCAATCTCCACCTTCTATTTTTTTAGCCTATATATTCATCAGAAGAAGGTTAAGGCTACGATCGGTGTGATTTCGACAGAGCTGTGGCAGTCATCAGTATCCATTTCCAAATTCCCCTGTGCCTCATGTTAATTATATAAGCGCTTTGGAGGTAAATTGACACCACAATTAATAAACGGTGAGTGCGGGGCGGACAGCACCCCCCTTATGACGCAATGCAATGCTTCAGCTTAATTCCATTACTCTGAATTGGACCCCTCTGCAGCTATCGATAAACATGGTACACGGTTCTAGACAATGAGGCAGTCACCTCAATGCCCAAAAGTATTCAGCAGCAAGTAGTGCTTGTCCATAAGCTACTTACAGGAAGTGTCTTTTCAATTGCGCATTAAATAGAATTTAACAAGGGTGAATAAAGACAGGAAAACAAAGGGAACAAACATCATTGACGTAGAGGCTTATCATCAGGCTGGGATCTTTTAAATTGCTGTAGTTACGATGGGAACGGGAACAAATGAGAAATCAATCCTGCAACCTTGAAATGATAACAATCGTTCACGACACTTCCATTTTGCAGCGACCTGTGCACACAGTGCAGCACAGAAGTGGGCTGACTTTCTGGAATAAATCAGCCATATATGCGTATGAAAATAAACAAAACAAGCCAGAGCCACGTCCTGGGTGGGTGAAGCAGTGCCTTCCAGCCGCATGCAGTTGGAGCGACCGCACCCGGGCAAAGTCTAGCAGCTCCAAAGGGACGACCTTCTGGGGACCGAAGAATGATTCACAGGCTGCTGTATCCATAAAGGAGGTTCAAGTGTTTGAAAAAACGTTCATGAGACGCTCCCAATTCTGCTCCATACCACGTTTTTTCTTTTTTAGGTGAATCTGTGTTTACATCCTTTCTGTGTCATTCTCATCATGAAATGGGCCTTGGAGGTCTTTAAATTCCTCCTTATTTAAGGGAGGCTGATTCTTTTCTGAACGTAGCCCTTTGGTTCCCCGAGTTTTAACATTTGACAAATTTTGGAATTTATTCAGATAGAAAACTTATTTTGATAAGTGTTTATGCTTCTCATGTATAAAAATGAAATATCCTCCTGAGACCCCAAGGAAAAAAGTTCCCTTCAATTTTAAGTTATTTGTCTTTGGAGGAAATAAGACATTTTACAATTTAGATTTTTTCTAATTCATTTTTATTTTTAATTACACAGCATGTCCTCTTCAGTGTACAACAGGAATAAATACGTTTCCCAACATCAGTGAAACGATAGAATGGACATAAATGAATGGGTGGGTCTCAGGCAGAAACAGCATCTTCCTCTTTTCCCAAGGCCGTCACATCCTATTCTGCTACCACCCTCCTCCAGATTTAGTAGGAACATACAACACATTGCAATTGCATGGGTGACATGGTAGCAACATTCCACTGGACAACTATACAATTAATTATTTGTTAACATTTTTGAAAAGGAAAATGATGAACGAGACATTCAACCCTGAAAGATAAAACCAGGGCACACCTTGGGAGTAAATGGAGTGATGGGATAAATGGTGAATTATGGAAGATGCAGTCTGTAATAAAAATGCATGCTGTTCACACGCAGAAGGTCACGCCGATGTGTAGTGGGAACAGTGGTCATGGAAGATCACACAAGAAATGAGAAAGGACATTTTTTTCCAATGTACGTGGCCTGCAATGGCTTCTGCTTTAATTAAGTCAAAACCAGGAAAAGGGTATCCGGGCATTGATTTAATAAGACAATAGGATCCTTAGTGATCTGCCCTTGAGAGAAATATTAGGAGGATGACGCACGGAACTCAGGTGTTTGTGAGAGTGAGAAGGACAGGCTGGGAAAAAAAACGCAATTGGCGCTGATTTGAAATAGCACGGCAATTCACATAGCCGACACACTTCCACCTTTCACTCTGTAATGGGGTATCTGCGTCACCCAAGCGTCCCGGTGACTCAGAGTTCACAGTGAAGTCTGCTAACACTTAAGGTCTGAATAAAAGTCTCTCTTACGTGAACTCGGTAAAAATAATAATAAAAATAATAAGAAGAAAAATAACTGAGCTTAGGTGGATAATCTGGCTACAGAGTCAGGGGCGAGGGAACTGGAGAGGATGTGTACCCCCCAGTATTTAATTTGGATTCATTTGCATGCCCCACCCCCCCTGTTGCCCCAATAGATAGACCTTAACATCCACCTCCCAAACCGCCGCCCCCCCACCCCCCCCCCCCCCCCCAAGAATATCAGACTCTCGCCTGGGACTGACACCAGCAGTCGTTTACATGGACAATCAATTGTGCAGGTAATTTTCAATAAAATGTTAATATCCGTCCATCCATCCATCCATTATTCAGTCCATCTGTACATTCATGAATAGAACCACTTTCCACGGCTGCTTATCTAGTACAAGGTCGCAGTGATCTTGGAGCCTATCGTAGGAAGAAAGGGGTAAAAGGCAGAGGACACCCGTGGCAGGATGAACTGTTAATAAAGTTATTTTCAGTTTTACCTGAAGACTGAAAAGGTGAGGAGAAAATTAAAGGGCCCCCACCTGTTATGTCAAACAAACAAGAAGTGACTTTTGGTTACTTTTTCCAATAATTCACAGATTATCTAAAAGTTCAGTCAGTGCACTTGTGAAACACATGTGAGCTCGACGCACAGATTTTAATAACCAAAAGATCAACAGCTGTGACTGCCTATGACACACATTCAGGATAGATAAACTAATGAAGAATTAATTAGCTATAAATTTATAAACTAATTATAGAGAAGGAAATAATAGGCAGACCTTGCTGGAGGGACCAGTACAGGCTGGTCAGCTCCTGAAGATTAGTCTTTGGAGATGGTGCGTGACATGTTTGCATGTGCAAGTGTCCTGGAACAGTCATGGCCATTCTCCAGCAATAAGAGCCAGTCCAGTAGGGAGAGTCATGCAATCACAGTGGCCTGTTTTAGGGGCAACGCAGTTGGGAAAAGGCTTCTAGTGAGATCAAGGTTGGGGGAGCATAGAAAGTAGTCTATGAGTTGCTGGAGCACGTTGAGAGAACAGTTAAGCTAATTGGTGTCTCTAAGGAGGCAGCAGGCAAAAGATAGGTGGTTGGAAGATGGATGTATGGGATGGAATTGTGTCCATAGTGACCCCCAGCACAGTACCAAGAAGTTTCTGTGTTTCTGGAAGATTCCCCCCAAAAGAGATATTTAGGGAATTCCTCTTGCTGAGAGTTCACCACAGAGGAGGAAATTATGGGATGGAGAAACATGTAGATCCTATTTTCACCTTCTTGGGGTATTATAGGGGTGCCATTTCTACTCATGCCAGGTGAGGGCGTACGACTGAGCTCACCTCGGAAATTTCCCTTGAAAACCGCAGGTTAAGATGATATATATGCTACAGTATATATATGGTATATAAATGGTATATGAATGAGACTCCTGTCTCGGTCATGAATTTCTCACTGTGTAAGAACCATCTTGTCTTTGTGGAATATGTACAATTACTAAAATGAAAAGAAGCTTTATTTACCATTTGTAAAGGTATGGGAACAGGTACATTGGAAAGCATTTTTTTTGCATACTCCTTCTTGCTGGTGGTCTGAGTGCAGTGACAGTTGTCCATTCAGAAGACCCAACAGAGATGTGCCTCCTATTTATACAGTTTGCAATTTTTTAGTTGCTTTACAGGGGACCACTGTGAGTCCTAATCTCTGAGTTATTTGGGTGGTGCTACATTCAGTATTTATGGGTGGAGGCCTGAAGAAAGTGCATAGCTTACCTTCCTGTCCATTTTACGATAGGTATGGGATGGCCGTTTTAGTCTTTATTATGTCATGATGTCATCTATACTTTCCTACATAGATCTGCAGTGCTGGGGCTCTAGTTGGGGGAGTGTGGATGTGGAAGTTTGGTGCATGTTTGTACCTTCCATATGTCTGTTTCTGAGCTGATGACTGGAGTGAGGAAAACTGCAAAAATGTCAATGAAGTGCAATAAATCTCACCCTTACGTGCCAAGTCAAAGAGCGAAACAGAGTGCAATGTGCCCCCCCCCCCGGCATTCCCATTGATACGATTAGCAAGGAATTCTGTCCATCCGCCGCCACCCCTAATCACTGCTTGCAGACGCTCACCAACAGAGGGAGAACAGCGAAGTGGCCCCACCCATGTGGACAGGTACTCCCATCTAGGAGAAGAAGCATAAATACATGAATCCATTTGTTCCGTGTGTGTGTGTGTGTGTGTGTGTGTGTGTGTGTGTGTGTGTGTGTGTGTGTGTGTGTGTGTGTGTACACGTGTGCACTGTTAAGTGTGTATGGAGGAGAGCTTCTGTATGAATGAGCGCTGGGCATTATATACACACAATCACCTGCCACCACTGAAGTATCCTGTTTCTCTGTCTCCATCCTTCACTTGCTCTCTGGTTCACTCACGCTGCCTGATTTATAAGCAGAGCAATAAAAAAATATATCAGCTCCCAGGGGTGTGTAAGACAAGCTTACTTCTGCTGCGTTGAAAAAGGTACATGCATAATAATCACTCAGTGACGTGATAGGGATTAGCAATGTGCTCTAGCAGCACAACTTGTGCAAAATTATTCATAAGACTGAGGCACAGGAAGCCACAGAAACACTCTTGTTTCTGTGGACACAATTTAAGAATTCATCTGGTCTGAATCCAGGAGCTGCGTTATTAAATTCCCATTTTCTTTTAGATCAATCTTCTGTCACATAATTTGCTTATTATTATGGCTGTTTCTCTCTTTTTCTTTAGATTTAAATAACTTGTTTACAATATGTAATGTCTTGTTTGTTCTTTAGGCCAATGTGTCATAAATGTTTATGGCCAGAAAAGTAAGTTCCGGCTCTTCAATAGAAAACAATAAAAAAAATTGAATTGTACTTTAAGTGCTGGTTTGGTTTCAGAACATATTCACTAAACACACTCACTGGTCAGTTTAATGTAAACAGCCTGTTCCTCCAAACAGTGAATCATGAGGCTCCAAATGAACACGCAGACAGGGTCGAGGCGTTCTCTATGTACTCGGACTAAAAACACTTCATCTAAATGATTTTGAATGTGGTGTTATTATTGGTGCCATTCATGGTGGTTCCAGCATCTCAGAAATAGCCAGCCGTCTGGGTGTCTCAAAGTACTACAGTGTCTAGAGTTTACAGAGAAAGGTGTGATGAACATAAACCATTCAGTTAAATCTTCTGCTCTCATTTACCCTTGACATGGTTCTAGACAGAACCAGGAGTCCTAGCTGGTATTAACTAGGTGTATCTAATAATGCGGGAAGCGTGCACATAAAGTCACAGCATGGCTGTACGGGCATCTCATTGGTGCCCGCAAGAAACAACAGGCTCAGCATTGCCACACAGTAAATTTCCATGGCAGGCAACGAATTAAGCCATCTAGTTGCGGCCCTGTTCAGACCATGAGGAGATAGACAGGAGGAAGAGGATCCGCTGGGTGGAAAGCCAAGCACCCTGCCTTATTTTGAATACTTCGTTGTGTTTTCTTTTGTCATCAATAAAGTGTCTCACGCTGAGGCCCCCCTGCCTCTCATGAGTATCTCATCCTGCCACACTATATACTTTCATTTCATTCTTACAGTATGTTTTTTATTTTTGAGCATGAGTAATTATAGTGTGCAAACAAGGGACTCTTGCAAGCAATTCCAAGTGATGCTCAGAGATCCGGGACATAGTAATCAACAGCTATAGAGACCGCTTAATGGCACAATGCGTTGATTTGTTATGATGTGCAAGAAGTTTGAGTCTGGCGCTCTGTCGGAGAAAACCAGCTCTGTTTTTTTTTTTTTTTCTTCCTTTGACAAAGCGCAGTTGTAGGATGACTGCAGCTTTCTTTAAGTCCCAGTCTGGGCTGCCTCTGCAAAGGAGATATGTCAGAGGCAGCCTGAAAACCATGACTGAAAATTAGATGAAGGATGTAATTGTGGGAAACAGTTTGTAATAGTACAATTTAAGAATGAATCCATGCGCTTTCAATAAACTCTCTTGTGAATTCATAAAAAACACAAGAACATGCATGTGTCGTGGCTAGGTGGCCATCGTAACCTTACAGATACTGTCATATTTCCCACAAGTATTCACTGAATCATGAGGATTGCTTGTTTCCTGTTGTTATCTTTTTATTGTTACTTTTCTGGGTGAGCAATTGCTTTTCTTGCTTCTTTTTGTTAATATCCCCATTCTGCTTGTTATATTTTGAGACATTTTTCAGCAGAACATTCCATTCTAAAGGGTAGGCGCCGTGTGGCTTGGCGAGTTGAAAAGTTGTACTTATGTTCGGAAAGTCGCCGGTTTGAATCCCAGGTTCAGCAAACTGATTTAATTATGGAGCCCTTAAGCAAGACCCTTAACCCAAACTGCTCCAACAACAGTACAACCCAGCCTTCTCAAAAAATGTATGTCATTTTGGATAGAATTATCTGCTACATAAATGGAATGTACAGTACCAGTCTAAAGTCTGGACAAACCTAATGAAAATCATTTCAGATGATGACCCTATAGAGCTGGTTTGGGATAAGTGGGATCGAAAAGCAAGGGCACGTTAGTCAGCCTGTGCCCATAACTTGTGGAAACTTCTTCAGGACTGTTGTAGAAGAATTCCAGGTGCTACATCGGGAAGCTGGTTGAAAGATTGCCAAGAGTCTGCAATGCTATCACTGAAGCAAAAGAGAGCTGTTTTGAAGAGTCTAAAACTTGAGCAAATTCTGAGATGTTGAACACTTCTTTGTCTTTGCAATTTTTGAAATGGATTACTTGTCTTGAGGCATTTTACTATAAGGTGGAAAAACATAGATAAATAGCGACAAATGCACTAAAAGCAGGTGTGTCTAGACGCTTGACTGGTATTGTAAATGAAACAAGCCAGTGCCTGTTCCTTCTCAGATAAGCTCAAAGGATTGGTTCTGACGGTTGACATGGGATCTCATTTGACACAGATTAAACCACTTTCTGGCATAAAGTAAGGCACAGATAAGTAAGAGGTGTGCGGAGAAGGCAGGTCACCTTATTGCCCTGACAGCTTCTTGCTAAGGATCTCATGTGATATAATACCCATTATATGCGGCTAAGCGGGCCATTAGTGTGACAATTCTGGGGGATTGGAGCTAGCAAAGAGAAGGTACTAGCAGCTAGGGCTATGCCCACGAATGGGCAAACACTGGGAGATTGTGGCACGTCTTTCCTTCCATGGCCAGAGGAGGCAGCCCTTACTTCCTGCAGCACAAGCAGCCACTGCTCAGAGCTGGTTAGCACCAGGTAACAGGAGGCCGGTGCAGGATACTGACAGAGCCTCAGTAATAATTGAACTCCAAGTTGCTTTGATGGGGCTTCAATCCAAAGCTCCTTTAATACTTTTTTGTGTGTTTGTTTTGTTAAGTGTCAGATTTATTACTTTTTCCTCAAGGATATAAAGACAGGGTTCTATCTGAGGTTTGAACCAGTTTCTTAATGACTATACTACTAAAACTATACTACCTGAAGGCGTAACAAAGTATACGGGATATGAACTAATAATTAAATTTGCTGTTGTGTGTAATGCATGTACACATCTGTCTGTCTGTATATACATTTCCAGTCTACATTCTATACTTATATCTAAGTAATACCTAAATTAAAAGTGAGATATTGTTCTGCAATATTCACAGAAAGTAGTCATGACATTTAGGTAAATGTACTTTTGGTCTGTTCAGCTTAAAGTAACCATAATTAATATCAAAAATAACAGAACACCCCTCCCTCCACAGCAGAGGGGAGGAAAACGGTAAAATAATGCTGGAGAAGATGACTCATCACTTCAGACACGCTCACATGCTGCTGTGGCATGCATTAATCACTCCCACTAGACCTGAAGACTTCCACAGCAGACCCAACTGTCAGGTCAGGATGGACACAGGTCTGAATGCTCTCCCCATGTTGTGCAAATTGTGTCTTGAAATTTCATTGTCCTCCTAAATTTAAATAGTACACACAAATTTGCATCTCTAAATTTCCCATTGTGTGAGGGTGTGTGTCCTGTGACGGTATGTCATCTGGTCAGTATGTTCCCCTATCTCGTGCCCCATTTCCCCTGGAATTGACACCACAGAGTTAAAAAATGTCAGCGAAATGCGGCTGCATTTTCAAAGGAGGTCTGTGCATCTGCTCGGCACGGCGACTGCATGATCCTAGACTGAACCCAATTCATGCACTGGTTTGTCTTAAAAACATATTTTTTTTATGAGTGTGAGTGCAAATTTCAGAGATAAAAAAAAAAAGTGGTACAGTGACTCATGTCATTTCAAGATGGAAACAGAAACAGTGGAAGAGGACGATCAAGCAACCCTTGAGACTGTGTCTCAGAGACAGGAGACTTGAAAGCATGGAGACCATAGGCTCCGTGTTGTGTAAGGGTATGACTCATGCGGCTGTTTGGATCTTAAAAGACGCAAAGCACGTCTCATTGGTTCCCTTTGAAAAGCTCTCACCCAGGAAGGCGCTTGAGGTGCGTAGCGGGCGCTCTCTGGAGAAGCCGAGTGCGTCACTCCAGTGCTCCGTGCTCTAACAGCCTAAATAATAAAAAATAATAACCTACCAACTCCAACAAACTACACTATTCAGTTCCTCATCAACTACATCAATACACACATTTCCCATGAGCACATTTCAAATGAAATTTAGGGCACTTCTCCATAATTATGCTCTATATCCAGTGTCAAGTGTAGACTTCACCATCAAGAAGTCTGTCTCCATGTATGCGGTAGTATTCACATTGCCATCAGCATGCCTGGGTTAATGCATAGTGTACACCATTTACATGCCTCTGTAATTTTATAGTATACACTTGTAGTGTATACTTACATATTACTAATATATCTCTCACGAGAGTGGTATGGCAAAGCAGTGAGTAGTCTGTGTGTGAAGTTTGAATCTTCTGTCTGGGTACTCCGATATTATAAAAGCATATAGCTGGCAAATTTGTACTTAAATTGTCCGTTGTGTGTGTGTCTGTTTGCGTGTGTGTTTGTGTGTGCATGTGCCCTGTGATGAAGGGGCATTCTGCATAGTGCTTTTCCGTATTTTGGTTTGCTTCCTGAAACTGGCTCCAGGCTTTTTGTGACCATGAATTCAATGAGAAAGTCAAAAGATCAACTATCTTCCCTTTATGTCCCATGTAAACACATATATTTTATGCATGTAATAGTACACACTTCTCTGTCAGCCTCTCACAGAGCTCAACACAGTCTTCCAAACGTAGCTCCTACTTGTAAAATGCTGCAGGATGTTATAATTATTTGTTCTGTAATGTTTGTCTGGTGTATTATTCCACGGATTTGTGAATAACTAACAGGCTGCTCCTTTAGAATGAGATGTGAATGGATGTATACTTATATATTTTAAATACATTTTGTATTTACGTGTGAATTGATGACTCATGCTTTTATGGACAACCATATAAAAACTGAAAAGATATTTTCTGATATTCTCTGAAATGTATAACATTACATTTGCATAACCAAGGACATGGTATACTGAAGAAGACAAACACTGAGACATTATTATAGTATATGTATGTTAGGACTAGGGTACAGTGGTAAATCAGGGGTTAAGCCTTTGGCATCATCCTTCACTCAGTCTGGGTTTAAGATGGCACAAAGGAGACAACCCAATCCTGCCAGAAAGAACATGTAGGAGACACACAAGAAGCAAGGTAACAAATCTTTGCTTCAGAAAACTGTTTGTCTCAGGACTTTTAGACTCCCTGAAGCAGTATTAACCTTTCTTCCAACACTAATCAATAAGCCGACCTAAATATAGCCTACAGCCGTTGGTGTTCCATTGTCTGATTACTAATCCCACAACAAGTTGTTTCCCTAGACATTTAACATTATCTGCATAACCTCATTGTATATGCAGTTGCAGTGGACAGACACTGAAAGTGATACACAGAAATAATCCAAGACCAAAGTGATAGAAGCTTCTTACCTTTATATTCCTAAGGTTCTCATTGTTCAGATTTAGCAATCAGGACTTCTGCCTGTTTGTTTTAAAATATGGCATAATTGCTTCATAACAGCAAGTGGTCTACTCCTAAGGATCCATCTATAGCAATGCATTGTGATTGTAAACTCTACTAATCAAATTAGAGTTTAATTTAATTAAATTAAATTAATGATACAGATCATGGAGTGTGGAGGAATTAGCATCAAAGGAGATGGGGATGTGTATTATTGACTTCAAACACAAAAAATACTCATAAATCATGTTTTTTTATTCTTGAAAAGACTTTAACACAATAACACAGTGTATTACTGGTCAAACTGAGCTGAAATAGTCATATTTCTTGTTATTTTCAGCAGTGTGCTGATGGTATCGGGCGGCAATGGTGAAACTGGAAGTATTAGACTAAGGGGGTGGACACTCATTGATTAGCAAGGTAATAATCACAGAGGAGGTGGAAGAAGAGGAAGGATGAAGCAACTGGCCAAGGTACTGTTCCGTGTTTGTCTATGGCGCTGCCTATAGTGCTGATCTATATTCCAAAAAGCATCCAGCTGGACAGTGAGTCACACGCTAAACTGAGTGAACCCTGCTAATGCTTTTTGAGGCTGTCCAAGGCTGATGTTGAACTGATCTCGCCGTTATTTCATTTCTCCAAAGGCTGTGGCTGAGAAATAAAATTACGAAGCCGCTGAGTCACTTGATATGGCCTCAAGTCCTTAATAGTTTGACGCTTTTTGCGATCAATTGTTGCGGAAAGATTCCTTTTTGTTTGGGTTTTTCAAACTGTTCAGAACAAGATGGTTTTTTTGTGTTGTATCTATTGTAAAGTATCCTTGAGTGTGAGAAAGGTGATACGTAAATAAAAACTAAAAATGGTTATTATTATTACTATTGTTGTTGTTGTTGTTGTTGTTGTTGTTGTTGTTGTTGTTGTTGTTACATGAAAACCCACATCATATTGCTGCTGCAAATTAAAGAAGTACTTGCTAATCAAAAGGTTGAGGAGAAAAAGAATTTGAGTGAAGTATGAATTATTCTATTTCAATTCAGCCCTAAACTGCATTCTATGGAACATTATTTAGAAATTTCATCTAAGCAATCAGTGTGTGTGTGTGTGCTCATGTACATTTTGTAAATAAAAAGTTAGTATTTTTGAGGCAGCAGGTGTTACAGTGACTAAGTGTTGAATCAATACTGCATTGCTTTTTGTCTTTGAATAAGTGGTTTAACATTTCTTTAGACATTGAAACTCTAGATCAGTGTGTATCATCTCTTTTAATTGGTTCCAACTCTATCAGAAATCACTGTGAAATAAGATACTTAAGTATGTTTTTTTTCATCCTATCAGACCCTTTTTCTCATACCTATTTTGACAAGGGTGTAGATTTGGGTATGGATGGTAGAGACATGTCTCTACCAATATTGTGGGAGTATCGTGTGTTCAGAGCTGATTTGGGTCTTACCAATGTTGAAATTAAACCTATACCACTGCATTGTTACACCTGTGATAGAATAACAGATTCAGCAGTTACATGCAAAGCTAGAGTTCAAACTGGTCACCAGCATAACCATTAAGGAGTGCTCCTCATCCTTCTCCTCTTACAGAAGCTTTAACACTCGATAGTGTGTTCCCTTGTCATTACTCACTCATACAGTAAATGAGCCTTGTTGAATTAATAAAGTACAACCATGGCAAAACAAAATAACAAAAAGTTCAACAACATAATGACAGTCATTCTGCGTGGTATAGTGGTCATTTACTTGCTATTATACTCACCACCGGTAGTAAATCATAGTCACAGGCCACCTGGCATAATAAAGACATCAAAAATGATGAACTGCGGCCTTTAAGAGGTTGTATTAAACCACTGATACGGAAACATTTTTTTCACAAAAGGAAAGTAACGTGTACAGGTTTGTAATGTGAAGTAATGTGCTATATTGCTCACATGTCACGAAAGGAAATACCGTAAGTAGGACAGGAAACCGAAGCGTTCCCCACACTGGCTTTCCGACATCCCCAGGAGGAAAACCAGACACACTAGGCCACAGGACACTGGCAGCATGCACGAGACGCGAGGAATCCGACGCATTTCATCTTTTGAACAACTGCTTTTTCAGTCCGGCGGGTGAGTAAGACAAGTTCTCCTTGCATGGCGGTCACATGAAGGGGCCAGACACCCTGCTGCAGCTCCTCCAAAAGGCCGCAAAACAAGGGGAGCTTGTTGCCTTTTGGGGCGCCTGTTTCTGTCAAACCCAGACGATGACCCACCGTCACATGACTAAACAACAGGACAGACATGCATAGTAAGGCTGAAAACAACAAGGACAATGAAAGGGCCAAAAAGCATGAACAATCAGCTCTATTTAAAGTGTTCTTGATACCACTTTTGAAATATTTTGTTGATTGAAGGGATTGTTGTTGTGCAGTTTTGGTTGCTAGTAAAGTTTTATTGGATCATTCTTTTCCATAGTGTCCTAACTTTTACTTTGAAAAATCTAACCAGGGCCATTTTATGAGTGCAGGGTTAAACTGGTGAAAAATAAAGAAGATGTTTCATCAGAGGGGAGATATCACCATCTAGTGTTAAGGATTGCTCACTTCAAATGGTGTCCTGAGCAATGAGGCTGCCCGGGAGGGAAACTTACATTCAGATGCTCCAACAGAAGATTTGAAATGAACAAAATAGCTCATGGCATTGTTTTGGTCTTTGTTAAAAAAGAACAGATTCAAAATTTTGATTACCCATCAGTAAGGTAGTTGGATGTACCTTTTGAAACCACAGTAGCCATTAACCTACACTGTTTACAATGATTAACCAGCATTGTTAGTGATTCTCTCTATCCCGCTCTCCTGTGTTAACATGACATTATAAAACATCTGTTCCATCTTCACACCAACTGATTCTCTCAAGATTTAACAGCTAAAATGTGAATTAATCAGTGTTTAATAGTTAAGATTAAAGGAATATACTGCATGTGGATATCATTATATGATTTGAAGATAATCTCTGTACCTGGTTAATTGGATTAAGTTGCATAATAAAGCGGAAGCCCTTATTGTGATGGAGAAGTTAAATCGAGTGATCTCCTGCCGAGTTTCCATTCAGTGACATTTTCTCTATTCAAGGCCAGTCTAAGGAAACAAAGAAATGCAGCGGAACAGACTGCAAACCCTTATTACATACAGCAATCAGCAAGGCTTCCTTTTCAAAATCTCTGTCAGTCTTCGTAAAAATTATTCTGTCCAAGGACTTCCCGACTCAAACAAAGAAAACAGCTAGGGAAAAGAAAACGGGGGAAATTATAAAAACTGAAAGAAACTGAAAGAATAATACACTTCATCCCCAAAATGTTCATTGTGATGACATGGCTGTAATTCTCTGGCATTGATATAAACATGCGAAAGGCAGTAGTTCAGTCATTTTTTAAAATCAATATGCCTGTTTTAAACCACGAACACATGGTGAACAGCTCTGAGTACGAATAAAACAGAGGTTAAAGTACACTTCCTTATTTTATGTACATATTTCCATACAGCAGGAGTATAAGTAATTTTATTGAAGCACACGTTAACAAGGTTTTCAGGTATCTGCATGTCCAACTGAAAAACATAACCAATCAATACTGAAATCCCTTTAAGCAGGCTGTGTTTATGTGTCTCACTCTTGGATTTGTCTGGTAAATGTTATTCACTCTCTTGAGAATTTTAAATGGCTGAGGTTGGCACCACAACAAGGTTTGGAATTTTAAGGGCATTTCACATGAGACGGTGTGCGGCTCTGTGGGTTAAGCCCTCTGTGCCTGAGATCAGAAGGTCACCAGTCTCAATCCCGCGCTTCACAGAATAGTCTCATTGCGGCTGGGCCCGTGAACAAGGCCTATAACCCTGAAAAATGCTCCATTGGTGCTGAATAAATGGTGCACTAAGGAGCTGCATGGGGATGATATTTCTCCCCATCCCTGGTCTGTGCTGTTTTGCTCTGTTTCTCATGGCCAGGAGTGCTGTTGTCGACTGCAACAACAGACAAAGGCAGAGAATCCTTTAACATTCCCAAACAAAAACATACAATGACCCAGAGAGGATAGATGAAAGCAGATCTCATTGAGAAGACCCTTGACAGTGCCAGAGTTCGTGGAGATTACTGATGATGAAAATACGATACTGACAAGCCATCCAATAATAACAGTAATAATAATAATATGATGATGATGATGATGATGATGATGATGATGATGAGATTCCTACTTCCTGTGCTTACCCGTGAATACACCAAAATACTTAGTTCACAATTTTTCCTCTACAGTTCTTGTACCCAGCCAGAAATTAAATTAAACCTCCACACTTTTAGTCATAAGAAGATAAGAAATTTACAAACAAGAGGAGGCCGTTAGTCCCATCAAGCTCATTTGGGGAGAACTTAACTAATAGCTCAGAGTTGTTAAAATCCTATCCAGCTCCTTTATTTCAGTAGAACCCATAAAATATCTGTACTTTATATTTCTGCTCCCTGCATGGATTACTTTACATTTTTCTATGTTAAATTTCATCTGCCAAGTATCAGCCCAGTCGCTAATTAAATCCAGATCCCGTTGTAGCCTCTCTGCTGCTAGATCAGTATCTGCTATACCACCCACCTTGGTGTCATCTGCACATTTAACCAGTTTACTGTATGTATTGGTGTCAATATCATTAATGTAAATTAGGAACAATAGTGGTCCTAAAATTGAATCCTGCATCTTTGAGCTTAAGCAAGAGCAGTTTGTTGGGGACAACATCAAAGGCCTTCTGGAAATCTAAGTAGATCACATCGTAGGCCTTTTTGTGATCAATTTCTCTTGTAGCTTCCTCAAAGAACTCAAGTAAATTCGTTAAACAGGATCTACCTCTCCTAAATCCATGTTGGCTATCCCTTAGAATGTTATTTGCATCCAGGTAATCTACCATTTTCATTTTTTTCCAGTAATGCTAGTGTCACACCCTGCCTGTACCGCCCTCATGTGGACCACGCCTACCTCATTAACCCCGTGTGGAATCCTTACGTTTACCTGTTGTTTTGCATTTCCTGCTTGTAGCCCTGTGTATATTAGTCCACGTTCAAGTCTGTTTCCCCAGGTCTGTCATTGACATTCGTATGTTGTGTACTCCCTAGTCTGCTTGTGAAGCCGAAATAAACCCCGCTTCACCTCATATTACCATCCCGATCGCCTGCTTGCCTGCTCGCTCACACGCACGGCGTAACAGATAGTTAAACTGATTATCCTATAGTTTGCTGGATTACTTCTATCCCCTTATTTGGATATGGGTGTTATATTAGCATGCTTCCAATCAGAAGGTACCACACTTTCATTTTCGCTTTCATTTGCTTCTGTGTTATCCATCACGCTTGAAAATCCAGATTAACAACAATATCCTCATGAACGGCAGAGAACAGCTCACAACCATTTTGCTTTCAACCAGCAATATCCGTTTTCTCTTTTTACCATATGCTTTTATTTCATTTTGTTTTTTGGCTTTCGTATGATGTTATTTCACATTACTGTAAGTAGTGTACTGAATGTGGGTGCACCAAGATGGCAGCTGTCATGACCTGCTCGTTCGATCCTCCTGTGTGCCACACCCCTCGTGTGAATTCCTGAATGTTATCAGCTGTTTCCTGTTTTGCCATTGAGTCCTGTGTATTTTAGTCCGCATCTGAGTCCAATTCCCTAGGTGTGTCATTGAAGTCCTTACCGTATGTTTGTATTTGCCCACAATAAATCCCCTGTTTGTTGGACTTCGGTCTGCCTGAGCTTGATTCCGCGCTCCCTGCTCGCTCGATCTGCGCGTGGTCATCACAGCGGCAAATTGCATCCCTCCCATTGGTCTTTTTCCTGTCTGACAAAAAACTGCTTACGCATGTGTAATTCAACATTACGTCTTACGTCTCCAAAGTCAGAAAATCATGGTAAGATATGCAAAAACTAAAAAAATTCCTCTGTATCTGTACAAATATTAATTAAAGTATTGTTTCATTACAAGGACTTACATAGACTCCTATAGGAAACAGTTTGTGGTTCGGCAGGGAACTATCTTTAATTCTTTTTCAAATGAAAGAGCTGGGCAGTGATGGGACAGGCAGCATGTGCATAATAAACACCTAATGAAAACCATGCTTTCGGCTGCAAGTGGTAATAAAACAAAATGGACATGGTGGGGACAGGAAAAATCACCCACTATAGTATGTAGGACAGCTTTATTAACATTGCAGTCACCTCTTACAGCTACAATTTTCCCCACCCGTCCATCCATCTTCCAACCTCTTGTCCAGCATTGAGCACAAAGTTGGGGAGCACCCTGAATTTTTATTTGTTTATTTGTGTTTATTCGTTGGCTTGTTTGAACTACAAAAGAAGCTTTTCGGTACAAGAAGAGTTACTCATGCCTGTGATTATCTTCTCATGTTTGTTCAAACCATCATAATATCGTGTTCTATATAATTTGTTAAACAAACATGGCCTTATTTTTTGCTCATTTTTTCTGTTTGTCATTTTTTTGCATTACAATATTCATTTCAAATATTCAGAGCTGTATTGTATATCAGTTGCTAAAGTGACACATATTGTTCTACAAAACATTTAAGAATGTACTGTATTTCTAGATAGTTTGGTCATTATTAAGTGACTTTTGCTCAAGCATGTGTAATGTTCATAGCAGCTAGAGGCACCACAACATACTGGTCGATTGAGTTCACTGTTTCCCTGAGAAACACCTGACTGATTACAGCTAGGAAAAAATTAGCCGGTGTTTTCCATGTGATTGCTCTCAAAGCACTCGAAGACCATGGAGAATGAATGCCTGCAAGGTGTCAATGTCAGCTTGGGAAAGACTTTCTCCTGGCTAATGACCAGACCTTCTAAATCACAGCCTACATGTCTGAAGCCAAATGTGCCAAAGACAAAAAGGCAGTCCTGATGAACTAAAGTACTTTTAGGGCAAGTATGAGCCAGAGTATAAGTCATGCAATTAGGGATGGACTGATCCACATTTTTTCAGTTCTGATCCGATTCTGATACACAACGGCTCATAATGATACAGTTTCCGATACAATAGCTATTTTACTTGAATATAATAAATATATAATATATATTTATACTTTATATATTATTAATATTTTTCAACTAGTAAACACAGATTTAAAAATCTTTAATTAGGCTACTAGAAACATACATAACGTACCGTTCCATCTCGTTTGTACATCATGTTTTAGGCGTTTTTGAGGCATTTGCAGTTCAATATGAATCCAAGAGATTATACGTAAGTGGCGAATGCTTTAAATACCCCATAATATTTCTCCCACTGGCAACAGCGGCGCTTCATTGCCATAGCAGCCGCTCATGTATCACAAGCTATAGCAAGAGTGCAGAACAGCCCAAGCTAGTGACTCCCAAATCACTTTTTTTCATATTAATCACGTTGTCTCACATTTTCCATTAATTGCTACTCCCACCTCTCAAAACTTTGTTTTTACAAAGATTGCAAATTGCTGTACTAATAGTTCCTGCTAAGAGCGTAAAATATTTCCTGATAGTCACCCTCTTATCTGATCTGTTCTTATGCTCCTCCTACTGCAGAGTGTATGCGCATGACATCACAGCAGGCAGAAGTCACTGCGCTCAGACCCACTGAGTGGCAAAAAGACCACGAGTGTTTGGCTGCAAGTCGTAATCTATCGCAACAAGATGGATTCTGTTGTTCGAATGGAAATGACGTAGGGGCTTGAGAGTGGATGGGGCCTGACAGAGGATGATGGCTCTCAGGCCCCTCCTGAAGCTAGACTCTTCTCAAAAAGACAGAGGCAGCCATAGCGTTTAGTATCTAAAATGAGAAAGAGCTGTAGTGCGTTTTGTTATACAAATAGATTTAACACGAAATAGGAGATATCTTTTTAGAGGCTGCAACAACCGAAATAACTGAGTATTGGACGTTGATTGGTCACGTATGGCCGATACCCAATCTGTCAAATAGGTCTGGATCGGTGCATCTCTACAAACAATGACTGCACACAGATATGTGTCGTTGATTTAGACCCTTTGACAAACAGAATGTTTACCTTTACCTAAGGTGTCAATCTATTGCATTCAGACCTAAGATCAATTTGGCAAATCCATTTCACTTTACCATGTAATTCAACTGTGGGGGGAAACGGGTGAACCTGGAAGAAAGCCCACAATGACCCGTGGAAGACATGTAAACTCCACACACGGATACTCAAAACCTTGTCCCAGAGATATGAGGCAACAGTGCTGACCGCTGCATCACCGTCTTCTCCTGTGACACTGCAGTGCTGACCGCTGCATCACCGTCTTCTCCTGTGACACTGCAGTGCTGACCGCTGCATCACCGTCTTCTCCTGTGACACTGCAGTGCTGACCGCTGCATCACCGTCTTCTCCTGTGACACTGCAGTGCTGACCGCTGCATCACCGTCTTCTCCTGTGACACTGCAGTGCTGACCGCTGCATCACCGTCTTCTCCTGTGACACAGCAGTGCTGACCGCTGCATCACCGTCTTCTCCTGTGACACAGCAGTGCTGACCGCTGCATCACCGTCTTCTCCTGTGACACTGCAGTGCTGACCGCTGCATCACCGTCTTCTCCTGTGACACAGCAGTGCTGACCGCTGCATCACCGTCTTCTCCTGTGACACAGCAGTGCTGACCGCTGCATCACCGTCTTCTCCTGTGACACTGCAGTGCTGACCGCTGCATCACCGTCTTCTCCTGTGACACTGCAGTGCTGACCGCTGCTGACCGATGTTTCTCGCAATTAGGGCTGCTCGATTATGGCAAAAAATATAATAATTATTTTGGTCATTATTGAGATCACAATTATTTCACACAATTATTGATTTTAGAAATATCTTATTTACTGAACTTTAATTAAAAAAACAAAACTTGTCTTTTCAACAGTGTATTTCCTTGAACTCTACATATAATTCGACTGAAAAATAAATTAAAAGGGGCTGGAAAGGGGTGCTGTGTTAATAAAACAAGAAGAATAATCGTCGGGAGCCCAAATTGCAATTGAAATTAAAATTCAATTAATTGCCCAGCCCTGCTTACAATCTGCACGTCTCTAAGGTCTATGTCTGTCTGCTTTAATACCTACACTGTAGAACGTGTTCAAGTCTAAGGAAGCCAAAAATGCGCTTTACCACTATGAGCAACAATTCTCCTTATAGGTCTTTGTTGTCCTGACTATTTGATTACCAAGCTGAGTCTGGCCATTACCTTTCCCTGAGTCTGCGCAGCAGGATATTGATCTTAAAGCAATTTGGATCTCTATACTGGCACCTAGTGGTAAATGATGTCTTTGATTTTTTTTTCATCCATTTTAATTTAGGTGTAACTACTATAAATCTGTATGTTCTAGGCCTGGGGGAAGCAATCTTATCCATAAAGGGCCATTGTGTTTGTGGGTTTTTGCTGCAACTCCCTAATCTGATTACTAATTAGAGGACTGATTGGCTGAAGAGTCCTCATATCTGGGTTTGAACAGCTGACCTAAAGGTTGTCCTGAAAACCTTCAGACCAACCGGCCCTTTTGCGGATTAGACCGGCCACCCCTGTTCTATGCTTTAATTTGATGCCTGTACAAGCCTGTACAGCCAAGACAGGGAGAGTTTGCACTTCAAATAAAAATCAGCTAATCCTAACATGCCCCCCTAAAATTAACAGTGTTTTCGATTGTAAAATAAAACCTGAAAAGGTTTTTACTGTTTTCGGTTTTGTGTGTGGGTGGGCAGCATGGTGCTTCAGTGGGTCAGGGTGTTCTCGCCCCTCTAGGGTTGGGGGTTCCGATCTTGCTTGTGCCACATGTGTGCAACTTGCATGCTTTCCCTGTGTTATGGGTTTATTCCCACAATATAGAGACATGCACCTACATTTACAAATGCGAGTGTGTATATACAGCCATCTGCATTTTTAAATCCTGATTTAATCCTGGTTCTGCTGGTAGAGGCTACGCTGAGCAGCAGGTTGCTTCCAGGTTCAAAATTTCTAAGACATCAGTACACAAGAATAAGTTGAAGCAGGAGACACTGGGAATGACCAGAAACCAGCCAGGTGAAGGACAGAAGTGAGTTTCTAATGCCAGAGAAGACCGTTAACTTATCCGTCAGTGTCTCATGAATCAGAGGACAACATCAAGTGACTGTAAAAAAGAATGGGAAACATTAAGTGCAGGTGTGAAGTGCACTGCTAAGACAGTTCGTATCAGGCTCCTAGAAAGAGGACTGAAGTCCCATAAAGCAAGGAAGCAGCCCTTCATTAATGAGAAGCGGACAAGTACCAGGGTGGTTTGCAAAAAGCATACATATTATTCAGACACGCTCACTCATACATTGAAAAATAGGTGAAGCAAAAAATTCTACTGTGGTCTCAATTTTTTTCACGGCTGTATGTGCCCTGTAATGGACTGACATACTGTCTTGAGGTACATTTGCCAAAAGCATAGCTGCAACTTACATAACATAACTGAATGTTTCCAACTATGTACTTTATTACGGGGAGCTTTTGGGAAACGTACCCGAGGATGTAACCTGTTCATCTTGGGATAGGCTCCAGGTGAGCATGACCAAGTTAAATGTTCTCCCTTTTTATGTTTATATTGCTCTACATATTTTTATTGATCAATAAAAATCCTATAATTTATGTTTCACAATGAAAAAAAAAATCATCTATGCAGTCGCTGTCATCCTTCCAGGCACGTAGCCTGGAACCACACTCCCTCCCTGAAATTTGATTGCTCCCAACCAAGGAATAAAATAATGAGTTCGACCCCCTCACCCCCCTTGATATTTGCAGAACCCCCCTCGAAATTTATTTCTGGCTACGGGCCTGCATCCATCCATCCATGACAGATTACACAATGCAAGGTCACTGTAAGTGTAGAGTCCATCCAGGGACTACCTGAAAGTAGTACACATCGATACAAATAAACATTTAAAGTAAAGTTAAAGTGACAATTTTCCCCTTTGTGGAACAGTACTTCTGCTCAGTGGGTAGTGCACACACTCAAGGGCGTAACTTTGGCTGGAACATTGGGGGGGTTGAGGTCTCCACCCATTACAGGGGAAACATGATTATTGGGGGGGTTGTATTAGCTGGTTTTGATTTATTGGGGGGGGCTACAACCCCCCCCATCCCCCCCATAATTTACACCCATGCACATACTCCTACCTTTCTCACTGTTGGGGTTGATTTTGATGAATTGGCATCTCTAATTTGTCTGCTGTGTGTGGGGGGAGAGTTATGTATATTACCAAATGTCCCACAATGTGATGATAACCTGTTATTTTGTGAGTCCCCACAAGGGGAAACTCAATTTTATAAAAATCGGTGTCTGCAGTCAAAAAACTAAAAACATCAAAACTCTTGTATTTTGCTTGGTTACTTATGGTTATGGTTAGGGCTGGGTGGGGGTTAAGGTTGTCATAGTTACTTATGGTTATGGTTAGGGCTGGGTGGGGGTTAAGGTTGTCATAGTTACTTATGGTTATGGTTAGGGCTGGGTGGGGGTTAAGGTTGTCATAGTTACTTATGGTTATGGTTAGGGCTGGGTGGGGGTTAAGGTTGTCATAGTTACTTATGGTTATGGTTAGGGCTGGGTGGGGGTTAAGGTTGTCTAACTCTCTGTCTCTGCGCGGGTGGGGTGGCCCGCCAGGTGGAAGATCCATCATAGGGGGGATGCAGGCGGCCCTGGCCGGTGTGGGCGGCCTCCTCTCATGGGCCGTGTGGTCCTTGGCTCTGCTGCACCGGGGTGGGGCCCTGGCGGGTGGTCCGGGGTATCTTGGGACGCTCTGGGCCCTTCTAGGTGAATTGGGGGGTTCGGTTTGGGCCGGCCGGGGGGGTCTGCCGGGCTCTGGTCGCCGCGGGTCTGCTCCCGGGTGGGGGGGGGGACTTTGTTTGTATGGGCCTCCCTTCGATCATCCTGCAGTATCAGGGGGGGACGTGCCGGGTCGCTGCAGTGGGCGCCGATCTGTCCTGCCGGGGGGTGGGCTGGGGGCCCACTGGCGTGTGGGGGGCCCTCTGCCGGGGGGGAGGGTAGGCTGTCCCGGTTGATGGGGCCCTTTAGCCCTGGACCCGCTTGCCTCGGTGGGGGGGTCACGGGCAGGACTGGGGGGCTCACCGCCCATCCCCCCTCTGCGGGCCTCCTTGTACGGGGGTTGGCGCCCCCTTAGTCCCTCGCGGGCTCCCTCTTGGGTTGAGTGGGTGGTTGTCTCGGGACGCATGGCCGTGGGCCCTTGTGCCGTGGGGGTGGCGGGGTGGCCTCGGTTGCCTGGTTCCCCCTGCCTTCACCTTGGGCCCGGGGGTGGGGGGGGGGAGGTGCTGTCACGTCCCCTGACGGCATCAAATGCCAGCACATCCAATGACAAATCAGTTCACACCTACACTTGCACATACAAGAATGGGCGCATAGGAGGTTGAGCGATCAGTATCATTATTATTATTTCTTTTTAGCGTTTGATATAGATATAGGAATTGAAATATACATGTACACTCACCTAAAGGATTATTAGGAACACCATACTAATACGGTGTTTGACCCCCTTTCGCCTTCAGAACTGCCTTAATTCTATGTGGCATTGATTCAACAAGGTGCTGAAAGTATTCTTTAGAAATGTTGGCCCATATTGATAGGATAGCATCTTGCAGTTCATGGAGATTTGTGGGATGCACATCCAGGGCACGAAGCTCCCGTTCCACCACATCCCAAAGATGCTCTATTGGGTTGAGATCTGGTGACTGTGGGGGCCATTTTAGTACAGTGAACTCATTGTCATGTTCAAGAAACCAATTTGAAATGATTCGAGCTTTGTGACATGGTGCATTATCCTGCTGGAAGTAGCCATCAGAGGATGGGTACATGGTGGTCATAAAGGGATGGACATGGGTCAGAAACAATGCTCAGGTAGGCCGTGGATGCCCAATTGGCACTAAGGGGCCTAAAGTGTGCCAAGAAAACATCCCCCACACCATTACACCACCAACACCAGCCTGCACAGTGGTAACAAGGCATGATGGATCCATGTTCTCATTCTGTTTACGCCAAATTCTGACTCTACCATTTGAATGTCTCAACAGAAATCGAGACTCATCAGACCAGGCAACATTTTTCCAGTCTTCAACTGTCCAATTTTGGTGAGCTCGTGCAAATTGTAGCCCCTTTTTCCTATTTGTAGTGGAGATGAGTGGTACCCGGTGGGGTCTTCTGCTGTTGTAGCCCATCCGCCTCAAGGTTGTGCGTGTTGTGGCTTCACAAATGCTTTGCTGCATACCTCGGTTGTAACGAGTGGTTATTTCAGTCAAAGTTGCTTTTCTATCAGCTTGAATCAGTCGGCCCATTCTCCTCTGACCTCTAGCATCGACAAGGCATTTTCGCCCACAAGACTGCTGCAACCTGGATGTTTTTCCCTTTGCACACCATTCTTTGTAAACCCTAGAAATGGTTGTGCATGAAAATCCCAGTAACTGAGCAGATTATGAAATACTCAGACCGGCCCGTCTGGCACCAACAACCATGCCACGCTCAAAATTGCTTAAATCGCCTTTCATTCCCATTCTGACATTCAGTTTGGAGTTCAGGAGATTGTCTTGACCAGGACCACAGCCCTAAATGCATTGAAGCAACTGCCATGTGATTAATGCAATTATCTAATCAACCAATGAGAAATTGAACAGCTGTTCCTAATAATCCTTTAGGTGAGTGTATATACATACACACACACACACACACACACACACACACACACACACACACACTCTGCCTATTTGTAACATTATTATTATTATTATTAATTTGTTATGTTTCTTATGCTTGTTTGTTCTCTACATTCCCCTACACTGTCTTCTCCATCCCACCTTAATAATAATAATAATAATAAATAATAATAATAATTATATTATTATTATTATTATTATTATTATTATTATTATTATTATTATTTCTGTTTACCTTTGTTTTATTTTTTTCTTCTTCCTCTTTTCTCCTTTTTTTTCCCTCTCCCCCCATGGTGATTAATGTCTGTTATTGTTACAATTGTTGTTTCTGTGTGTCCCCCCTCCCTTTTCTTTCTTTTTTTTTTTTTATAATCACGGTACTAGGACGGGTGAGTTCGGAGTGGCCACACTCTTTACACTGTACCTTTAATTTAATGTAAAATAAAGTTGTCCTCCCAAGGGGGAGGGTGGTGGGCAGAAAAGAAGAAAAAAAAAAACAGGTTGTCATTGCTGGGATTAGGGTTTTGCCCATAGAGATTAATGGAATGGACTGTCCCCACAAAAATATTAATACAAACTCTATTTTATAAAAATCGGTGACTGCTATGAAAAAAACTAAAAATGCAAAAACCATTACTTATGGTTATGGTTAAGGCTGGGTGGGGCTTAAGGTTGTCATAGTTAGCATTAGCATTTTTCCCATAGAAGTGAATGAGCGGGCCCCATAAGCATAGGTATACCTGGCATGTATGTGTGTGTGGTTGTGTGTGCGTGTGCGTGTGCGTACACATGCATCCTGTGATTGTTGTTTGTTTGAAAGTCAGTGTTAGAGATACATACTCTGTCCGCTTCCATTGTCGTGTATCTTCAGACCAACAGTTTTTCATTAAAAAAAAGAAAAGGTACATTGCTTGATAAATTGGATACACTTATATAGAAAGATTGCATTGTCAGGACTTAAATGATTAAGAAAAACACTAAAATTGATTCTTGGCACTGAGGTAAATGGAATTTAATAATGAACACAAATCAGAGCAACCTGGATTCTTGGTTTCAATGTTTGATCGATGCCAAGATGCACTATGCATACTAGATCTGGTAAAATACCTGCCATGCTTAATGCCTCCAGCAGGTGGCAGGCAACCCAAACATTTTCAAATCAATAGACTAACGTATGATATTCTTGCTGCAAAGACGACTCCATCTTTTCTCTTTAAGAATTAAACATGCTATTTCGCAAGAAATGCATTTCACTTTAAGTCAGCCAACACACTGAAGATAAGTAGTGAAAATCTCAAACAGTGACTAAATATTTTTAGCATAATAATGAAATTTATATTGCAGGTTCATAAATATAGATTATCTGCAAATATATAGCAATAAATGATTTTATATATACTCCGAGCCTTTCTGTGTCTCTGAGAGCCTCTTGGGTACAGGAGTAGTTACCATGAAGTATAAAATAACTTACAGCTTTGCTAATTCTATTCCGGTGGGATCTTCATTTGTGCTTCACACTCGAACATACTACAGCAACTCATACGCATGCACAGTACAAACACTCTTTGGCTTTCTGCCTCTCCTCAGGAAGGTGTGCAGAATCTCCCACAGACTGGCAGATGCATTTCGCAGGTGAGGTCTAAAAAAACTAGGGTTGGCACATATTGCTATTTGTCCATTTTTGCTTGATGCAAAGTAACAGCCCTCCAGGCATAGCAATGGGGGCATCCATCTTTATTTCTACATTTGCTCTTCTCCCAAACAGACTGGACAAAAGAGGCAGACATGAATAATGACCAAATGTCTAGCTCCCTGAGCGGCCAAAGTTGAGTTCCAGTCTGTTAAGAGAGTTCTCTACTTGAGTATCAGGTATCTATTCTATGTCTGCAGTCATTTTATCCTGTTTTGGTGAATATGCTAGGTATAGATTTGTCAAACAAAATATTACATAACAGCATTTAATTTGCTCTTCAATGCATCTCCTGAGTATTTTAACGCAAGGAAATAGACTTTTGTTTAGCTTCTAATACGATAGTATGAGGGCATGGTAGCATAGTGTGCGTGGCTCAGTGGGCCAAGCCTCTGCACCTGCTATCAGAAGGTCGCTGGTTTGAGCCCAACCTCGGCTCGTCTGCTTGTCTTGCAGCTCTCTGGGCACTGCAATAGGTGGCTGCCCTTCACGGCCAAGCAAGATGGGGGAGGTGGAAAGAGTATTTCCCCACGGGGATCAATGAAAAATGTCTGTTGATGCTATTTTGACATAACTCTTGGGCATTTCATGAGTATTAGCCATTGCATTTATGTATCAGTCTTCCTGTTTAGAACCATTGAACAACTTAATCCATAACTGCTCACCAACCATCTGCACTAGATTGCATCATTTTTAAAATAATGTTTTGCTACTGTTCTTTCACTGTAAGTCGCTTACAATGAAACCCATTTCACAGCCCTAGTTGAAACGTGCACTGTTTGTTCAGCATATTTATTTATCCAGCATATTTATGTCTTTTGTGCAAAGCAATCGCGTCTTGGACAATTGTTATTTTGTTTCATCGTATGCCTGCATATTCTGAAATGCCAATGAGGTTTAAGGTGACTTAACTAAAGGCCGTGTGTAGCTGCATGGAGATGCTATCACATTATCACAAAGTTGGTGCTTATTCCTAATACAGCTCTGTGTATATGTGCTCACTGTTATCTGATTTTGAAGATCAGTTAGTCGGTAAAAGCACCAAAATAAAAAGAGGATAGAGAAAGAATTCCAGAAGAATTTCTCTCATTTACATATTTCCATGGGGTCGAGTCATATTAAGTAACAAACCTCTGTTTTATTATTCTATATGGGTTTTATGTTGAAAAACATTTCACTCATATTACCAAACAATGAAGTGAGCATGTAACAGTTTACAAATAACTGATTTTTAATTGCAATAGCAACGTGGCACCAGATACTGCATGGAGTTATATCTAACATGTTATTTATCAAAATTCATGCTCCTTTTAACAATAGTCTGCAAACTTAAACTGTAAATATAGACAGGATATACAATACCAGTCAAAAGTTTGGACACACCTGCCCATAGAAAGTGTACTATTCTCTACATTTTAGAATAATTACAAAGACATCAATAGTATAAAATAACATATGGAATTAATAACTGACAATAAAAAGTATAATAAAATAAATTATAAATATATAATTTTACTGGGGGGCAGCTCTGTGGGTTGGGTCTCAGAAGGTTGTCAGTTCCAATCCCATGGTCAGCAGAGTGATCTCACCATTGGGCCCATGAGTAAGGCCCTTAACCCCAATTGCTCCAGGGACTGGCTGGCCCAACTTTCTCCTCTACGCCAGTTTCATGAGGTGGGTTCCTCACGTCTGCCCTCCATCAAACTCCTCCAAAACCATCTCTACTGGGTTTAGGTCAGGTAACCAGGTCATGTGATACAACCTTATCATTCTCCTTTGTAGGGGACTTGGTGTGTCTAAACTTTTGGCTGGCACTGTAGGTGTAAATGGCCGACACTCAAATTAAATCGGGAATTCAGATCCACTCCAGTGGATTTTGATGTTTACCTTATTTAAACACAACACTATTTCCAGCTATAGTCTTTCATCTTCTTCATGTTGTGGTGTCCATATCATCCAGAGAAGAAACAACAGTTGTGTGTGTTTCTTACTGTATTGCTGACAGGAGAGCATCTAAAAGCATCTGAGAACTGTTGCCACCGTCAGGTTGTGGGAGTAGTTGCTTCCATCCTTTATGCAGGAGATAAAGCAGTCTTATTTGTCACCCGTTACAGCTTGCATATCTACCTGATATTAAGCGGGTTTTATCTTAGGAGGTGGGCCTGTGTTGAACAGCGACAATTTATGATCTTAGTTTATTTAGTCCCTCAGAAGAGACCCTTCTGTTTCTGAGTCGGCATTGGCTGCAACACAACTGATATGTGTGATATCTCACCCGGTGGTTTCAGCAGGCGCCTGCGATCGTGCATACGTAAAATCATTATGCCAAGATCTTTCCTAGCAAGAAGGAAAGCAGACGGGTTGCCTGATTTCAACCACTAGAAACCATCTTCGAGTTGAACTGAATCCTCGCCGAATTCATTAGAATTTTTTTTTTCTGAACTAAACTTGCAGTTTGGAAAGGGCTCAGGGCTATTCTCCATGGGGTTCTTCTGCAATGCATTTCCACATTCTCCTGTAATGCCGGTTATGACGCTTCTTTGCCTCCCTTCCTGCAGTAAAGACCCTGTTCGAAAACTGGCTGCAGAAATTGACTGTTATGGAAGGCTGTTCCAGGTCACCTTAAATGACAGAGCCTGCTGTACAAACGTGAACAACAATTGCGCTCAGCAATAAGACATTAACGACTTTGTTCCTAAAAATAAATCTTGAATGTGTGATTGTGCATCAAGCAGGATAGCAATTGAATGGGATGGGAGGGGTATTCAGCTGTTCTTCTAACCAGCAGATGCTAAGCCTGCTAAATTGAAGTTTTTGCAATCCTTCTCTACATCTTACTTGCACAACACATGCTGATAAACACCAGGGCTATTGCACTTTAAGGTAATTTAACCTGCCTTACACAGAATTTAAGAGTAAAACACACTTACAAGGACCAGCATGGCTGTTATAAAGGTAAGATTCTGTAAGCTACCTGAAAACCTACCCAGGTCACTCCCAACATTCTTCTCTGCCCCCCCACCCATACTGTCACAAGGGTGCCGCAATTCATTCAAGCAATATGGCTCACTGACGTGCGCAGTCAGAAAGGGTTATAGCTTTTGTCCTATTTTTTGCTTATAAAGATTAATCATGAGCAGTTGTGTATCGCTTGCCCCCCGCCCTCTGCCTAAATCCTTCCCATAGAGCTCCTACTAGACTGGTTTGGCTGTCCTAAATGTTTCTTAGATGGTTCTGTAACCTACCTTAAAAACTGCCCACATACTTGTGCAGACAGAGGGTTTCATTTTATGATAGGAAGCTGAGAGCTGAGACTTGAGGCTGGAAAACTGCTGTGGGGAGGAGGGGGGGGATGCGGTGCCGAATTGTGCTGTGACATTGCAGCAGGGGCCCGGGCAGCCTGGGAGGTGTCCTCCCTCATTCGTCACGGCTGGCTCTGCGGCGATCAGCCCTGGTTCTAACACCCCCACACACCCCCCCCCCCCAACATTCTGGCCCTCCTAGCCTGGCACACTGGGGCACAGCCATGCCCAATTAGCCATGGGCAGGAGCGGGGTGCTGGCAACCTGCAGAGGTGGCATAGAGCCAAGCCTACCCACAGATACAGGGCAAGAAATGCTCATGAATCAACTAAAATGATGCTCAATGCTATTAGAATCAGAGCAATAATCTGTGTTGTTGAAAACTATGTGCTTATATAAAGTGATTAGAGTAGGGCTGTACTCGATATTACAATTTATTACATATGAACAAAGGTATGTAATAAATATGTAATCTGTAGTACGATTATGTGTTTATGGCTGGTTAAAGTGAGCAGTAGTTATGGTCACGCCCCAGTCTATGTCCTGCCATATAACTGGCTGAATGTAGGCTGCACTCTAGTTGGCCAAACATGATCTGTTCACTCTATTAACAAACCGTAGTTGGCTCAGGAGGAGTGGGTGGGTCGTAGCCAAGCGACATCATTCCTGAAAGAAGGAGCATGAGAAAGCCAAGGATTCAAGTTTGTTTTTGTTTTTTTGCTGCACATATGCACATTCATTTTTACACACCTCATAATCATTTTTACTCAAATGTTGTATATTCACACAAATACTATACTCATGAATGAGTGAACAAGTGTATTAAAAATGTGTTACTACTGCACTATTATAGTCGTGAATGAGTGTATTAAGACTTGTACAGTATAATATAAAAATATTGGTTTATTTTTTTTTATTAATTTTAATGATAAAGAAAAAAAAACCTCAAGCTAGGCTTTTATTTTGCAGTAATTTTAATGTAAAATATATACATCTTAAAAATAAAAGCGTCTGGCTACATATAAATGTGTCCTGGGCTCTGATATCCATCCAAGCCTTGTTAGTGTGCCATGTTACTAGAATATCCAAAAAACAATTTGTTTCTTTTCTCTCTCTTTTTTTAAGGAAATGCTTCATCAACTAAACTCAAGGTCTTTCCAACATGCCTTCAGGCCAGTCCAGCTCTGATAGCTTTGAGTGGGTGGAAACAGGCATAGATGGAGATCTACCAGGAACACATGGACAGCAGTGTAGTCTGGCTGCAGATTAAATCTGCAAACTTGACACGGGTTTGGGTGAGTTGAGGTCCCTCCCAGGATTGAATCTCTTCCTAAAGAAACTCAATGACACAAGACACACAACTCGGGCCACATGGTTTACGGTGTAAGCATCAGTACTACATCTACTGCATCGCCACTACAGGGCATCGCCATGTGTGATACGGGTGAGTGAACGTGTGAGATGATGCAGCTTAAATGTAGTGCCCCTATGTGAAACCTCATTCTCAAAACTCTTTACTGACCCCAAAGCAGTTCAAGGTAGCAAGATTATAATCAGCAAGATCAAAGCACTTAAGTAAAAAAAAAAAAAAAAAAAAAAAGAGCCAGATGTAATTGTATGCTCCAGTGAACATAAATGAAATATTTGTCTACTGCTCATTGACACACCTACACAACTGCTGCTTAGTTAATCTTCAGAATGGGTGAGCTGAGAGAGAGTGCAGTCATGACTTTCAGAAGGAGAAAATAATGGTGAATAATGTGAAATATATTTCAACTTGGGTAATACATGATGAATTGGTTCTTTTTTGTTCTTAAACAATCAAGTGCATGTTCTTTAAAAAAAAAATCACAGGCAACAACATCCATCCATTTTCTGTAACTGCTTGTCCTGTTGAGGGTTGCTATGGGTGCAAGGCAGGGAACAACCCGGGATGGGGTGCCAACCCATTGCAAGGTATCACACACCCTTCGCTCACACACACCTACAGGCAATGTGGTAACTCCAGTTAACCTCAGCATGTTTTTGGACTGTTGGGGGAAACCAGGGTACCTGGAGGAAACCCCACAATGACATGGGGAGAACATGCAAACTCCACACATATGGAGCCCTGGTGGAGACTTGGACGCTGGTCTGTGAGGTGTGAGGCAACAATGCTAACCACTGCACCACCACACCACCTTCTGCAACACCACTCATATTTGAAATGCAGAAGCAATGGCAGAAAACAGAATATCTGTCCAAGTAGAAAATAGATGTTTGATGCCATACTTAAAGAAAAAAAAAAAAAAAGTACTGCATAATCCGAGGCATTGTGTATAGGTTTCTTTTAATTTAATATTGTTTTAGATTTTTCTTACGCTCATTAGACTGGTCTGCAGTTTTCTTTTCTAAACCGCCTCTCACGTGCACTGCTGAAGATTCTGTGTTCTATGTTTCCATCAAAAACATAATACAACTGAATAATTCTGACTGCTATAGAAGCAAAGACAGAAATGATGCAGTATAAAAGACAATTCAATACTATAATTATCTTACAACTTTGGACAGATGTTTCTCTTTCTGGTTTTTACTCCTCAGCACGAAGAGCAATGGAGTTTTAATGATTGTCTCATTTCTGTCAGCGCACAGTCATTCCATCCTCTTCATCTTTTGATGACGACAGGTTGGAGCAGCTGGATTGTCGTGTCTCCTCACATGGGGTGGTCAGAGGCTTCCTGTGCCTCTGATGTGACGTGGGAGTTGTGCCAGATGGCAGGGACGACTCGCGGGGTAATGATTAAAACCACTATTTCGCTGGCTCTCTAGTGCTCCATTCGTATCCCAGAGACCTTTATTCTCACAGGCCTCTTTCCTAGCCACGTATGCATCATTCCGATGGAATACGATCTTTTAAGTGGTTTCCTGCAAATCATCCATTGGCAAATTAATGTAAAAAGCTGAAATTAAAGGAAATGTCATCCCTTTTCTATCTGAGGTAATTAAAAAATTATGTTTACGCATCAGCGTTTTATGCCAGTTTTATCCTTGTGGTGCCCTGACATCCCGTCCAGGGTGTCCCCTTCCCTGTGCCCTGTGATAGACTGGCATCCCGTCCAGGGTGTCCCCTTCCCTGTGCCCTGTGATAGACTGGCATCCCTTCCAGGGTGTCCCCTTCCCTGTGCCCTGTGATAGACTGGCATCCCTTCCAGGGTGTCCCCTTCCCTGTGCCCTGTGATAGACTGGCATCCCTTCCAGGGTGTCCCCTTCCCTGTGCCCTGTGATAGACTGGCATCCCTTCCAGGGTGTCCCCTTCCCTGTGCCCTGTGATAGACTGGCATCCCTTCCAGGGTGTCCCCTTCCCTGTGCCCTGTGATAGACTGGCATCCCTTCCAGGGTGTCCCCTTCCCTGTGCCCTGTGATAGACTGGCATCCCTTCCAGGGTGTCCCCTTCCCTGTGCCCTGTGATAGACTGGCATCCCTTCCAGGGTGTCCCCTTCCCTGTGCCCTGTGATAGACTGGCATCCCTTCCAGGGTGTCCCCTTCCCTGTGCCCTGTGATAGACTGGCATCCCTTCCAGGGTGTCCCCTTCCCTGTGCCCTGTGATAGACTGGCATCCCTTCCAGGGTGTCCCCTTCCCTGTGCCCTGTGATACCCTGGAAGGGATGCCAGTCTATCACAGGGCACAGGGAAGGGGACACCCTGGAAGGGATGCCAGTCTGTCTCCCCCTATGCATCCTGGGACTGGCTCCAGGCTCAGCACAACCTCACATTAGATAAGCAATTAGCAAATGCCTGAAAGGACTTAATACTCAAAAAAGAGCTGTTCACGTATTAATGGATTTAAATAATATAATAACAAATGCATTTGCTTAATATAATAAAAGCAACTATAATTCAGATTTATAGCACAAAATGGAATATAGACTTGGCAGAATTGAACAAAGTTAAATAAGATATTGAGGTAAACATTTAATTATTAGCTGCTTGAGCGTGATTAAATGTTTTAAATAATGGTGCTTATATGTTAATTTGTTTAATTAGAGTAATTTGTCTTTGTCATTCAACATAGTTTATATTTTGATGTCCTTAAATGGTTTCACAATGTGGTTTTATAAAAAAAGAATATATACTGACATATGACAGATCACGTATCACATGTGACACATTCCTAACCACACTTC
Source organism: Paramormyrops kingsleyae (assembly GCF_048594095.1). Classification (NCBI taxonomy): domain Eukaryota; kingdom Metazoa; phylum Chordata; class Actinopteri; order Osteoglossiformes; family Mormyridae; genus Paramormyrops; species Paramormyrops kingsleyae. The sequence continues at coordinate 30,383,446 of NC_132807.1, read as the reverse complement.
AAGATTTACCTTGTAGATATATTTTTAAAGTAAATGTTTTGCTGATAAAAGTTTTATTAAACTTGCACAGGTCAAATTTGAAAAGTTTGTGTGTGTATGTATGTGTGTGTGTGTCTGTGTCTAAGTGTCTGTACGTGGGTCATGTTGTCCCCACAAGGTGATAAAAACCCTGTTATTTTGACAACATGAGGACCATTTTTCAGGTCCCCACAAAGATCTGAGAATGCATTCAATAAAACTAAAAATGCCAAAAGTCTCGTATTTTGTTTGGTTACTTATGGTTAAGATTAGGGCTGGGTAGGGGTTAAGGTCATCATGTTGGGATTACAGTTTTCCCCATAGAAATGAATGGTGAGTCCCCACAAAGATACAATTACAAACCTGTTTGTGTATATAGCGATCTGCAGTGTCGGTAGTTCTGGATACCTTAGGTGTCAAAGAGCTGGGTAACTCACTTGGTTATAAACCATCGTCGCTGTGCACAAGGTTATGTCCCTTCAGTAATTTGGGGGGCGGTGTGGGGCTCTGCTGGTTAGCCCATAATCGGATGGCTGCCAGGTCAGATCCTTCAGCAGTGATTTCACTGCTGGGCCTCTGAACTGGCCTTCTGGGGTCTAGGGGTAGGAAACACTTTCACTGACTGGGGCATGATTACACATTTCTTCAAATATCATAAACTTAATTCATGGCAAATAAGTCATTTCTTATATATTTGTTTTGCCATTACACTCATCTTTATTTAATATATATTGTAAATACGTCAGATTTTTGTTAAGTTTGTAATTTGCAAAATGCAGTTTGGAACAATTGCAGAAAGAACATAGTAAGCAATGGTAGCAGTTTGTTTTGATCCCAGATATCTGATCACCAAAGTCTTGGCTACATGAAGATGACTAAATGGTGTAGTTGTAACATTCAGTTGGATAAATAAGAAAAAGCTAACTCACTTCACTATTTCTGGTCTCCTGCCATTGAATATTTAGGAGCTCTTATGTGTATGCATGAGCCATTCACACCTGGCCACACCCCCCCCCCCTTTTATGGCGCTGATGGGGATGTATCTGGATCGCGTTTCACGGCTGTGTTGTTCATCAAATTACCATGCGAATGCGATTTGAATACGCGCTGATACAACTATTTATAAGGTGAATAGCGATCTTCGGGTGACAGCGGTACTACACGCCAGCGATGCAGATAAAACAAAGTAGATTACGGATTTAGCCAGCGTTTTTTTTTTCCATGATTCTACATTAAGATTTCAGCGAGATATAAACTGAAATAGATGTGAAAAATAAGTTGCGTCGTCGACGACACACACGACCCCAGACGCACTCGACTGCCAAATACTCAAAGGTCTGTCTCATTGCTGTCATGCTTTGGGTAAAGCATCTGCTGAATAAATATGAATAAAATAAACCGTCATGATGCAAGGAACATTTTTTAAAAATTAACCATGAAGGAAAGTTGTATTTTTTTCTTGTATTTCCCCATTTTTCTATGATACTGAGTATTTGAGTATATTGGGTGTGTCACATCACAGGCAAGGACAGAGGTGAAGGCAGGCATGGGGAAAACCAAATGGAGCTTTATCAAATGAAACTACAGGCAGGGCAAAATGAAATCAGACCACATGGTAGGGAGGACACAGACAGCAACATCAATGACTAGATTGGAAAGCTTGAGACAGGGAGGCACTATATACACCACTGACAAGGGAGCAGACGAGAGGCACCTGGGGTGATCCTCACAGTGGCTGTAACGAAAGGGAAGATTAAACAAGTAACAGGTGTGGCTCATTAGAGCCACACAATGGAGAGAACGAGGGGAAAGGAATGCAGGGTGTGACAGGGTGTTAGGCAATTGCTAAAAATTTTGATTTAAAAAAAAAAATGCATAGCACTTGAGTGATAATTAATCCTACGATATGACAGGAAACTTTTGACAGGATATTGAATTTTTAATAGCACATAACAGAAAATGTTAAAATCATTGCCATTGATTTAGTTCATTTTGTTTCTTATGAGATAGTGGTCTCACTAGTGTCACGCCAATGATTTCCAAGTAGCATTTACAGCAGGAAATTGCCAAATAGCAGGCGCCATTCCTAAAAAAGAGGCTGTGCAGAATCTGTAGGAAAGGGGAACAGAAATCAATAGATCAATCAAACAATTAAGAGACCAAAATAAATGTATTGCCTCTAACCGCAGTTGTCTGGATTGCTAAGGTATGTTTTCAAAGCCTGCAGAGCAACAATGTTTCAGCACAAAAGTCTGACATTGTGTTTCCATCAAATTACAATTACACATATAATAAATATCTTTAAAATTGACCTTTTTTCAAGATGTGCCTTTATAAAATGAATAATTCACATGAATGGTTTACAATCATCGTAATCAGGTACATCATGTGAAAGAAAATACACTCAAAAGTTTCTAAAACCTCTAACAACATGCAGGGGACTGGGGAGGTGCCACATAAAGTTATTAAATTAAATTAATTTCTACATTTTTTTAAATGTTTCACCAGTTGCATGCAAACTCTAGTCTGCCAGAGTTTACAGGTGAAGAGGCTTTAAATACTAGCATGAAGCAACATAGCTTCCATGTTAAATAAAGAAGTGCACATTTATCTGCTGGTTTGTTAGTTACTTATCATATTCTTGATGTTATGGACCGCTCTGGGGAAGTCCCCACGACGTCACGCCCCCGAGGTTTCCCGAGGAGGGAGTCGAGTAGTAGCTGGAGCGCTCCCTCTCCACCTGTCCCAGGAACTGGCAGAACCGGTTACTGTATGCCTTCCTCTAACAGCTGATGCCCATCGGGGTTAATGAGAGATCCTTCTTATTTGCATCTGGTGCGCCAACCAGACGCGAGATCTTCAGCAATTTTTGCGAGTTTGAGCATTTCTGTCCCGTTATTACCCTACCTGTCTGCGCCTCTGCCTGCCTGTTTCCCTGACCCCTGTTCTGCTTCTCCCGACGACGAATATAGCCTAGCCCTCTGACTACCGACGAAGATCGCCTGACCACCCGCCTGTCCCCGGATTCTGAGCTCCACCTGTTCCCCTGGATACCATCGCAGATCGCCCGACCGCTGCCCATACTTCGATCATGATTTTTGGATTTTTGCTTTTGTCCTTCCCCCCTTCCTGTATTTCGGAGAAGATATTAAAATTTGCTCACCGGACTGATCCGCAATAGTTTCCTCCTTATTCCCACCATGATAGAAGGTCTTGCCTTCAGGATGGACCCTGTGGATCAGCTAAACCTTCAGCAACTCACTGAAGCCCTGGGTAAGCAGGGTACTTTGCTTGGACAGCATGAGTCTGCGCTCAAGGCGATCAGAGATTCACTTCAATCTTTTAATGTTAGTCTAACAGAATTAGTGACTCAGATACAGCAGGTCATTCCCAGTCGTCCTACCACTGTCACCCCAAATAGTGAACCCCACTTGCCCCCGCCTCCACAGTATAATGGCAACCCGGGAACCTGTCGATCTTTTTTTATCTCAGTGTTCCCTAATTTTTGATTTACAACCTTCTGCATTCCCCTCGGATCATGCCAGGGTTACTTACAGTATATCACTCTACTGACCAGTCCCGCTTGTGAATGGGCGACTGCTGCATGGAAAGCCAGGGCACCTTTTTGTACAGATCTTCCCAGTTTTACTGCAGAAATGAAGCGGGTATTTGATTGATCAACCCAGGGCAGAGAGGCAGCACGCAAATTGCTCCAGCTCTGACAGGGCAACCGTTCAGTGTCAGATTTCACCATAGCATTTCAGACCCTTGCGCTATCCACGGGTTAGGATACGCAAGCTCAGTACGACGCTATTTACAACGGGCTGTCGGAAGAAATAAAAGATGAATTATCCTCCAGAGAGTTGCCAGGGACCTTTGAGGAGTTAGTCAACCTTGCTATATGTGTGGATAACCACTTCCGTCAGCGCTGTAGGGAATGTCACAGAAGGAGTTATGTACCGGGTTTCTGCGAATCAGATGGTGTAAACTCTCCTGAACCACCTGTCGATTCAATGCAGGTGGACCAGACCCACAAGTAGTGCTCTAGCATCGGGTATTATTTAGCTGTCGTCTTCTCCAGCAGGAACTGGATTCTTCTTTGTGGAGAAGAAGGACGAGTCCCTCCGGCCTTGTATTGACTACTGCAAGCTGAACCAGATCACCATCAAGAATTGTTATCCCCTACCCCTGTTGTCCTCAGTTCTTGATGTTCTTCAGCTTAGCTGGTTCACTAAACTTGACCTACGGAGCGCCTATCATTTGGTTAGGATCTGCAAGAGGGATGAGTGGAAGACTCTGGGCACTATGAATATTTGATCATGCATTTTGGTTTGACCAATGCACCGGCAGTATTCCAAGGGCTGATTAACGACGTCCTTCGGGAAATATTGGACAAGTTTGTCTTCGTTTATTTAGATGACATTTTGGTATTTTCCCAGTCTGAACAGGATTACATCATACACGTTCGTGAGGTCCTCCAACGCTTATTAGGCAATAAGCTATTCATCAAGGTGGAGAAATGCGAGTTTCGGCGGCGGCAGTCAATCTCCTTCCTCGGGTTCATTCTCGGGGAGGGTTCGGTTCGGATGGATCCATAGACGATCCGAGCAGTCGCAGAGTGGACTCAACCTCGCACCAGAGGGAGGTACAACGTTTTTTGGGTTTCGCTAACTTTTACAGGCGTTTTATTCAAGGATATATAACCATTGTTGCCCCTCTCATGGCACTCACCTCTACCAAGGTCCACTTTCAGTGGTCCTTAGTGGCAGAACTGGCATTCCTGAACCTTTGCAGAAATTTCACCTCAGCCATTATTCTTCAGACCCCAAATCCCTCTCGACAGTTTGTGGTGGAGGTGGACGCTTCGGCACTGTTGTAGGGGCTATTCTTTCCCAAAGGCACGTGTCAAATAACCAGACGCCCTAATGCATCTGGTCAGAGAGGAGGACACTAAGGAGTGCCCTGGACCGATTCTGCCGGAGAGTTGCTTCATTGGGGCGGTATTCTGGGGAGTCGAGGAGGCCGTTCAGGCCATGCAATGATTCGTCCAGCCGCCAGGGTTGTTTGTCCTGGACTTTTTGCGTTCACGGGTACTCCAATGGGGGCATGACTCTCTCTTGGCTTGCCATCCCGGAGTGCATCATACTCAAGCACTCCTTGGACAGCGGTTCTGGTGGCCAACCATGCAGCAGGACATCTGTGTTTATGTCACGGCCTGCCTTATTTGCACATGAGATAAGAATCCCTCCTGTGCTCCAGCAGGCCTATTGTAGCCCCTTGCAGCTCCCTGATGCCCCTGGTCTTATATATCTTTGGATTTTGTGACAGGTCTTCCCCCATCCAGAGGATTCACAGGGGTACCTACAATTGTGGACCGTTTCTCTAAGGCCGTGCATTTTGTTCCTGTTCCCAAGCTGCCCTAGGCCAAGCAGTTATTAGTGGACCATATCTTCAAGCTGCATGATCTACCTTCTGACACTATCCGACAACGGTCCACAATTTGTTTCCAGATTCTGGATGGGATTCTGTAGGCTGATTGGTGCCACCGCAAGTCTTTCCTCTTGTTCCCATCCGCAGTCCAATGGGCAGACGGAGTGAGCTAACCAGAACCTGGAGCGGATGCTACATTGTATGGCCTCACACTCACCTGAATCGTGGAGTGGTTTCCTTTCTTGGGTGGAATATACCTATAATTCTGTGCCTGTATCCTCCACGGGGATGTCCCCATTCCAGTGTTGTGTTGGTTATCAACATTCTTTATTTCCAGCATTGGAGGAAGAGGTCCTAGTCCCGTCCGTCCATCATTTTCTTCGTTAATGTCGATGGACTTGGAATGTAGCCAGGTCCTTCCTGCTGCGTGCCTGTAAACGCATGGAGAAATACGCCAACCGACGTAGGTCCTGGGCTCCCACTCTCTGTGTGGGACAGAAGGTATGGTTAAATGCTAGGGACCTTCCACTATGGGTTCCGTCCAGGAAAACGGCACCCCGGTTTGTTAGTCCTTTTCCAATCACCAAGGTGATTAGTCTTCGTCTTCTGTTGACCATGCGGCGGGTCCATCCAACGTTCCACGTTTCCCTCCTGAAACCCCATGTGGTCAGTCCCCTGGCTTCACTTGCGTTACCTCCTCCACCCCCCAGGTTGATCGGCGGAGGTGAAGCGTCTGTCGCTTGCTAGATGTTTGCTGCCAGGGTCATGGCCTTCAATATTTGGTTGACTGGGAGGGGTATGGTCCTGAGGAACGGTCCTGGGTTCTGGCGCAGCATGTACTGGATCCATTTCTGAGTGCAGTCGTACCATGAAGCATGTTCGTCCGCCGGGTGGTGGTCGTAAGGGGGGGGTTCTATCATGGACCGCTCCAGGGAAGCCCCCATGATGTCACGCAGGGCTTCCCTGCAACGCCCCGGGGTTTCCCAAGGAGGGAGTTGAGTAGTGGCCAGAGCACTTCTGCCGGAAACCGGCAGAACCGGTTACTATATGCCTTCCTCTAACAGCTGATGCCCATTGGGATTAATAAGAGATCCTTCTTATTCACATCTAACACGCCAACCAGACACGAATTCGAGCATTTCTGTCCCGTTATTACCCTACCTGTCTGCGCCTCTGTCTGCCTGTTTCCCTGACCCCTGTTCTGCTTCTCCCAACGATGAATATAGCCTAACCCTCTGACTACTGATGAAGATCGCCTGACCACCTGCCTGTCCCCGGATTCTGCGCTCTGCCTGTTCCCCTAGATACTGAAGTAGATCGCCCGACCACTGGCCGTACTTTGATCATGATTTTTGGATCTATGCTTTTGTCCTCCCCCCCCCTTCCTGTATTTCAGAGAAGATATTAAAATCTGCTCACCAAACTGATCCGCAATAGTGTCCTCCTTATTCCCGCAACTCCCGCCGTGACACTTGGTAGACTATGGAATTGCATGCTTACTGGATAAAGTTATAAACAATTTTTCTTACCTTACTTGGAAGATCGAATGAAATGACATTAATTCAGGTAGATGTGTTTATTTAAAACTGTCAACACCTGAAGAGACCCAAACCCAGAAAGGCCCCATTGCGATTAACACCTCAGAAATGTTACGGAATCATGCAGCTGCTCTTTATCGCCTTGTCATGCCTGCAGCTCCCACAGAGTAAGAAGTTTTCCTGCCCAGATTATATGTATATGTAAGGCTTCAGCAGTATAGTCTGTGTTTTATACCCTCTCCCCAAAGCTCTTCTGTCTGGCCCAGTCTTGGTGTAAATAAGAGGGCTCCACTATCTTAATTTACATCTACTTTCTCCCCTATCTAACCTTTATGTTACTAGTTATTGTGATGGTGTTACTACGTCATAAAATACATTCAAACTGCTGCTAAGTGAACTCCCAGAAATCTACACTACTAATGTAATTAAAACTGCTTCCGGTATTTATCGATTATAGCTACAGACTATAAGATCCCTTATTGGGGATATCTCTGTTTGCATGTCCAGCAATTCCCTCACAGGAAGTACTTCTTCACTTATCTTTGAACCTCATCTGCTCCATTGACAAAATGTGACATCTAAAGCACTTAAAATTCTTAAAATACTCATAAGAATATTAATAATTTGCAAATCAAGTTGCTGTAGTTTTTGGGGAGGGGGTGTTAATTTACCCTTGGAGATATAAGCTTCTTTCCTTATAAAATCACATTCTTGTAGACTGTGATTCTTGTTCAAGGTATAAACACAGACTGCAAAGTAAATATCACTGTCAAAGACACTAAATGTAAGCTTTACATTAGGATTTTCGGCAGCGACCTTAAGGTACCACAAGCTCAGGATATTTCCTAAATTTAACAATGCTTTTTGAGTCCTGGTTTGATGCTGTTGTCATTTCTGAAAACATGAACTTTTCATTTTGAGAAATAAGTTGTCATTTTTTGCCCTTGGATCTTTTCAAACCCAGCTGGGTGCTCTCAGTATTTCAGTGGGTTTCAGTAATGGCTGTAGGCATTGTGCAATTGGCAGCTGTGAATTGGCTGCTGCCATGCCAAGGGGCTGTGTCTAAAATAAACCACATCTTTTTCTCTCATAATATTTACCCTACGTAATGCATGTGGCATGCCCATTTGGTTAAAAATATCCCAAATTATGAAACTGATCCTATCGCATGTGTTGTTTTTTTAATATCCCACGAGCGATATGGCCGACCTGGCTGCCCTTAGGCTGAGGTTAGTTTATATTTCATAATGATAATGCTTTTTTATTTTCCATTTGTACAAATGCATAGGAATTATTTATTATTGCATGTTGCCACTTGCTATCCATTGAGATGCACAAATACAGGTGAGAATGAAGTTTGTAGTTGGAGTGCAGAGCCAGTCATTTTTGCAGCACTTCTGGAGCATTCTGTGGGGTTAACATCCTTACTCAAGAACCTTCTACTACTTTGTTAACCATGGGATTAGAACCAGCAACCTTCCAATCACAGGCAAGATATCTGAAATGCACAATAAATACCTTCATAATGCATTATAATTGTCACGCCCGGCTCGTACGATCCTCGTGTGTGCCACGCCCCTCATTATCTACGTGTACTACCCTGATTGTAATCACCTGTTGCTTGTTCAATTCAACCTGTCTTGTGTATTTAGTCCGCATCTGCGTGAGTTTCCCTAGATCTGTCATTTGTAATGTTTGATGTTCGTCGCCAGTCTGCCCTAAATAAACCCCGTTTACCCGTAAGTTCGGCTCCACTCGCCTGCTTCCTGGCTCACCTGCTTCTGAAGTGTGACAGAATGACAGATCTCCCAAATGACTCACCGCAGCAGACGGAAGATTCGTGGCTCGTCCTGCTGCACGAGGTGAGCTACTGGCGAGACCAGCTGGAGGTCCGCGCAGATCTCGGCTTATGGGAGTTAGCCGAACATAGTTGGACTCTCCTGCAAGAGGTCACCCCACGCACGGAAGCGCACGCAATAGCGGAAGTGCGCGTGCACCTTCGGCAGATTGTCGGACGGGTCATGGAGAAGCGGCTCCAGCCGCTTGCCCTCTCAGAGGCAACCCCGCCTCCACCGAACTGCCCCGGCCAGAGAAAGAAGAGGCGCAGGGGAAAAGGAAGAGAAGAAGCCCCGACGATCTTCTTGGGGACTTGCTCTCATCACCCTGCTTTCATTCCTGCCAGTAGGCACGGGGAGTCCCCGATCATCCGGGAAGTCGCTCCCACTACCAGCCCTGCCAATAAGCAGCTGCCACCGTTGGAGGCGTACAAATTTCGGGCAGAATTCCTTGGCCAAGGAGGGATACGGGCGGTAAGGGACACCGTTCACCGGGTCTCCAAGGCCCTTGACCCTATGGAGTGCACCAGGGCCCCCTTGCATGGGGGGGCATTTCTTCCCTCTTTGGAATAATTACCTTATAACTTCAGATATAAAAGTCACAGACACATGCCTGATACCTAAAATCAAAGTTGACCCCTTTACAATTGATTGTAGGAAGTTCAATAACGAAATGAATAACCTGTGTATAATTTATGGACATGCGAATATAACAAAAACAGCTGGAAAAATACAAAATCTGTCTTTTTGTCTTGGATTTTTGTAAATATTTCAAAAACTACATGATGGAATAGGTCCAATTTTAAAAATCTGGTTCCCAAACTTGTTTTCTACATGTGTGCCCAATTTCATATCATTTGATGCAGCCCAACAGGTTTTACGGAGGAAAGAGCAAATGGTGCAACTGGGAGCTTTTCCTATCCAAAACCTAACCTAAACTAATCTGAAACTTATCCAAAATGGCAATAGTGTAACTAGCAGTGTTTTTTGGGGTAGCAACTTTCTTTCTAAATGCATTACCACTTATAGGTCATGAGTAACAATTTGTCACACATCATCACCACACATTTGTAGGAAAATCTATATTTTATTCACACGACTTGTGCCAAACTTATCCAAAACCTATCCAAAACCTATCCAAACTGGCCACAGTGTAACTAGCAGTGTTTTTTGGGGTAGCGTCTTTCTTTCTAAATGCATTACCACTTATGGGTCATAAGTAACATTTTGTCACACAAAATCACCACACATTTGTAGGAAAATCTATATTTTATTCACACGACTTGTGCCAAACCTATCCAAAACCTATCCAAAATGGCCGCAGTGTAACTAGCAGTGTTTTGGGATAGCGTCTTTCTTTCTAAATGCATTACCACTTATGGGTCATAAGAAACATTTTGTTTCTAACCATAACCCTGCATAACTGTGCCCAAACAAAGCCCGACAAGTGCCCCGCATAACTGTGCCCAAACAAAGCCCGACAAGTGCCCCGCATAACTGTGCCCAAACAAAGCCCGACAAGTGCCCCGCATAACTTTGCCCAAACAAAGCCGACAAGTGCCCCGCATAACTTTGCCCAAACAAAGCCGACAAGTACCGTACATAATGTTGCCCAAACAAAGCCAACAAGTACTGTACATAACTTTGCTCAAACAAGGCCGACAAGTGCCCCGCATAACTTTGCCCAAACAAAGCCCCGCGTAACTTTGCCCAAGTGAAAGCCAAAAGCGCTGCATTACTTTGCACACTTCAAAGCTTGACAAAGGCGATGCGGAACTTTTCCCAATGTACCACAATACAAGTCTTACCAAAGCAAATGTTAATTGTAATTTGCTGACTCACGGAATTATAAAAATCTATAGAATAAAAGAGCAAAATGTAAACTGTAAATAAATGTACTTATGTCGAGCGTTGCATCCTCTCCGCGCAAAAAAGCGTCCTCCTCCATCGAATCAATGGATAAAAGCGACACTTTCTTCCCCCGAACCACTGTTCAAAATCATCTTCTGTGCTTTCTCAACAGTGAAAGTCATCCGAGCCATTTTTCTTCAGTCAAAAAAGTTGTTGTCCGAAAATAACTGGGTAAACTCACGGAGACTACGTGCGCAATGCGTAATCGAGACACTCCCACAAATACTGCACCTGCAGAGAATAAGTTGCGCATTCATGTCCCCAGCGCGAAAAACAATGCCCAATCAGCACATCCCATACCAATTTGCAAACCTTAGACACACCTCTATTGGATGAAGCAAATGACACTGTAATTTGATGTTCATGTAAAAAGTTTATTATGGTGAAACATAACCATGGGCAAAGGTTCAGTGCGTAAAAAATAATGTGCTAGCAGGGAAGCAGAGCATATATCTGAAAAAATACTTGACAATGAAGGATTACAGTGATTGATTTATGTACATAAGAGATCAAGCTTTCAAACGAGGGTAACTTTGTCATTTTATTCATTGGTTTTCTTCTAAAACTCCGAAGATGAAAAACATTGCACAAATGTACAGAATGCCGACTGACATTTTTCCGCGATGAGTGAGCAAGCTATTTGAGAGCATTACAGTCATATTTATGGAAAAATGCGTGTTTTGTCTTAATACTGTGACGGTTTATGAAGTATTGGCCGTGAAAGAAATAGTTTGAAGTGCTTAGTTTTCATTTTATTAACACTTATATTTTACTTCCTGACACTCGACCCGTTTAAAGATGGCTACCATCGTCATTTTATTTTTACTTGTTACAAAAAAACCATGGCACAAAAATTGCGCAACTTTCTACAGATATTATCTGAAAGGTTTTTTGTAGTGTAACAAGCCGTTTTTGGTTGATTTGATACATTTGTTTCTTTTATTGAACGTCATTTTTTTTTGTACGTATGCGTCCGAACCACTAGGCGGCGACAGTGAAAGAGTTAAAGGGGCAACGTCTGTTCGGCCAGTATTCACTCTGATGCCTATCCCTGAGCTGCCCGGGGTACCGGAGCTGTCCAACGAGGCTCCATCTGAGGCGCCCCCTGCTGGCCACACGCCCGAGACGCCCCCTGCTGGCCGCATGCCCGAGGCGCCCCCTGCTGGCCGCACGCCCGAGGTGCCCCCTGTTGGCTGCATGTCCGAGGTGCCTGCAGAGGCCGCTGCTCTGCCTGCGGTCCTGCCTGCTGCTGCCACTCTGCCCGCAGTTCTGCCTGATGCCGCCGCTCGTCCCGCGGCACCGCCTGACCCGCCTGTGCCGGCGGGGCCCCCTGCTGGCCGCGAGTTGGCGACGCATCCACCTGCAGCTTTTACGCCAGAGGTCCCGCCTGAGGCCTCGCCCGTCTCGCCTGCGGCACTGTCTGCCGCTGTGACTGAAGTCCCGGCGCCCCCTGCAGCTATGCCTGGGGATCCTGCACCGGCCCCACCTCAGGCTGCACCCAAGGCTCTTGCTGTGGCTCCCCCTGCTGGCCATGAGTTGGTGGTGCGTGCTACGGCACCCCCAGCTGGCCATGAATCGGCGGCGCCTGCTGCTGCGCCCTCAACAGCCGCTGCTTTGTCCGCATCACCCTCGCCTGCCGCTGCAGCATCGCCCTCGGCCGTCAGCAGACGGCGCCTTTGCCAGCTGTGGCTGCACCGTCACCTACTGCGGCTTCCCCCTCCTCCTTGCCTTCGCTGGTGTCCCCTCCGAATCCCTCCTTGTCTCCTCCGTCTTTCCCTCGTCCTGTCTCCTTGTTCCCGTTGTGGTCCCCTCCTGCTCCCTCCTCCCAGTCGCCTGCGGCCCCTCCGGCTGCCGCCCATCTGGGCTCCCTCGGGCCCCCCTTTGTCCTCCGTTCGTTCCTGTCTGCTCCTCGTCCCTTTGTCCCTCCTGTCTCTGCTCCTCGTTCCCCTCTGGTTCCTTCGTTCACTCTTGGCCCTTTTGTTCCACCTGTTGGTGTTCCCCCTGTGTTTCCCTTCCTGGTCTGTCTGTCCGCGTTCCCTGTTCTGTGTCAGGTCTTGTCCTGGCTTTTGCCCTTGTGCCTGTTCTGTGTTTCCGTCTTGTTCCCGGTGTCCCGTTGATGGTTTGTTGCTCTTGTTTTCCAGGTCCTGTTTTCCCGGTCTCGTCTCGTCTGTCGCCCTCCGGGCAGGTCTTTGGAGGGGGGTTCTGTCACGCCCGGCTCGTCCGATCCTCGTGTGTGCCACACCCCTCATTACCTACGTGTACTACCCCGATTGTAATCATCTGTTGCTTGTTCAATTCAACCTGTCTTGTGTATTTAGTCCGCGTCTGCTTGAGTTTCCCTAGATCTGTCATTTGTAATGTTTGATGTTCATCGCCAGTCTGCCCTAAATAAACCCCGTTTACCCGTAAGTTCGGCTCCACTCGCCTGCTTCCCGGCTCACCTGCTCCTGAAGTGTGACAATAATGGCTTATGCTGACCATTAAAATGCATTTTGAAGGTATCTATAGTGCATTATAGATGAAAGCTTCAAAGAGCATTCATAATGCATAATAAACATGGCTATAATGTGTTATGCCTTTTTATAAATAGTTATAGCCATCTTTGTAATGCTTCATTAATGCATTATTATATATTTTGAAGGTATCTTTAATGCATTATACATGGGTGCTTTAAGTGAAGTGTTACTGCATATTTTTAATTACCTAATATTGTGTATATTAATATTTATACGGGGTACTTCATCATACTTTTTTTGGAGGCTGTACTTTACTCTGTTTCAGTCAAACTGGGATTAACTTGTTTACAAGCTGGCATTTCCATAACCCGATTAACTTCGCTTTTTCATTTTATTAATTTTTCCAAAGCCGTTTGTTTCACTTAAAAAAAAACTGTCCATAATGACTTTAAAATCAACTAAGAAAAAAAAATGTACATGTCAAGAAAACACCTCATAAAATGTTAAATGAGCCACATCACATTTTTCTATTATTTTTGTTTTTTTTTAACCTGAAACTTCCATGAGCATGACACTTCGCTGTTTTCCGGCATGAAAATAACACTTGCAAAGTAGCAGCCCTGCCATTATTTTTAAATCATGCTGTGAATTTGCACACACTTGCTGTTATGTAGATATTAATACACATAACACGTTAGCCTTCAGAATATGGTTATAATGAATGCAGGTAGGCTAACTGCATATAGAACACAGAATAAATAAACAAACTACCATAACATGCTGCAATAATTCAAAGGGTCCTCAGTGCCACTAATAATTGTGTTATACAAATGCTAGCAGTGAGACAGTGATACACCAGTCTCTGGAAGTGCTCGAAATCTTCCTAATACTGAGTCCAAGTGATGCATTTATACATCAAATAAATTTCCTATGAATGTATGTGATCCAAGAAAGATGTACAGTTGAGGATGGAGCCAAACAGTGCATGCAGACAACACCAACAAGAAATAACACAATAATTGGAAAATAGGAGCAAAAATAGATAGTGAGTTGCAACAGCTCTCTCGTAGATTGCCCCGTTTCAGCCCTTTCATTTTAAACCTGTACCTTAAAGGAGAACACACCTTCAATGCAGAGTGTTTCTGTAAGTATGAAAAGGTCTCCAGCAGGCTAACAGCGGGTGTGTTGCACCCTGAGTTCAGATGGTAACTCCCTGGGTGGCTGAGGTGTATTTTTCTTAATAAGTGTGAAGTTACATGGCTAATAGAGAGGGAGAAAAAAAATGTATCACTGCTGTCATTTTGAAACAGTTTAGTCAAACAATTAATTAAAGACATATGAGGACAGGGAGCAGTTATCCTTTCAGGTTAGATTTTGATGGGGTGCTGTTCTCTTGCCTTATACCCTTTGGTGGTGCAGCATTTGGGGAAAGTTCTTACAGGCCTGGAAAATATAATCTTTCTTTATTGTGTTCCCGTGACGTCCTTCTGGCCTGTCCACCCATTTGCCTGTGACGTCCTTCTGGCCTGCCCTCCCTTCTATTCGTGACGTTCTTCTGGCCTGCCCTCCCTTCTATCCGTGACATCCTTCTGGCCTGTCCGCCCTTCTGCCTGAGTCTAAGACCCAGCAGCAGTGCTCGTCTTTGCTGCTAAACACTAAGAAACATGCTAAAGTTTATCACGGCTTCTTCTTTTGCCATGAACATTTCAATTAATAGCCATTTACCTGTCCACATTTTACGTAAAAGGCTAAAGCTTAACTTATATACAGAATTGGGTAATTCAGGTCCAGTGAGTAAAGTCCAGACCGGGACCTGAATTGCCGAACTCTGCTCACATATATATGCATAATATTTTTACAAAAACAGAAATAATACATGCATTGTATGTAACAGCATCTGTCAGTCTCTAGAGAAGAAATAACGGCACAATACAAACAAGTGATTTTATACTTATTCATATATGACATTTTAATATACTAAATTCCTAGAAGGTGGAATTCTGTCTTCCAGTGTCTGTTGGCACAATACAAGTAATTTATTTGGAAACTCATTGGGGTGTAATTGATTTACACCAGCTTAATTTCTCTTTCATGCAGCAGTGTACCTCACACATTTCCACAAATTAGCATTCTAGGGATGTCCAAGCACAGATGGCTGGGACATCAAGAAAACATAATAGGTGTTATGAGGCCAAACTGATTTTCATTCCCAAACATTGTACTTTGTTTTTTGTCACTACAACATGCATCATTTCATTATTATGTGCTCTCTGAGTTTATTTTTATCTGTTGAGACAGAATGAGTTTTTGATAGACACTTTGCTAATATGACATTGAGAGTGAAACCATGGGAGACTTTTCCAGAAGCTGCCTGCAAGCTCTTTGATTTGGTCTTTTCATGTGCTGTAGGGTTTTTGGGATTTTTTCCCCCATGCGTAACAGGATGATCTATAAATAAAGCTAGATAATGGCAGCTCTTAGCAGATTTAGGGATAAGCTCTGTCATCCACTGCCAGTTTGTTTTGTTTAGTTTCCCAGGTTTTCCTTAAAAACTAGTAACATAATATTATATAACCCATATAATGAAATGTACTGTTCATTAGTTCAGGCGCAAAATAAATGTTTTGAAAAAAAGCGTGCAGCCAAGCTTCTAAAATTAGAGAACACAAAAATAAACAAATAGGAAAAGAAATTGGATTTTTATATAAATTTGATGTCTGTGTTCCTCCTTCAGAAATGAGATGCAGCTGTTCAGGTCAAGCCATTGTGAGAGTCATTCCCAGATGTGATGCATCTCACGCGCTGCTCAATCCAAATGAGTGACGTCGTCCAATAAAAACAGCAGCAGCTGAGTCAGAGCTGTCTGACCCAGAGCTTTAGCAAAGCCAAGATTACACAGGTAATGGACCTCTGTGCTGTTAAAGTGTAGAAACGGAGACCTCTGCAGTGTATAGCACCAGTTAAATCAGTGTTTCCCAATCTGGTCCCTGGGTTCCCTGAGACAGTCCATGATTTCGGTTCCTCCCAGCTCCTGTGGAGCAGCAAAAATGTGGAATGTCTGGCTGGGAGCTGGGAGGGAGCAAAAACGTGAACTGGCTGTGGGTCCTCGAGGACTTGGTTGGACACTCTACATGGCGATGATGCCTAGTTAAAAGCTGCTGGAGCGTGAAAGTGCAGCTCTTCTATTGAGAAATGGCCGATTAAATATTTATATGTCCTGGGGCCTTCAACAAAATCACTTTTTATTGGCTATACAGAGGAGATAAATAATTCATTTAACAATAAATTAAGTCATATCATTCAGATGATCCATCTTTAAATAAATGAACATTAAAATAGAGAACTTTCCCAATCACCTTTCCAGTCTCATATAAAAGGGAAACAAAGCTTTTAGACCATTCAAAGGCTAATGTGAGCCATAACTGCCTTTAAAAACACCAGCCAGATGAATCGCTCTAATTAGAATGTCCAATAGGCTGTAATGAGAATTTGGAAAGTGATTCTGAATGAGAAATTCCTTGAAATCTGTAAATCAGCCTCCAGCATTGGCAAGGTCTGTCCTCATGTTTCATGAGTATTTCAACAGGTTTCAGTTTAAATAAGTTCATTATACCGTATACATACATACATACATACATATATACATACATACATACATACATACATATATACATACATACATACATATATACATACATGCATACTTATATGTACCGCACTATAGGAAGATGACAAGCCAGCAGAAGCAGTGTGATGTTCTGGGCAATGTTCTATTTGGAAACCTTGGGTCCTGGCATTCATTTGGATGGTACTGTGACACATACCATCTACCTAAACACTGTTGCAAAACCAAGTATACCTTTTCACAGCAACGGTATTCCCTGATGGCAGTGGCCTCTTGTAGGAGAACAATGAACCCCGCCACACTACAAAAATTGTTCAGGAATGGTTTGAGGAACAGGAAAAGGTGTTCCAAGTGTTGACTTGCACTCCAAATCTCAACCTGATTGAGCATCTGTGCGATGTTCTGGACAAACAAGTGTGATCCATGGAAACCTCACCTCACAATTTACAGGATTTAAAAGGTCTGCTGTTGACATCTTAGTACCAGATACCACAGGACACCTGCAGAGGTCTTGTGTAGGCCACACCTCAACAGGTCAGACATGCTTTGGAAGAACGGGGACCTACACAAAATTAGGCAGGTGGTTTTAATGTTATGCCTGTTCAGTGTGTGTGTGTACACACAAATAAACTTCAAGCTTCTCTAACTCTAAAGCAGGCAAAAATCAATTGAAACATTTTCTTCAAGAAATATGCAGCATAAGATGTAATGGAATGTGTGGAGTTCAATGTGTTCTATTATCATCTGTAAAAAGGTCCTTTTGTGATACAGATCTTTTGTTTTTGGTTCCATTAATAAACTGTGTGAACAAAGGTAGCATCTACATGCATCCGCCTGACATGTGACTGCTTCTTCATTCATTCATTCATTCATTCATTCATTCATTCATTCATTCATAAGCAATCCTTCATTCTTTTGCAAATGTTACAGCAATTATTTATGGGGTTTTTTTATTTGTGTGCTATTGCTTCAACAAACCGCTGACCTGAGAAATAATGCCTGAGTTCTACATGACCTTGACTAATCTGCACCAAACTCACATTAGCAGCTAATTTATCCTAAAGCCTGAGTCTCACCAGCCAAATTCACTCTAAATTTTATAATTCAGCTTTTCATCAGGAAATAACGCTTAAGCACACTTAATAGAAAATAGAACAGCAGCATAGGTAGTAAGCAAATAATACATTTTATCTCAGTATTCTATACAGTAAAAACATGTAGATGGGTGTGACTGTGAATTAGAATGTTGATCATCTTTTTGAGCTTTTCTTGCTGAAATGTGCAAAAGGTTCACAATTTGCATATTATCCTTTTCTTCTTACAGTTCCACAGCCAGAACCCCCTCTGAGAATGTAATAAAATGGCATTAAGGGCAGGAAAATATATAGAGCGTAAATCATTTAAGCTCATTTCTTTTCAGCTTTTATGTACAATATGTGTGATAGAATCAAAACCACACCAATAAAACACCATGCACTAGCAATGATGCCTAGTACTTGGGGGGAAAAAAACAGGTAATCTAAGTGAGCACTTCAATACACTCTTGTTGTGCATTGATTCTGTTCCATAACTCCAAACAAGTTCTAAGTTTCTTTCCAGGACCATCTTCATAAAACAGAGAGCTTTTACCGGGATTCTTACTCCTAAATTATTAATGTTCTAATATCTACAAGGAAAAGCAAGGCAGAATTGAATCTTAAAGAATGTAATTCATCTTATTAGAGTATTGTATGCTCAATATGATTAATAGGCCGGGCAGGAGATAAAATGGTCTGTAAGGCAGGGACTACGCTGTCTGCACGGGATGCAAATCTCTTTCTTTTAAAGCCACACTAAAATTACATGTTATGTCCCATAATTTCAGTGCACACAGTGAAAAACCACAGAGCAGAAGGTACATGAATGTTCACACTGGGACTTACGTTACATCCCATTCCATTAGCAGGCTACTCAACGCATGCTTTACAAAGCAAAGTAAATTACCAAGCTTAGACGTTTTGTTTCCCACATTCTTTAGTGACACGGACTAAATTGTGTCTGTGGTGGTGTACAGTTTTTGAAACAGGCGATGCGCGGTAATACGCATGAACGTCAGCTTTGCCGAAGCAGTGAACATCACAGAGGCAGTAATTACTCATGATTATACACATTGAGCGGTTCCTCAGTAACTCAGAGATATACCCACTTCATTGGAGGATCACAAAATTAGAGCACTTGCTGCTCAATTTCAAGGCTAACATCAAGTGAATTACTTTACATTTATGATAGAACATTGCAGCTTTTATTTTTTTTTAATGACTTCACCAAATGCAAATGAAAAATGGTGCTAATAATTATTTAACACAAGGAAATTTGGACATACATTTCAAAGCAATCTGCTTAACTATATAAAAGTGGTTTCAAAATTATTATTTTTCTGCAGTGATTTCTGTGCTCATCATCCACAAATCTCATTGATTAATGGTTAACTGAAAAAAAAGGTCTGGTTGACTAAGGCTGTCCAGCTCGTCAGCGCCATCTGCAGGACGGAGGCTCTTTAAATCCACGCTATGCTGTGTGCTGCCATGTGGCACTTAGTTTGGTGAATCAGAGCAGCAGACTTCTGTGCCCTTAATGCATCCTGACAGGTGGTCGGGGGGGGGTGGGTAGCCTGCTGTGATAGTTTGCTGCGAGGAATTCCGGTTCATACACCAAATGTAAGACCTAAGTTGGAGCTGTCAATAGCTAGATTTTAGTGATACTAGTAAAAAACAAATTATATATATATATTCGGACAAACCGTCCCCATGAGAGGCAAATAATGTTGACTATCTATAAACAGTGCGTGCCAAGGTCTGGGATATATTAGCCAGTAAGTTGACATTCTATACTCGTAGTCGACTTGGTGAACGGAGAAAGGGGTAAAGATCGGAGTGACTTTGACAAAGGCCATATTGTTATGGCCAGATGACTTGGTCAGAGCATCTCCGAAAGGCTGTGGCACCTCAGCTGTGGTGAGCAGGCCTACCTACTAAGGGAAAGGAGAGGACAAACCATCAACAGCGTGATGGGTAGGCAGGACTCATCAATGTGGGATGTTAGCGAAAGCTATCACATCTGGTACAGACCAAAAGAGGGGCTACTGTGACACATATGGCAGATAATTGTAATAATGATACTATTTTATATACAGGCACTCCTCACTTAACAACCGAGTTCTGTTCCTACGATTAGGTCAATAAGCGAATTGGAGCCACCAGGACTAATGACCGGCTCTCCGACCAGTCGTCATTTTACGTTGTACGAGAACTTTGGTCGTGGAAACGGCAGCATGGCGTCTCAGCATTAAGCATCTCATCTCGCATCACCCTTTATCAATCTCATTCCCCGCAGTTCCTGAAGGTTCGGTAAATTCCGAGCTCGACTGAGTGACTCAGAAGCATCTGATTGTAACACTGAAAATAGCATTTTCCATGATGGTGCCCTAAGCATTAATCAAAGCAGCAAGTCTAGTAATAGCCTTCAATATTGCGCAAAGAGGAGTAAGATGTCTTACTTGAATCTGTGATGGTGTCGCTGGTGTGGTTTACGACTGTCAGGAGAAGTAGTCAGGTGACTCTATTTGGAAAATGTGATGATGGTTTCATGATTATAGTCAGATACAGACAGATTACAGTCTTGTAATGTTTACACTTTGTGTTGTCATACATTCCTTACCCCTGTGGCAAGTTTCTGTTTGCTGTTTATTGAGCCTTCAGCATTTCAGAGCCTTGGGTGTTTGCAACATGTGTTGATCACATCTCGTTTTGTAGGCGGTAATGAATTGTGACCTGATAAATGTGCTGCATAGCTATCACTGTGAGGTCACGATCATGTCCTCCACTGTGGCACTGTGTTCAAGGATGTCCTCTTTTATCTTCATATCTTCAATCTTTCTTATCTTGCAGCCTTTGAATTTCCATGCTCATTAGAGCTGAGATGAAAAACCTGCGTTTATCATTCCCAGTTGTCCTTCACCGTCAGTGTTCTTGCACAGCTGATTTTGCCTGTACACTTTGGTGTTCTCCTAGATCAGTGTTTCCAAACGCAGTCCTCAAGGAACCCACAGACAGTCCACGTTTTGCTCCCTCCCAACTCCCAAGCAAAAATGTGGACAGTCTGCGGGTCCCCAAGGACTGGGTTGGGATGTCCAAACTGCTCTCGTCATCCTTTCTATCCTCCGCTTTCCTCTTTGGTGCTCCAGGTAAGCTTCCTGATAGCATATACACACAAAACTTGATATCAGTGCAATAGTTGCAGGAAAAAGATAGTCTTTCATCATCAGTAATATACCTACCTTACATTCACAAAAACCTACAATTTGTGTCCATAATTCAAAACAGTATTTCTGAAAACTGGGATTTTTAAGAGTAAAATGAGCATTATGGATATGGATACATTACACAAAATGTGCACCAGAGAAAATATAAATGTAAGTGTTGGAGAAAGAAACCACTTTCCGAAGCTCGGCTTTTTCTGGGATGGTGACGTGAGGTTGGCTGAGAGAGTTGAGGTTCTGGCCAACGGTGCCTGTTTTCTGGAGTGAGGACTGGTACAATCTGGCCTTAAGTCCTTCAGTGGACATCATAATGGCTTCCAGATGTGCCCATAGTAAAAGTTACAAGAGAGTAAAAGGGAGGGACACAAGGAAACATTTCTTCACGTTTTACCCTCCATTCCACAAGCAAACATCACCTCAATTCGTTTCCGCCACAAGCTCTGTGCTTTCCAGCGTCATCTTTGAAAATGGCATTTTTTGAAGAGACATTTCATGTTCTTTGCTGGTTCTCATAATGGAACTCAAATGATGTTTTCCAGTGGAGAATTTCTTGACAGACTTTGCTGTTAAGATGACTAAGAAACCCAGATTATTTTTAACGAGCTAGCTATCGTTTTACATGGCCAATGACATTGCATTTTCTGTTTAAATAATGAACATGGTTTATCATCATCAGAATCGCCACAATTTTACTAATTTTATATGGATCTAACATGTTACATTAAATTGGAAGGGTATACAGGTTACGAATAAGATAAGTCTGTCTTTCAGTCAAATTTGTATGTAAGTTGGAACCACAAATAATACAATAATAATAATAATAAAAGTAACTAGATATGGTACTACACTGTACCTCAAGACAACGAATCACTGAAGCCACGCAATGTTTTCATGAGCGTGACAAAGTAGTGCGTGCATTCATTATTACAAACCATACAATTTTTTTGTATAATAGGCTTTATGGCAGCCCATTCATTAGTACAAGTTGTGTGTAAGTCGGATGTTCCTAACCCAGGAACTGCCTGTAGCGGGTGGGAATTCTGTGGCATTCAGAGCTGGTGTTATATCTTTGCAAACATTTCACTCAGATTTTCGTGAGGATGCGACAGAGCTAGAGAAACAGCAGGCTGATGATATGAAGAAGTTAGGTGCAGTAAACGCTGTCAAGTCCCTCTGTAGAAGCTCTGCTCCTGATGCTCCTTAGAAGTTCATCTTCTGGACTCCCTTGCTTTGCTCGTGTTCAGCTGTTTGCTCCAATTCTGCTCTTTCACCCCCCAGTGTTTTGTTTAAATTGTTTCTACACGAGGCACCCTTCATAGCCAGAGGGGCTATTCTTTTCATTCCGTACCAGGAACAACCTGGTACCAGCTCCAGACAGCACAGCAAGCCAATGGCCAGACACTGCACATAACTGCTGAAATCCAGAAGCTTCCAGTGCCAGCTGCTGGAACACTGAAGAAAATACCTATTAATATATATAACATTCAGAGAGCATATGTAGGGGAGCCAAGCACAGAGATGGTCAGCACATAATGCACATATATAGTGCTTGGGGAAGTATTTAACATTCTTGCAGGGATCAGATTTTGAGCCAATTTAGCATCAAACTTGAACTTTGATGCTGATTTGGCAAACGTCCAGTCTCCATCCAGGGTATGTTAATCAGTTACCCGGCTCTAAATTCCCTAGCAGACATAATAAATCTAAAAAGCAGCGGGTGCCAATACCTCTATGGTGGGGGGGGGGGGGGGGGGGGGGGGTGGAGCGGGGGGAGGGGAGGGGGACTCTAGGGATGTAATTAAAGAAAAATGTTATTTTTTTGGTAAATGCAAACTGAACTTAACTGCACCAATAGTTCTTTTAAAATGCCATATCTTACCTTAAAAAAAAGATAAGGCACTGGAGAGTGTTTTTTATTGTACAAATAGAAGGTAAGATTTTACCTTAATTTAAAAGTTTATAGTTTTATGGTTTTCATTGTTACTGGTTTTGCTGGATTGACTCTTATGGCTCTTCTTATACTTTTAATATTTTTTTAATGATAAAATTGAAAATGATATTTTATAGGCCAATGTTTATTGATCTTGACCCGATATGATTAAAGGTCATTCCAACCAATCAGGTGTGACTGTTTTGCCCGTAACAATCAGTGGTTAATGTACCTACTTGCACACAAATATGTCCAGAGAGGAAAATGAAGTCGCCTATAAATGCTATTTCACCTTGAAAGTGGAGGTCAGGGAATAAAACATAAAGACACTGCACTATGATTATTATAGCATCAATGGGTGGAAAGTCCCAAAGAAAGGAATTATACTGTAAAGGATAAAATGCAACAATGAGTCTCAGCAATCTTTTGTCTGGTCCAGCAGTTTGTTCACAGAATCCAGTGATAAGGGGGCATCTCATCCATTCACTGCATCAACTGCATCAAGACAGCAGTTAGCTATTTCAGTTATGCAAAGATCTTAATCAGATCTGAGATCAGAAATTAGCACCATCTGGGCAGCTTCTGCCGTATCGTCATGTGCTGCTCTGCTGATGCATGCCGCTCATAATCCATGTTTCTCTGAAATTTACTGAAAAGCAGTGAAATATTTGAATTGTCTGCAAAACGCATGTCCCATTATTTTTTCTGGGTGTTGAAATGACATTTTTTCTATGTTGGCAAGACACTGATTGCATTGATAACCAATTAAAAGAAAACATTATGATGTGGACCCAAATTCAATTTCTACCGGATAGTTTTGTTTTGTTCTATTACAGCTTGATTCCAGGAGAAATGTCCTATATCTGCGTGACACCTATTTTCTTTCATTATTACTGCATATGTAGCTCCCTCTTCCAGAAATACAAATTGCACCAGTGGCTTTGTGATAGCAAATTCAATCTCCTGAAAGAGTTTGGGTTTGTCCTGTTCTAATCTGATGCAGTAACAATATAACAGCATGAAACAGTCTTTTATTAATGAATCGCAATAGAGATGTTAAAATGGGCTGATATAGGAAACATTACGAACTATCTGCCTGTCTATGGGAAAAACTGATGAACTACATGGTGCTGAATGTGAAGCTTATAAGAAATGTTTCATCAAAAATTGTGTGTTCATCCAACCTGGATATGAATTCATTCATTCAGTGACTATCTATACCATCCATCCATCCATCCATCCATCCATCTGGACTTATGCTGGACTTGCAGGGGTCTGGAGCCTATCCTGTAAGCAATGGCCCTAAGGCTTGGAATAATCCAGGATGGGGATGTTTCACACAATTCAGCTCATGTGAAACAGTCACATCATAACACTGTATCCCTGTCCATTTGAAATGCTTTTTCACCCTCGTTTGGATGGCATTCCTCACCTACTGGAAAGTAGCAAAGTTTGTCTCCACTCCTGACATTTCCTGACCATTGGACCCAAGACTGTCTGGTGTGCATAAAGCCTCAAGCGAGGCTATCAAGATAACAGTGTAAAGTGGAAGGTATCAGTGTCACCAGAGATAAACATGTTCCAAGCCTTTAGCGCAGCAGAGTCTGCAGCCAGCCCACCACTGCAGGCTGCACAGTGAAGCAGGTGCTGCTCGCTGCAGGGCTGTAAGGCTACTGTAAGGCTACTGGAGAATACCAAAGTGTCCATTCCTGCAGGTCTGCACAGCTTTCTGCCATCACACATCCAATGACACAAATTAGTGCTATTTACTATAGGTAACAAGGTATCCATCCCTAATATAAGTCACATAAACACTAGTGGCCAAAACTGTGGAAACACTTCCCATTTTTAGAGACTGCAGAACTTAATTCCAGTGACTCCAGTTGCTTATGTAATCGTCCAATGCATGATACTTGTAAACATTTTTTGATTGTTTATAAACATTATCGCCAGTATTCATGTAGTCATTTTTAAAGCGTAATGCCAAAAATTTTGGCAACGAGTGCATAATTCAGATAAGATTTGAGTTTGCCATATAAGGCAGAGTTTCCTTTAGTCAGACAACTTTATCTGCTTTGTATTACGTACAACATTGCTCCTGTAACTGCTTCCTGTAAATTAGCAATGGAGAGCACTGATATGTTATAGTGATGGATGTTTAAGGAGGCTTGTCCTCTTACGCTAATGCCCACAGTGAACATTCTCTGGGAGCCTTTGACTTGTGTATATTTTAAAGTGATCATCTATGACCATGAGTGAAGTATCCATTTGTTCGCACTATTGAATACATATGTCTGCATCTGTTTTTTGTTATGCCTGAAGACATAAGCAGCTACAGGACCTCCAGTGGAGCGGCTGGGCCTTTCGTTGATGCTGACTAACTGGAGCCACATGACAGAAAGGATTTCACACAGATTTACTTTGCCCCCTGAGGACTCATGTCTCCTGTTTGAGGTAAGCTGCTTCCTAGCCACAATGATATTTTTGGCTTAAGAGCAGGGCTACACGAGTTATAGCACAAGTCATTGCTTACAATATCATTTGAGTATGTTTATGCATGTCGATCTTTTTATCTTGTTGGATTCCTTGTGATTTTCCAATGCATTGTACTTCTTGATGCCTGACAAATACTAAATGCCATATTAGTTAGAGAACAATATCTAACAGTCGAAAACAAAAACCATACTGTAGACCAGAGTTGTGGTACTCGAGTGGAGACTCAGGCTGGAATCCAGTCTCAGGTCTGCATGTGGATGGACTCGGCCTTGTCACACACTTCAATTTTTGCTGTCTTGACTCGGACTTGAACACCGGACTTGAAAAATCTTCCCGAGTTTACAGCGTATATCTGCAGCCTATATGCAACTTTAGTGACGGTGTTCCCCAGCCCCCAATCTCTGATATAATCGTCAATGATTTTAAACATTATGCACACATCCATTCATGCCCCTCATTGTGTTTACTAAGTCAACAATCATCTGGTCTGCGCACATAAATCTTAAGGAGTTTCTGTGCAAGACATCCAGTAAAAAGAATCTCACTGCCCAATACAGATATCGCAAAGCATCGATAGCTAAGGCAGTATCTATTGACATTTGGAAAGGACAAATAGAGACAAGTACACAGGCTAATGCTACTGTAGCAAACTCAGTTTGTTGAACGGTAATGATTGGCCAAGCAGCCAGAATTTGTTTTACATAATAATCTGGCGATAGCTATCCAGCTAGCTAGCCAATGTTTTACTGATAATTGTTGTTGTACTTGAAAATTGTTAAAAGTCTGTGCAGCTACTGGCTGTAACTTTTGTCCCCAGTCTCCCCCTCAAAGACCTACTGGTGGTACAATTGATCTGCTGGGTGTGGAATCTAATAAGGAACAGGAGTCTTAACCCGCTGTCACACACCACCTTCTGATAAACACATTACACTGTGAGTAGCTGTATAACACATTGTTATTGACACGCTTAAATAAAATTATTTGTGCATATTTTAAAATCAATAATGTCATGCTTGCTGATGGTAGCTACTAGCTAAGTAGTTGTAAAAATAATGTGACTCCTTCATAATAAGACCCCATTGTGTGCAATAAAGGCATAAAATATCCATAGCACTTGTGTTTCTGAAAAGCTGCATGTCGTTGTTGTAGAGTGGAGAGTCCCAGTCATAACACATATCTTACATAGTGTTACATAGTTGTGTGTGCACTTTATGTTTAGTTACATTGTGTGTATGTTTAATAAAAGGTTTGTTAAATAAAAAGCCTTTTAAGGGAACTTTGTATTGTTTTATGTGTATCCTTTGTTTCCAGACCCAATCTTAAAAGTGGTCAGCAGGATATGTTGTGATTCATATACAACAAATAAGAGACATTAAGAGCACATTCCTCATCTTTCTTTGTGAATCTGCGTGTTACTGGGGCCAATTCACTAGACATGCAGAGCATAAGGACAAAACATACATCTAACAAAGACTGTAGTCCTATATCAGACAAAATAATTTTATTACATCAGTTATAAACATGTTATGTTTAGCTGTGAAACCGCACCCTATAATGAAATCTTTATTATTTTAAAGATTATTTATAATTTTATAATAAATCTTTCTTTCTTATTTAAAATCTTTCTCGCATTATTTTACAACGTGACTATTAGAACATAAGAACATAAGAACATAAGAACTATACAAACGAGAGGAGGCCATTCGGCCCATCGAGCTCGCTTGGGGAGAACTTAACTAATAGCTCAGAGTTGTTAAAATCTTATCTAGCTCTGATTTAAAGGAACCCAAGGATTCAGCTTGCACTACGTTATCAGGAAGACTATTCCATACTCTGACTACACGCTGTGTAAAGAAGTGCTTCCTTAAATCCAGTTTGAAATGTTCTCCCGCTAATTTCCACCTATGGCCACGAGTTCTTGTATTTGAACTAATGCTGAAGTAACTATTCGGTTGAACAGCATCCAAACCTGTTAGAATCTTATAGACCTGGATCATGTCCCCCCTCAGTCTCCTTTGCTTGAGGCTGAACAGATTTAGCTCAAATAACCTTTCCTCGTATGACATTCCTCTAAGACCAGGAATCATTCTTGTGGCCCTACGCTGCACCTTTTCTAAGGCCGCTATGTCCTTTTTAAGATATGGTGACCAAACCTGTACACAATATTCTAGGTGAGGTCTCACCAAGGAATTGTATAATCTTAGCATTACCTCCCTTGACTTAAACTCCACACACCTGGAGATGTACCCCAACATCCTATTGGCCTTTTTTATTGCTTCCCCACACTGGCGAGAATGAGACATGGAAGCATCAACATACACACCAAGGTCTTTCTCATAATCAGCTACCTTTATTTCAGTAGGTCCCATAAAATACCTGTACTTTATATTTCTGCTCCCTACATGGAGTACCTTACATTTGTCTATGTTAAATTTCATCTGCCAGGTGTCAGCCCAGTCACTAATTAAATTAAGATCCCGCTGTAGCTGCTGAGCCGCTAGTTCAGTATCTGCTACACCACCCACCTTGGTGTCATCTGCAAATTTCACCAGTTTACTGTATATATTGGTGTCTATATCATTTATGTAAATTAGGAACAAAAGTGGTCCTAAAATTGAACCCTGCGGTACCCCACTATGAACGCAGGCCCACTGTGACATCGAGCCTCTTATAACTACTCGCTGCTTCCTATCCGTTAACCAGTTATCAATCCAAGTCGCTACAGTTCCTAAAATACCTGTCGCTTTGAGTTTAAGTGAGAGCCTCTTGTGGGGAACAACATCAAAAGCCTTTTGGAAATCTAAATAGATGACATCATAGGCCTTCTTATCATCAACTTCCTGAGTAGCTTCCTCAAAAAACTCCAACAGATTTGTTAAACAGGATCTACCTCTCCTAAATCCATGCTGGCTATCCCTCAAAATGTTATTTGAGTCCAGGTAATCTACCATTTTCTCTTTGATTATAGCCTCCATAACTTTACCAGTTATACAAGTTTTACTATTGCATGTGTGACCACTGCGATGTTGCGATATACACCCAATCCCCCCACCTCCCCACCCCCAGCCACATCCCCTGCCACATCCCCTGCCACTGGCCCAAATTCGGTCTCCCCCAATGTCAAACTCCTTCCAGTGCCACTGCCTGTAGACATTAGTGACTAAATAAATTCAGTAAATCCATCCTTCCATCCACCCTTTAACCACTTGTCCTGGTTAGAGTCACATTGGGCCTGGAGTCTATCCCAGGAAGCACAGGGCACAAAGCTAAGGAACACCCAGAATGCAGTGAATGCATGGCGTAATTCCAGTTCTTTCTTTAGCATAGTAAAGATAATACACCCAAGTTCAACATATTGTTTAGAAAGCTCAGCATTGTTAAAGGTTAAAATTTAAATTCAACAAAGACCACAAATTCTTGCATCCTTGCTTGAGCTGTCAGTGGTTAGTGTGAATTTCAAATCACAGAGTTCAAAGTGATTTAAGACTGACCTCACTGAGATTATGAAACTCCCACGAAAACCTGAAATGTCAGAATGCAATGTACCATAAATCCATATGAGAATACAGAGCTCATGACCCAAATAGGAGGATTGTTGAGATGCTCTGAAAGTGGACTTGTGCACAGAAACCACTACTACTACGATTTTTTGATAGGAAAGAACTTAATTATTTTGACTTAATTAAAGCAAATTGCTTTAGATAGGACACACAGTTACTACTAATTCATCAGAACTAAGTTAAAGAGAAATTAAAATACAAATTTCCTTCTTTTGAAAGAATACAAAGCATAACATTTTTGCTAATTATGGTTATGCGGGCCCTGTTTACACTTGGCTTTAAAATGCACCTTGGGCGATCAAATCTCAACTAGACAGCCGAAACACACAGTAATTGTCGGGGACACATCCAGGACACATTAGCATGTGCACTACAAAAGATATATGGTCAAATGCATCCCAGACCACCTCGGCAAGTGGTTTGAGGGATTGGATCACAATGCGTCTTTTTTGTATTTCGTGCTGTCCACTTGCAATCCGATCACTCAAGACGCATTTTGAAACCAAGTGTAAATAGGGCCTTTGGTAATTTGCTCTGAATAGGTGGAAATGATTATTTTTTTATATCTATTTTTGTCACTTAGCCAACCCATCCACCTAACCCCAAGTGTTTCCGTGGTGTGTTTGGGAATCCCTAGTGGAGAGCACTGAAATTGTTTAATGGGTAGTTTCTTATTGTCCAGTTTTCAACACAAGATAAATGGTTGCTTCCCACTTTCTGTTTTCCTATTGTGAAAAAAAACCAGTAACACTTTACTTAAACTGTCATCTATAATGCATTATAGATACCTTCATACATTGGTTGGTATAAGATTTTATAAGGCATTACAGCATCTTCTAATGTCAGACGTGAGGCATTATAGTGTTGATTATATCAACTCCAATGAAGCTCTCCTATAATGCACTATAGATACCTTCATAATGCATTATAATGTCAGTATAACAATTAAAGATGATTTGTACTGCTTTATGAAGGTATTTATAGTGCATTATAGATGAGAGCTTCAGAGAGCATTCATAATGCATAATAAACATGGCTATAATGTGTTATGCCTTTTTATAAATATTTGTAGCTATGTTCATGCTTTATGTAAAAACAATACTTTATGAATGCATTATATTGTGTTATGAATATGTTCATTGATTCTTATAGGTATGGTGTTCATGCAAAGTGTTACCGGAAAATAAAATGTCTAAAATAACAGGGTCCATTAACTTGCTGTCTACTTCTAGTTTCACTTCCACATTGACTTGTCGATTAGAACTCTGTGACAGGGATACCCAGACCTGCTGCTAGAGATCTACCACTCTATTGTAGTGCAACTGACTCTCATATATCATGTTCAACTCAGGAGAACCAGGTGCGGCTCCAGTGCCATTGAATTTAGAGTTTTACAAAATGATTTCTGTGATTATCCAAAGATCAACATAAATACTACAGGAAGTCCAGGGTTTGCAAGAAGTCAAGAAGAAAAACTATGACAAAGTAGTAAAGAAAAATATGGTGAGTTCCTTTTCATACAGAGGACGAGAAGAAGGCATTGGTAGGCATTTTGTTTAACAGATCAATGCTGAGTTCTTGCTCAGCATTGTCCTACTGCAGCTCTGGTTTTTTGCAATGCTTGACCAATACTCTGACAGCTTGATGAAGTTGTTTTGCAGCAAAGATGGTGTCACTGGCGGAAAGATAAAGAGCATCATTTTAGCCATTTCCCAGGTTGATACAAAAGCTAATCATGTAGGCCAAATATATTTTTGCTTGGACTTTCTTAACAATGTTCAGGAATTGTATATTGAAATGTAATTTTCTTGTGTTTCTTTGAGGGAAAACAGTAAATACACCCAAAGAAAATGCCTTCTCAAGGTATTGTGCATGTTTAGCACCATGAAAAGTGTGTTAAAGAGCATGTGGTGAGTGAACTCCACACTTAATAATCTAATCATGTAGTTACAACTTAATGTCTATCTTAGCATAAGTTGCCTATAGAAAGATGATCATTAGTTTTCTGACTTTTTTATTCTGAGCCAACAAGACTTGATATCTTGAAAGCCGAAAAGTAAATGTAATGGGGATCTGTGATGAGAAGTGTGTTATTTTGGCTTATTTATACCTTAGTTATCCACCATAACTTTATGTGTGAAGTCATAAAGAAGGTGTTTTTCAACCTGGATGGACAGAGGTTTTCACCCACAGTGCAAACCTGGATGTGCAAGATACTAGCATCATAGACTACAGAAACTGACCCAGAATTCATGTTTTGGAAGAACCATCCTCAAAATATTAGACTAAGGGGTAAATAAAAGGTGCTTTCTGTTCTTGTGATAGCAGGCATCATTTGTTTTTGATTGAAACACGTGATATAATTTTTTTACTGGCAATTTCTGCTGTTAAAAGGTTTTGGTTGTTAAACCTGAGACTGAGAATTGCATTTTTAAATGTAAATGTAGCTATTTCTAGCCTACACATCTTGCAGTTTTCAAGAGATATGTTTTGTCAGTTGCAACTATTCAGAGATTTTGGTTTCTTAACCCTTTGTTTACTGTATATTTCAAATTATATGCCATTTCATGCAACAAAATAAGTACGAGGTATTACTTCGTTTTGGGGTATTCTTTTTTGTGTGTCTCATGTATTCCCCCAGAGATGTTAAAAAAAATCATTTTTCAAGTATGATTGTTGTAGGAGTGGCTTATGTGATTTAATTGCCACTGTAGAATAGTTACATGCCCAGAGCACCTCCCCGGGGAGCCCACCAGGAGGCGTCCTAGATAGATGCCCAAGCCACCTCAGCTTGCTCCTTGCGATGTCGAGGAGCAGTAGTTCTACTTTGGGTCCCTCCCGAATGTCCGAGCTTCTCACCCTGTCTCTAAAGCTGAGCCCAGACTTTTTTACGATGGAAATTAATTTCTGTTGCTTGTATCCGCGATCGCATTCTTTCTACCTAACATTTGTGTCCATAGGTGATGGTAGGAACGCAAACTGACCTGTAAATTGATAGATTTGCATTCCTTCTCGGCTCTCTCCTCACCAAAGCAGACCAGTATAGTATTTGCATTACTGCCAATGCTGCACCGATTCACCTGTCGATCTCCCTCTCCCTTCTTCCCTTACTCATGGAATAGACCTTCAAACTCCTACACTTTAGGCAGTAACTCATCCCCAACCTGGAGGGGACAATCCACCCTTTTCCAGTTAGGAACTGTGACTTCAGACTTGGAGGTGCTGATCCTCACCCCGGCCACCTCACACTCAGCTGCAAACCTTCTCAGTGCATGCTCACAGCTCAATGAAGCCAACAGGACCACATCATCTGCGAAAAGCAAAGACACGATCCTGCGGTTACCAATCCAGACGCCCTCTGCCTTTTGGCTGCATCTAGAAATTCTGTTTATAAAGGTTATGAAGAGAATCGGTGACAAAGGGCAGCCCTGGCAGAGTCCAACACCCACCGGGAATGAGTCTGACTTACTGCCGGCAATGTGAACCAAACTCTCGCTCCGGTTATACAGGACCTAATGGCCCGTAACAGAGGGTCCTCAGTCACCCCCCACAGGACCCCCCCCCGAGTAACACGGTCATATGCCTTTTCCAAGTCCAGAAAACACAGGTAGACTGATTGGGCAAATTCTCACGAAGAAAAAAAAAATGTGTATGTATATATATATATATATATATATATATATATATATCTATACTGTATATATATATATATATATATATATATATATATATATAAAAACCTGGAATGGCTGAGACACCTTCTGCCCCAGGTACCAGATACAATGACGTCCTATATAATCCATGTCAAGCTATAAGCCAATGGAGAAGCTAGCTAGCACAGGCCCCAATGGATAGTCACAAAATATACCGTGGTCAGCACTTCATTGTTCCGCGACAGGTACTGTGGGCTTGGCTATGGCAGCAATAGGTCTTGTGACAACACAATTGTCCAGGAGGTTCCTTGTGTGGGGACGTCGCAGACAAACGCTGTGCAGGTGGCTCACTGCGCCGTGTTGTCTGCAGTTGAATTCCAGGCCCTCTACACCTGTAACCATGACTGCGGCAAAATGTTTCTCACCATCTCCTGGACCAGTAACAAACTCACGCCTCCTTAATTCTCTTTCTCACCTTCTCCTGTCAAAATTGTTCTCCATCCTACTGTACTATATTCTAATCGAGCTACCATATGAGTTGGAATTGCTGCTGGAATTCAAGAAGCGATACACAATATGTGCATATTCTAGATGTAACATGTACCTTTCATAGATAGAATATGTGTTGGAATGAAACTGTCAATATGAAATACAATCAAATTCTACTAACTTACTTTCATATAACATCCGTCTTCTGAAACCCATTTCATGTTTTAGCTGAAATTAAATATTTTCAGCTGCTGCTGATTATACAAAATAATTTTTTGGTCTCCCATGTTCCATGCTGCCTGGAAAGTGGAAGATTGTTCTGATTTAACAGATGTCATCATCGTTGTTTTCACACAAGGCTCTGTTGACATCAGGGGAGGTGCAATACAAGGTCATCGCTAGGCCGTGACCCTTCTGGAGGGATCTTGTGACACTGGCCATGTGACTTCCTATTGAATGACTGCATGGAAAGTCTTTTTAAATGATGTGGAAGATTGCATGAAAGCTATGTCACACTCACAACAATGGTCATGTGAGTACTGGTAATCAATTCCAGGCTGCATTCTGGGCAGATAATTGTGCAGATGGAACGCATTGGCTGAGAACTAATGGAAAAAGTCATCTTGATTCCCAACTGGTCTGACTGAGAACAAGCACCACTGGCAGGTCAGACTATCAGATCTAAGGGAACTAACATGCTACCGTTATTTCTGCCATTGTCTTGACTCTGAGGGAGCTCTAGCTGCATGGAGCACGTCTGTCAGCACTATGACCTTTCTATGGCCCCACCAAGAGAAATGCATGGAGACCTGAACCGAGGAAATCCAGTAAGAAAATGCCAGTGAGGGCACAGACCACAAAGTCTGCTGCAGCATCTAGCAACGCATTGCAACTGAACCAAATGCCACAAAGTTTCAAGGCCTTCTACCACGGTACTTGTCTCTTTTGATAACCGGAAACTCTGATTGTGTTAATTGTTTTAATCTTTCTTGGTTATTCAATTATTAAACTGATGGCCCGTTTAATGGTGGCTTCTATGTTCACCGTAATAGAGCAGAAGCGATTGCTTTGTTTAAGGTATACTCCACAGTAATGCTTCTAGACAGGCAGAGATGCTGCTGGTTTAGCTACAGCTGAACTTAGGGACTGGGGCTTGTGAGGTTCTGGAGGTGTGATCCTGAAAGTTCCCTATGAATGTTTCTACTTCATAAAGACAGAAATGCACCTAATACTGAGGAATTTAGCATCCAAAAAATACAATTACGGGTGTTTAAATGCTTTAAATTAATTTACATGTAAATACACATTTGAAACTGCTTTGGGCAAATATTATCTTGTATTTTAAAGTCCTCAGAGCAGCAGAGGACAGCAGGCAGAAATTTCAGCAGGAAATGACCTTCTGATAATTGCCATCAGCCATGTGTGTCGAGTGTTATTATGTTAAATCAGGACTAATGCATCTTAAAGCACATGCATTATACAGTATGTGCTTCGAATGTCAATATGAATAAATCTGTCGGTGTTCACTCAGGCATATCACTTCTGTACAGTCAAGGATTTCTGCCCATATGTTTGCACCTTGCAGTGGAGTAACATTGGTCTCTTTACTTACTCATAATTCAAATATTTTCATTGCATTTAAAGCAAGATTTTTGTATCCTATTGGATAGCTGGTCTGTAAGAGAGTCTATATGTACATCCTTTTGGCAATGATGCCCAAACTCCTGATTATAATGAGTAATAGACTGAGTGGGAGGTTCTGTGGGATAGGCCTCCGTCACTGTCAACGGAAGGTTGCTGGTTCAAATCCCATGCTTGGCAGTCACATAATCGCCCATTGAACAAGGTCCTTAATCCTAAATAATGCTCCCGGGTGCTGAAAAAATGATTTGTCCTGTCCTCTGCCCTCAAGCTTTGCTGTTAGCTATGTGTGTCTCAGGCGAGCCTGTATGAAGATTGAATTTCACTTTGCTTTCTACTTGTACGATGATAATAAAAGTACTGTATTCTAATGGTGATACATTCACTAAGTGAAACAATGTGTTTTGACTGAGTGACATTTGATAGCACTGAATATGTAACATGATACTGTCATATTTGGTATTACCACGTGTTCCATAATCACTACATCATAAGAACATAAGAAATTTACAAATGAGAGGAGGCCATTCGGCTCATCAAGCTCGTTTGGGGAGAACTTAACTAATAGCTCAGAGTTGTTAAAATCTTATCCAGCTCTGATTTAAAGGATAATGAAAAGAATAATGCTATGATGTAATAACAAAAATAGCTTACAAGTTTTTTTTTTACATTAAAACCTATTTCAATAATGATTTTTACCTAAACTTTGCATATATTATATTACTCGTATCTATGTCCACCTCTACTTTGAAAAGACTTGCATCACAAGAAGCAGGCTATAGACAGGAAGCACAATGTCAGGTCATCGAAGGGATTAATTAAAATGTTTCAAATTTTGAACTTAATACTTGAACTTTATGATGATCATGCGCATAATCTAAAAGATAAAATCTGAGCACTATTTTTAATGAGCACTGAACATCATGAACATCAATTAATGATGAGGTTCAGCTTCCCACATGAGTATCGTAATCTTATGAAGAGCTTTATAGAACGAATAGAGAAAGGAACTGATACCTTTTGGTATGGGTGGTTTTACCCTTTAAAGTTGTACCATCAGTGGGGATTTGGCCTATTTCTGGTGTGACATCAGTGCATAAATATATATTTTTATGATATTCCATTTTAAGTGCAAACATGTTTTTATGTAATGAATGAGTTTGTTCATAGAGCTTCAAAAAACATGGATAGTTCTGGTCCAGGAAGTAAAAATCCAGACCATGATTTCGTTTCCACCAACCAGTTGAATATAAAGAGTCACAGAGTACTTAACTCTTTGGCTGAAACAAAATCTTGGTCTGGAATTTTACTATCCACCTCTGACCCACCAATCATAGTTTGATTATCTTGCATATTCATCATTGATTATTGTATGTTTAGATTTCATAGTTTGTGGGTTCTTTAAAATATGTGCAATAAAATAGCTCATCACAGATATGAACTTTTTTTACAAATGATTATTTGACCTGTACAGAAGTATATTTTCTGTTCTGAGGCATAGACAGTGCAGCAGTACATTTGGCAGGCTCTCGTGCTGCTGTAGTAACAGATTACTGTGTGGTTGGGATGCGCTTCCTGACTCTTCCTTGGTATGACTTTCTGCAGGGGGGGGGGGGGGGGTTGGGTGCAAGAGCTTCCATCTGCTGTTGCTAAACCTCATGGAGTGTCTCCATCCCTGATTAAAATGGACCCACTTCATATAGGTTGTATATTTATTGATATTAATTACACGCCTAACCAATCCAAGTCAGGGCAAACTTTTAAAATATACGGTGTCAGGTTAGCTGCAGGACATATTTTCATGCACTTTCCTTGCATGGTCAAAAATAAGTCCATTGACTGGAGTTTGCGTTTCTTAATGACTAACTCATGCCGTTCTCTTTCATTCCACCAAACATAGGGCTTATCTTCTCTGTATGCCTGTATTTGCTCCAACATGCCTCAGATAAGTCAGAGTTTAACAGGGAATTATCCAGGACAGCCCCTTATGGACGCTCCCTATCTGTACTGGTGGTCTAGAAAGTTCTGCTTTCTATCCCATTTACAAAATCCTGTAGTGTCGCTTACCGTTGACATTTCCCCGAATGCGTGTTTCATTATGTAAATGTGTGCATGTAAACCATCTTTCTCAATGGACAGTATTCATTGGCTAAGATGTGTCAGCTAGCAATATTCAGAAGTGTTAGTTGAAAGTATAACTATGAACATTTTGGATGCATTTATATTACAGGAAATGGTCAGATTTTCTGATTGTCTACAGACAAAGTTTAATTATGAGAATAATATTGGTATTAAAAATATTTCACACACACACACACACACACACACATATATATATATATATCAGATTTTTTTTTCATTAGTTCATGTTTGCTCTGTTGCCCCACAGCTATGGAACCATCTTCCTGTCCAGCTGCGAGTTACACAGAACCTGGACTCTTTCAAAGCAAATTTGAAGACTTTTTTATTTAGGAAAGCATACAACTGCTAAGATATCATATTTAGTAGTAGTGATATTTTTAGATTTTATGGACATTTTTAACTTTGTTGTTTTTAATGTGGCACTTTGAGATTTTGTTAATGAAAAGTGCGTTATAAATAAAATGTATTATTATTATTATTATTATGTAATGAAATGTAATGTGGTTTTATTGCTGGATTACATGACAAACAATGTTCATGTTAAAGTAAAGCTGTGACCTGTTAAACCAGCATTGACCATTCTGGCTTTTTTACAAACCAGGGCTCAATATGATTATTTTTAAAGCAACTTCCTTATCCAACCTTCTCTTATAAATTCATATGTGCTATTCAATAATAGAAATTTACCTTGTAACGAGTAATTCTTCCCTAATGTTGTATAATTTGGAGCAGACAAACATATGTAGTTATTTCTTGATTTTAAGGTGGGATTTTAGATCCATTCATAGAGTCACAATCGTGGAACCACACTTGTTATTCATAATTTTTGTGAAAATAGGTATGCCTGACAGTATCTACCTAAAGGTCCCCTCTATTATTATGAAACATTAATTCTCACTATAATTAACAGCTTGTAATGTTAAAGTGGTAATAACGAAGATACTGTGTGGTCTCCTTAGAGCAGGATTCCACAGTGCACTTAAAAACAGTCCAATGCATCATTTTCGGGGGAAACACCTTAGTACACAAATTTCAGTGCCTGAGTCAGCCTAGATTTCTTCATATTTTACATACTTAGCTGTGGAAATTATCCACTGGTGTTTTTGAGAATATTATGAGTATATGTCTAAAAGAAGTACTGCATGGCTTTACTGGTTCAGCAGAATATCTTCAACCACGGGGGTTACGTGACTCTTCTTCATTCAGTCATGTATTTGTTTGCTTGTATGTATGTTTGTTTGTTTATTTTGTTGAACATAAGTCCGTAAGATCTTTATAGTTACAATTGCAATGCTTTTTTGTGCTTTAAGGAAGTTCATTCTATTTTTGTCAGAGAAAAACAAGATATTAAAAAGGATATCTTTAGTTTTAGTTTTTTGTTACTTTGTGAAAGAAATATGCCTTTGTTTAAATGTGCATAAAAAATCAAAACACTTTTCAGTCCTTGCCTCAGAAAGATTAATAATCCCATACCTGCATTACTGTAATTATCATGCTTCAGCAAACAATACAGAAATGCTTTAATATTCTCTTTGAATCCTCTCTAAAAATGATCCTGTACTCAGCTGATGATGCAAGTCTAGATGGAGAGCCTGAAAACCTATTTAGATAGAAGTACAATCATTTAGCACTCCACACTGCTACAACTAAAAAGGCTGCATAAAGGGGTACTGAGGACTGGTGGTGTCATTTCAGTCTTGGGGAGGGGCAATGTCACTTGTTTTTAATGTATCATCTCTTCTCAGAATGCACACCCTTAACCCGATTCACATATGTGGCTAATGACAAATTAACACTATGTTAGTCTAACTGCAACATTTTATGAATGTCAATGAATACAGACTGCAGAGTCAGCTTGAGGAACTTGAGTACTGCAGTCCATAAAGAACATTCCTCTAGCAGTAACCCAAATCTGAGAAAATCCACTAGGCAATGTGAGCAGAATTGCATAAAGTCATTTTGCGAAAGCAGTGAAAGTGGTAGTAAGGGGGGAAGAGCTGTTAGAGACTCTTGGCTGTAATTGCAGCCAAAATTGCATCAATAAGCTAACTATGGCAAATGAATGAATTTAAGTAATTATGCAATTAAGTCTTCAACTTCGTTTTTTTGAAAATGTTGTACAAAATACTCTTTGTGCCACACAAAGACTCGCCATAGGAACGGCCTGAATAGTACGATTTTGAGGCATAATGTTTGCCGGACACAAATACTAGGGGGACACTGCAACGCTAAGGTAGCCATAAGAGCAAAGCTGACTGCAATGAAGAGAGGTGTGAACATCACCCCTTGGACAGCAGCCATGAAGTCACCACACAAGTGAATCCTTACCTTCCATCCCCCAGATGTGAGACCATCCTCAGATCAACCACCCGGTCCCTGCTGAAAATAGTGGTGCACAGGGATCAAGTTGAACTGGCTGTCTTGCAACCTACTATTAAGACAAAGTGTTACATAACTGTGTTTCATCCCCCCCCCCCCCATGCTGTGAGGTCAATATAAAGAGGAGGATCCTTAACTGTCATCTTGCTTTTTGTGGGAAAATGAGTCCCAGCTTTCTATGTGCTGCATTATTAATTTGTGCTGCTACATCATCATTTGTTTTCATTTCTGTGTCAGTCTCACATTGGTCCTGTTTCACAGCATTTTGATTGGTTTACTATAAAAAAGATTCCGCCCCCATATCGATCCTTTGCCAGAAACAAGTGCTATCGGTAAGGCAGGCTAAGCATCTTCGAAAATCGCCACTGTACAGAATGCAGACTGCCCTTACTAAGCTGTCTCCTCTCCCTCGGTCTGGCTATGCCAGCAGTTACTATGACAACAAATAGACATTTTCGATACACTTCATAAAAGTGCGTGTCGCCATCCCTCCCGTCTCAACCCATATCTTCACCTAGACAAAAAGCCTGCATGCAGAGGCTCATTTTCTGTAAAAATCTCTCACCAAATCAAGTTCCAGATTATATTGTTTATGTGTCTTTGCGGATCTAATACAAATGCAAAAACATTATAAGTGTTTAATTGAAAGTCGTTAAAATGTTAAATAAGACGCACAGGTGATTAATGCCTTCTGTGGACCGTGTCTGGAACGCCACCCCCCCCCCCCCCCAGCAGCTGTCACTCTCTTCCTAATAAGACCACGCGGCCCCATGAAGGATACGACTATCCGAAAGGGGGCTATGTGGCCAGAACGGAGGACACAGAGGTCATGCCTGTCACAGGAGCCCCCACTCACCCACAGTCCAGAGCACTCTGGCATTCCTGTGTAGCTTTTGCTGGGTGGGGGGGACAAGCTCTGAGGGGAGGCCACTGGAAAGTCATTCAGCAATTTATTGGTCTCCCACCCAAGCGCCTGGCACATGCTCTCTATCTATCTATCTATCCATCCATCCATCCATCCATCCATCCATCCATCCACCAGGCACATTGCCACATAGTAAAATTAAGGTTTGAACCCCCCTCACCCCAATATTTTTGTTCCCAACCAGGCACATAGATAAGAGACGTACCTTCTTCCCTACCTTCTTATCTACCTGCCTATGTATCTACCTAATCACACATAGGAGCACCAGAATAGCCCCACTTACAGCCTGGCATACATGCTTACGTATCATTGTAATAGCCTCTCCTCTGGTTCTCTGTCCTTCAAGGGCTCTGCTTGAAATTCAGCACAAGCTGTGACAAGCCACACGGCTTTTTTTTTCAGACAGTAAGACGACAGTGATTACATGTGGTAAGATACTGGTAAGTGGGCATTAGTCCTGCCACCATCCCCCAGGTCTCCTGCAGCAATTCGCTATGCTTCTCTGCACAAATTGGACAGTGTAGAAAAAG
Organism: Paramormyrops kingsleyae; assembly: GCF_048594095.1. Classification (NCBI taxonomy): domain Eukaryota; kingdom Metazoa; phylum Chordata; class Actinopteri; order Osteoglossiformes; family Mormyridae; genus Paramormyrops; species Paramormyrops kingsleyae. The sequence continues at coordinate 30,342,591 of NC_132807.1, read as the reverse complement.
AGGCGCTGAGTATACAAAGGTGCAGTGTCACACCTAACCAGATGTGTGCATTTTACAGGTTTATCTCTAGGCCAGACTCTACATCTATATTTATCCTTCGTCCCACTGCTCTTCTCCATGTGAGGAATCTCACTATTCTCCTATTCTTCTGTCGGATTGCGTGTGCTGCTGGGATTGATACTAGTGGCTGTGACCTTTGAACCATGGCAGCGTTTGATAAATGCTCCTCTCTCCGCGTAGGATACAGGCTCATTCACAGGCAGGGAAGCATCTCTGAATGAGAGTAATTCGGTGTGAAAATCATAGTGATGTACAGAGACCATCAGTTAAATGGCAGCTATATAAATAATATCTGCATTCCAGAGATCTTCTGCATGTGAGAGTGAGATGTCCCACAGGAAAGAATTGTGGCAAACCCTGGCCTGCATATCTCAACGATTCAGCATTAATCAATCGGAACACAAGTATTTCATGCAGTTACTATATTTGTTCATGATTTGTACTTGAGTAGTACCTGAGTTACTAAGGTATTTGTGCCCCCTCAAGTGAAGTGTTACCAAAAATTCTGCTAACAGAGAAATTTTTAGAAGTTAATGCTGAAAATAAATTACATTAGGACCCCTCCCACCCACAACCTTCAACACCATAATCATAATTCTTCGCTAGTGCAGGTTGGCCAATGTTTGCTATAAATCCACTTGTTTGTTAGATGAACAAAGCTCTATGGATGAGGCCAAAGGACCCCCCCCCTGGGGTTGCATGGTGGGAGGCATGTGGGCACAGGGTGTCCTGTTTCAGGTTTTCCATGCATACAGCACAGGGCTGCCATATTGAAATGCTGCATCACGTTTGGCCCTGCACTGCTGAGCGACCGTGGTAGCAAGGCATTGTGCACGTCTGCAGCAAAAAAAAGACAGCAGAAAGTCCCCACCGATGCGTGACATGCTTCGCTGACGAGTCTAGTGTCACCGTCACGAGCGATGAAACCTATTCTTAGGATGCACATGCAAGTGTAAACCAAGTCAACTATAAGGAGACCACATGTGCCGAGTGGCTTCCAAAAGACTGCAGATAAGCTCGATGCATTTGAAGTCCATTTAGTAATTAAAACTGTAATTGTTTATAATTGCAATCCACAGTCGGAACGTCATCCTGATGCTGTAGGTAAAAAAATACTGTTCGTATTTTATAATGGTATTTCTGGTGAATGAGCCCAGTGTTACATAACCATCTCTCATGGGTAAGGAAACCACAGCAGCATGTAGTATATCCTTATTTCCTGTGAATGGCTGTGCCCTGCTGTTATTTAATGATAAAAATACAAGCACCTCATGTTTTATATATGTATATATAAATACACTCACCTAAAGGATTATTAGGAACACCATACTAATACGGTGTTTGTCCCCCTTTCGCCTTCAGAACTGCCTTAATTCTACGTGGCATTGATTCAACAAGGTGCTGAAAGCATTCTTTAGAAATGTTGGCCCATATTGATAGGATAGCATCTTGCAGTTGATGGAGATTTGTGGGATGCACATCCAGGGCACGAAGCTCCCGTTCCACCACATCCCAAAGATGCTCTATTGGGTTGAGATCTGGTGACTGTGGGGGCCATTTTAGTACAGTGAACTCATTGTCATGTTCAAGAAACCAATTTGAAATGATTCGAGCTTTGTGACATGGTGCATTATCCTGCTGGAAGTAGCCATCAGAGGATGGGTACATGGTGGTCATAAAGGGATGGACATGGTCAGAAACAATGCTCAGGTAGGCCGTGGCATTTTAACGATGCCCAATTGGCACTAAGGGGCCTAAAGTGTGCCAAGAAAACATCCCCCACACCATTACACCACCACCACCAGCCTGCACAGTGGTAACAAGGCATGATGGATCCATGTTCTCATTCTGTTTACGCCAAATTCTGAATTCATTTGAATGTCTCAACAGAAATCGAGACTCATCAGACCAGGCAACATTTTTCCAGTCTTCAACTGTCCAATTTTGGTGAGCTCGTGCAAATTGTAGCCTCTTTTTCCTATTTGTAGTGGAGATGAGTGGTACCCGGTGGGGTCTTCTGCTGTTGTAGCCCATCCGCCTCAAGGTTGTGTGTGTTGTGGCTTCACAAATGCTTTGCTGCATACCTCGGTTGTAACGAGTGGTTATTTCAGTCAAAGTTACTATTCTATCAGCTTGAATCAGTTGGCCCATTCTCCTCTGACCTCTAGCATCAACAAGGCATTTTCGCCCACAGGACTGCCGCATACTGGATGTTTTTCCCTTTGCACACCATTCTTTGTAAACCCTAGAAATGGTTGTGTGTGAAAATCCCAGTAACTGAGCAGATTGTGAAATACTCAGACCGGCCCGTCTGGCACCAACAACCATGCCACGCTCAAAATTGCTTAAATCACCTTTCTTTCTCATTCTGACATTCAGTTTGGAGTTCAGGAGATTGTCTTGACCAGGACCACACCCCTAAATGCATTGAAGCAACTGCCATGTGATTGGTTGATTAGATAATTGCATTAATGAGAAATTGAACAGGTGTTCCTAATAATCCTTTAGGTGAGTGTATATATACACATATGCACACATTTCTGCAGAGATACAACATTGCAGCTACATATTTGAGAGACATTTCATATTTTCTTCCAATTTCTATTTATTGGCCATGTAAGGACTGTACTGTACATGATGACCTCTGAAGGGGGTCAAAAATGCAACATCAGATGATATACACATAGTAAAATTAAGGTTTAAACCCCCTTAACCCCAATATATACCTTAGTATTATAAAATGACCTCTATTAGCATGAAAAACTGCAGCAACATATTTTATGCTTGTTTCCTGTGAATGGCCATGCATTACTGGCATGCTTGGTCAATATACTGTACAATAACCTCTGCAGCAGAATAAAGCCACATAATTATTTTTTAAATCCATTATGAATGGGCCCTACTTAAGGACATCTGCAGTGATTCGACACTGCGGCACTATGTTTTATACCCTTATTTGCATTGAGCGGCCATCGGATCGCATTGCATAATACCAAAATTGCAGAGTCATATTTTAAATCTGTATTTCTCATGAATTGCCATGGATTCATCTTTCCTTGTAATCTCTGCAGCATCGTATTTTATACCCTACCCATATTTAATATTTTTCAAAATGAAATTTTTATGACAAAAATTAACCAAAAGGAATTAATAACAACCTCCACCTACCCATTATCCTCCCCTGGGGTAGGATTTTTTTTCCATTGTGCCTTTTTCCCATGAGTGCTAAAAAAGGTGCAGACAGAAATATTCGGAGCAGTTATATCATAAAGGGCCCCACATCCTGACAGCTGAGCTGTAATGTTTGAATACACAAGGAGATACTCACAGTGTCATTGTTGGCCTCTGACTGATGTTCTTGGTCCACTTTCCAAAGAATAGTAATTACTTGACACAGAACTCGTTTTAAATATTTAATCAACATTTAACATGAAAGACTTTGGTATCACGTATCTAAAATTCCTTTTACGTTGCCATGTCAGAAGTCCACCCTTAGTTGCATCTTCAGTCATGCCAGTGTGCAGAGAGATGGAGAGGAGCCCACACAGCAAACAGCACACAGCACACATCTGCTTGCTTTGTGTTCCTTTAATAGATTCAGCTTTGAAGTCAAAGTTTCACAGACATTTCTTCTCTCTCACGTCTCATATTGCTGCCTACAAAATTATACAGTATCAATGTAGAAAAATCAGTAAGTTGAATGACTGCTAAGAAAGAAGTACATAAGAAGAAATCAAAGAGCCCCTATAATACCAAAGTAGCACCCAAATAAATAACAAAAAAAAATGCATATTTCATTGACTGAGGTGGTAAAAACAAAGTGTCATGCAAAAAAATAACACAGGGGAGAGAAGTGCAGAGATTTAAACAGATACGTAGGAGCACAAGAACAAGCAACCGTGGCCACAATCTGACCATAAAGATTACATACTTAAGGGTGTCTAGCATCTCTCTGTTTTACATTGAGTTTACATTGCGTTCCCATGAACCATTCACCAGCATTTCTGAATATATAACGGCACTGTAACCATACAAAGTCCATGACACAACATGAGCTTAAACACTGAATGTTTAGCCATTAACAACTGTTTTCTTATTGCAGAGACTGGAGATATGGTATCTTAGGGAATGTAACATGTATATAAACCAAAACATGTAGTTGCCAAAATAATAATAATAATAATAATAATTATTATTATTATTATTGTTCTTCTTATTATTATTGTTCTTCTTCTTATTATTATTATTATGATGCCAGTGGTACAATAAACAAAAAAATGACTGATGAATTAGTCTTACAGTTTTGTTACTTTGTATTGGAAGCATATTTTCTGGTAGGTTGGAGAAATATCCATTGCTTACAAGAAATTTAACACAGTAATTGAGAATAATTGAAACTGTTCAAAATTTGTAAAAATTATTTATAATGAACGGCGGGGATTTTAAAACATTTTTGCATATGCTGAGTAAGTATCTGTGCAGAAAAGGACATACAGTTGACATAGAGTTATATTAACCAAATCAGTATGAGATACAAACTAGAAGAATATCACATTAAAAAATACGACGTTTTGAAAACAAGCCTGACCGCCTTGAAGTCATACTATTATAAATGACTTAACAATCAACCACAACGATCTAATCATAAATCAAAGTGGCCTGTTATTTAAACATAAATCACTGCTCTTACTTTGTGCACTTTAGGGAACTTGAACAGTATATTTCCAATACAACACTATCTTTTCAAGTTAATGAGCTACAGATACAGTTCTAACAGTGAGACAAACAATGTAACGCCCAGTGTGCAATGGCTTTGTTTACAGGGGTCATTGCTGTAGACAAAATCCATACTCAGGTATAGGCTGTACTGGGATGTCGAGCTAGTTACATCTCCTGCACTACTGTCCACAGGGTTAAGTGATGCCTTTACATCTCTGAAAAGGGAACCACACCTGCTTGTATGATGTGCTTTAACTTCTTTATGAGTACTGTGATTCATATACCAAGTCCACATTATACGACTAAGTACACTTCATTGAACTGTCTCTGCAATATGAGTATTCACACCTTCAGCAGACAATATAACAACTAAACATTTAATCGGGATGCATACAAAAGAGGTTCTTAACAGTCTAGAAGGTCACATGAATCTGCAAATAGTCACTTTAGGTGGCTAAGATCTGAACTGACATGACATATTGGAAACACTTCATTTCAGCTTGGGCTGGTTTCTAGCTGTCGTAGATTTGAACTCAGCACTACTCTGTAACTTCATAAGACACTGATGATGATACTAGATTACAACTTTGGTTATCTAACTTTCAAGTTTATTTTTACTGAACAAACATACTTTCATAAATCTTTGCATACATAAGACCTAAATGAAGTAATGCGTAGACAAAGCGATTGCACCTGGTTCTCTCATATATTAATCAATCGCACATTAATTCTGCAATCTTAGCCTCTCAGAGTTTTATGTGAACAACAACATTCCAGCATTCTTTAAGGAATCATGAGATTATGTGAATAAGGAGTTTGTGCCACATGTGTATGTTACCTGACATCTGTAGTTGTTACTGCTGTACCGCAGTTATGTGAATAGTATTCATACACAATGCACTCAGCCTGAATGGAGCGAATACTGATTTTACACAATATGAAATGTTGGTGTGAGCAGATGGTTAATGCTTAAATTTATCAATGCATAGCCAAGGTAATTCATTAATGTATACTGAGAGAGGAAACAAAATGTACCTTGTTTGTTAACGATATGAGACGAGACGCTACAGGAAGCATCTGGCCACAGTGTGTTTTGTTCCTTTTTGACATTATCCAATAATATCAAAAACAAATGTAAATGTGTTATAATTGCATTGAAATATTCATATTTGCTTTTATCAAAACACTGATAACACTAGGAAAATGTATGTAGCCTTATCACTAACCATGTCCAATTTTGCACTTGTGTGTCAGTCTATATGCATATATGCTTAAACATTTATATATGAATCTATACAGATGTATTTGGATGAGTGTACATATGTATATACTCAAACACACACACACGCACACACACTTGTTAAGGCAATCGTCTGCATTGTGCGCCACACTTCGACATCTTCTTGTGTTTATCTCCAAAAGCTTTCCAGTAGTTGTGGCCAAGCTCTCTTCTTCAGGCAGCATGTCTCCACAACAACAGTACAGTCTTCTGGACTCTTCTGTGCTTTAAAGTACTGTGTCAAAACAGAAGACAGCAGGGCAGGAGCGTCACAATACTGCCTCATTAAAGGACTGAATCGGCATTTTCTTTTAAGATGCTCGCTTATTGGGCAGCCTCCAAATTCCATCCAGCAGAAATGTATTTGATGTTAAATATAGCATAAGCACAGTAAAATCAAAGCCTTCCATTACCAATACCAGCAGTGCTATAGTAAGTGCAGGATTCTACTTACTGAGATCTACATACCGACTATGGACTGAGTTCTAACAGGTGACAGATGCTATATATCAAATCAGCACTGACCAGAGGCAGGCAAAGCCAAAACCCAGCAGAGTTTTACAGCTAGTTATGAGATCCAGAGACATATTTACAACAGCTAATGTACGGTGTAACGTAATAAAATGTAATAACGTGCAGCAAAAACACATCACATTCCATTTCAAAGACATAAACAAAATACATTCTTCTGCAACATGTATTAAATGAAGACAGTTTTCCAAATTGGGCCAATTTTAAGTGATTCATAGTCTTGGATGCATAAAATGCCCATACAAAACTGCCGAGAGGGAATGATGTTTTTGTTGCATTGTGTACATTTTTTAAATGCTCTGCACATGGTGTTTTCTTTTGTTAAGCCATGCAATTTTGAAAGCCAGCTTGTTAGTTCCACTATAATTAGGTAGACCGGCCTCTTTGTTTAACACCTGATACTGTACAAGGCCTCCACGCTCTCCTGTTTTTCCAGAAAGTTCCAGAAGGAATCCCAGCTTTGTCTATATGACACGATTCACTGTGGAGAGCAGTCCCTGGCCTCTGGCAAAACTGTTTTATAATCAAAGTAACTTTATGAAACCTTGCATGAAAGCAACACCTTCTCGAAAGCCTCTCCAGGAAAAATCCAAAGACACACAAACACAATTTCCTGGCAAGCAGAAAAATATGGTTCTCCTCAATGCTATAGCCGCACTGGACTGAGTCTGCTCTTTTCCTTAGTCGTCAGGAATTTCTCTTGCCATATGGGCCCACATGTTTTGGAAAAGGATAAATCTGAATACTCCGGCTCAAACTCAAAAATCTGAGCCTGACTGGCTGCCAAAGGTGTTCTAGATACCGGATCCTCACATTTGGAAGAAAATATCAGTTGGAAAAATAATAAAGGTCACCTGAGCCAGACATGGCACAGGCTTGAATGCACATGTGTAGAGCAATGTAGCAAAAGTTGGACCAAAGTACGGGCTGAAGGCCAGAGAAGATTAAAGTTGTGTTTGATGAAGCCTGGCTTAGGACCAACTGCCCAGCAAGCCAACCATGGTCTGCTCTCAGGAAGATAGGTGTGTGAAATAGGATCTCAGGGACTCTGTTTCTAATGGTAATCACTTCCTGTTTGGTGTATGTTATCCCGTCTACTGGAACTGAACTATTTGAGTGGATATGAGCTCATCATTTGCAACAGGATGAGTAGTGGATTTAAAACCTTAGATAAATGTTTCTTTTTTTGTACATTACAAATCCCTGCAGCTTTTTGGAGTACGTGTTGTGATGGTGTGACTGAAACCATTACTCCTGAGCTGAGGTGCTACTGTGAAAGTGTGATGACATCACATACAATGTCACCTCTAGAAGAACTCTGCATTTCACATCTATACCTTAAGTGTGGATGGGTGTTATGGCACACAGTGGAATCAGCACAGGCCTCATCTCATTTCACTGCTACTTCAAGCAGCTCTTCTACACTGATTTAAATATCGCTTTGCTAAGTGGGAGGAAGGTGACAGGGTAGCTTATTGTTCCGAGGATTGAATCCAATCCCGCATGGAGTTATGCTTTCCTTGTGTTGCATCGCTATCAACCAGTCCATGACATGCAATTTTATTAGTTTCTAATTCTTATTTTGTGTGTTTGTGTGTGTGTGCATGCATGTGAATTATGTTTATATTACATTGTGGGGACCAAATGTTCCCCACAATGTGATATAAACCTGATATTGTGACGTTGTGGGGACCATTTTTCAGATCCTCACAAAGGTATGTGAATGCCATCAAAAAACTGAAAATGCCAAAAGACTTGTATTTTGTTTGGTTACTTATGGTTAAGGTTAGGGCTGGGTGGGGGTTAAGGTCGTCATGTGAAATCAATGGAGTGTCCTCACAAAATATAACTACCACCCAGTGTGTGTGTGTGTGTGTATAGTCTGGCCTTCTGCATTGTGCCCTGTACTGACTGGGACAGGCTCCAGCTCTCCCTGTGACCCTGTACCGGATAATGATTTGGAAGATGGATGGGTTTTATGGAGATGTAGTACATCTAGTGATCTCTTCATGTGAAGTAAAGGACATTTTTCTGTTCTCACATTATGATTTTCTAAGGATAAAATAAAAATAATGCAACATTCACCTGGTTTGGCTTAAATCTTCTTAGTTGAAGACATAAACCGTGGCGACATCTTAATTATTGCATTTTCATTTTCTTAAAGTATGAGTCCCCCCCCCAGAGGCTGTGTACATGAGAGTGCAGCTTTCCCATGTTCCCCTGTAATTGCAATGGGACATAAATGTACAGGAATCCCATCCATTGGCAGGCAGTTACCGCAGAGTGACTCCGAGTGCTGATCAGAAACCCAGACACAGGACCAGTTTGTGAAATTGCTCAAGTGTTTACACCTGCCGAATTACTGAACATCCTCTGCAGAATGTGGAATTTATAAATTCTAAGACTCTGTGGCTCTGCACACAATGAACACACTGCTTACTAAATTGTAATTGGTTGACGTTCCCTGCAATTTCATTTACAGTGAGTTCTCAACGATTAATTAACCAATGAACTATGAGGAGATTACCTTAAGCTTGCTTGTAATATGCTATTTGCCTCACATTTACATTACTTTGAATGAAAGCATCTTATAAATAAATACGTGTAAATGTGGCTTGTCTATGTGTGAGTGCGTGTTGCTGCTCTTGACTGTTTAAATTATGTGTGTGCTGTTGTTTCCTATTGGACAGCATCCGTAGAAAATCACATATGATTTTCTAGAATGACAAAGAAAGTTTACCATCTGAAATTGCTAGCTCTCTACACTTCACTTTACATTAGAGGGTCACATTGAGTCAAAGCCATTTTATTCATGGTGGGTGGACTGGCTGAAAACAGACCCTATTATCTTTCTTGATGGTAAGCTAGTGACCTTGAGAAAATGGACATGCTTTGAATTTTGTGAATGAAGCAAGTGACAACTTATTGAGCATAGAAGAAGATTGCGTTCCTAGGACTAATGTGTCACCACCCAAAATATGCTGCAGACTTTTGACTAGACCGCAATGATGGTCGATTCTAAGCTATCACCAAGAGATTACTATGAGAACTGTAGAACACTAACTGTTATACAGAATTTTAAGAATACTGTCCAAAGATTCATCAACTGATTTCAAAATTCCCACACCGCCCCATCAGAAAAGAATCTTCCAAATGGTGGTTGAACCCATGAAATACTTTTAAAAGCATCATTAAGTCCACCCCGAATCACCTTTGTAAAAGGGATCAAATGGCTATTTAAATGCATAGATTCCACGAAATGGTGAGTTAACTGTAAAATCAGGACCTCTCATTACCACTGCTTACCCTAGTGTTATACAGTCAAAAGGTTAATTGACATAGATCGGTGTAGTTACATACAGAAGTATCTGCTTGTTGCTTGTTTATCCATAAAGAATAATAAAAGATTTTACTCTATTGTTAAAAAGCCAAATACATGCAGTGCACTCACACATGGGTTGTTCTGGAAATTGGTTTATTTTGGCCTTCCTAATCCTACAGTCATTTATTTCTTTCATACCCGATTTTGGCTGCCGGATTGGGATGGTGGACATGCACAGGCTAAAATGATGCCTCATATGCCTGTGTAATATGTCAAGGAGACAGACACTGATGGATTGATCCATGATCCATGGGGGGGTGTTGGGCCTCATTCTGGATGAACAAATGAGTCAGAATGTTTTGGCCTCACATTTCCAGCATACGAGAACAAGACCACATTCTGTTCTTGTTTTATGTTGTTCCCCAATGGCATCTGTCCACGGCGACAGACACAAACGCCACCGCAACCACCATAAATTCAAGCAGGTAAACACAATAACCCAGGGTTTTCCAACCCAGTCCTTGAGGACCCACAGACGGTTCATGTTTTTGCTCCCTCCCAGCTCCCTGCCAGACAGTTCACATTTTTGCTCCATCCCCAGAGCTGGGAGGGAGCAAAAACGTGAACTGTCTGTGGGTTCCCGACGGACTGGACTGGGAACCACTGAAAAAAGGCACAAACAAGCCAGACCATGTAGCCACGTTATGAATCTAACATTGACTCATGGCTAATTGGACTGCATGCTTGGAAATAACATTCAGAAACATAAATAAAGCATCATTAATGTGTGTTTTCTGGTGCTGGTGTCAGACTAGCAAAATTTACATTTGGAATTACGAAAATAAATACCTCCCAGCACAACAGTCCAGGAAACAAGAAATCGCATAGTACATTGTAGGTGGTACAAGCGTGGTAGAAAAATGATTATAAAAACGGAAGGTGCATATTTTAATGCAAGTGAGTCAAACATAAAAAAAACAGAAATAAATAAATGGTAGTAGGCCTGATTATTCTGAAAGGAGTACGTTTGGACACATTCTCCATCACCACTTCCAAGGCTTCCAGACAGTGCCATGACAAAGCTAGCATTCCTTAAAAGTTTGTTCCGCCAGAATGCATTCTTCACCTTGTAACTAACCCCTCCTGCCCCAACAAAATCACTAAGGGTGCATCTGAAATAAGTGAGGGTGCACGATTCCGTCAAGCACATGGCAGTCATGGACAGACTGACTTACACCTGCGGGTGCATTTTATTAATTTGAGGGTGCTATGCTCACTTAGGCACCCTTGTAAACTGGGCACTGACGAAACAGCAGCAGTGCACATGGCGCAGGTTACATTTGAATGGTAATCTTTGTAGTGGTAGACTATACATATTGAAGTCTTTTCAAGAACAGCAGTCTACTTGTAAAATCCCTTCATGTTGTCCCGCCAGTCCGTCAGTCATTGTTGTAGATGCCAAGGTACTTATTGCATCGTTAGTACCATTTCTACTCTTTTTCCTTCTTGGATGCTGGCAGGATTCAGTGATCAGGCTCCCTTATGGCGTCACCAATTCCTTTGTCTTTCCAACACTAAGCTGCAAGTGTTTTTCTTATACCACCCAACAAAACCATTGACTAGGATTCTACACTCATCATCCTTCATAGACAATTGAAATTATACTAGTTCAGGGCACTGAGTGGGTAGTAAAACATGAAGTCAAAGAAAAAGTTGCAGGCTGACGAATACAGGAATACGAGGTAAAGCTGAGCTCCAGCAAATAACCACTGTGGGCTAGTTTTAGCAGGTTTTTTTTGGATGCTTTATTGATCCCCATGGGGAAATTCTCTTTATGCCTCCCCCAACTTGCTATCTGTAAGTGAGAGCAAGCTGGCTGTGAGGGTTAGGGTTAGGGTTAGGGGTTAGGGTTATATGTTTTACATAAATAAATGACTTTGACAGAAGATGTTTGCATTTTCACATTTATTGAAATAATCATTTTCCTGATGCAATTTAGGTACTGCACCAAGCCTCTCTTGGTGACAGGTGAGGCATCTTTAACACTACACTCACCATAGGCCTGTCTCTAAAACCAGCCTCATTACTCTCATTTAGTGCATTATGTACATACGTATGTGTACATGAAGGGGAATGATGCAATGAATTTGTCCCCCAGGATAAATGAAACTCCATCCTGCAGCGTACCAAACGTCCGTCGCTCCCCTCACTGTGTTGGCCACACCTCCTCCACACAAGCTGCTGTGGCACCAACATACAACCTAGGGGCTCGACCGCCTTCTGGTTCTACACAAGCCGACGATTCAAAAAGACAATGAATAATTTAGCCCAACATCAGTCTAAGTCCACTGCCACAGCATGAGTAAAGAAATGAGAACCACCGGTGCAACAGATCTTTGTAAAACAATCTCAGCGCTTGGCATTGATAGCAGCCAGCTATCGTGAGAATTACATGGGATATTTTTTTTCTTCGTAGACACAGGTCACGGAGGCCAGAGGGTTACTGTTCGGGGCCAATACATCACTCACACAGGTAGCTGTCAGGTATAGCACAAAGACGTCTTCCGTCTTCTTAATTGGTTTTACAATCGTTTCCTTCTGGAACACGCCGTGTCCAGAGGAAAGCTGACACATATTTTCCAAACGCAGAGCTGAGCTGGGTTATCTCACGAACCCTGGAAAAATACTGCTCTAATTACCACGCAAACAAAATTCTACAGTTTTGCTGATTGTAGCCCAGTGTTACTATGGCAATGTGAATACTTAACACAAACATTTTCAATGTTTCCCTACACAGTGCACATGAGATGCTGGCTCTAGTGTATATGTTCTTTTTTTGCCCATTTTATCTTTGGCAACACAATCATGGAAACATAACTTCCTAGATCAACTGATTGACATAAAGCCCATTACTGTTACAATTTCTCCCAAGATAGGGAGGAATACAGAGGCAAATTGGGTATATCAAGTTATATGTAACCTAGCTGATTCACTGAGGTTACTAATTATTTGGAAACCAGAAAAATACAAATTATGACATCAATAATGATCTCCCAGTTGTCCATGCCGAAAACTATTCAACTGGCAGCTTTAGAAAAATATTCACATATGGGGTGAAACAGAGATTATTTTAATGCACAGACACGGATGCGAGTTCCTAAAATAAACAAGGGAAAAGCAGCTCTAGCAGTGAAAGCCCCCTTTTAGTTCAGTGTTCAGAAATGCAAAGCTCAGTGAAATCAGCAGAATTCGACTAAGGAAAACAGTTTGCAGCTACAACGGGAAAAACACCAGGAGCAGGAGCTCTGGTATGAAAGGGGGAGAAAAATGTTTGTTGATAAACATAACATAAACTCACATTCTATAACTAATTAATAATTAATGTACTAAACTGCACAAAAAGAGAGATATCATTTGCAATCCAGAATATTAATGTGAAGCTAACCTTTACTGATCATGTCTTATCCATATTGCTCAGAACCATTAATTGTTCATACATCTTAAACATGGATGACACCGGAAATAATGTCAATACACAATTAGCGACCATTATACATTTCTTTGTGGATTGCACCCAGGTCCTATTCCATTCCTCACAGAACATGTGCTATTTTCACATTTCCCTTAATACAATCCCAGGCCAACTCTACCTGAAGCCCACCGCCCTCACAGCAGCTCTGTCTGGAATGGATCCTGCAGGGGCTGGATGCCGTCTTTGCCTCCCCCCCCCAACACTGTCAAAAATGACAATTACAATGGCCGGCCTCTTTCACTGTCTGGAGTATAGTTCCATCAATACAAGTACTGTGCAGTGTGTTATTTCACTACAGTATATAGGAGTATTATGAATATTAACTGGCCCAACCAGGAATACATGTAGATTAAGTTGTGTATGGAAATATGTATGGAAGAAAAATTAAAAACTCTCCAAACTAATTCTTGCTTATTGTAATATTTTGGCTCTCATTTCCCTTTATTAGATAAATATGGAACATAAATATTTATGAAGCCATTCTATAAAGACATACTTTGAAAACATATAAAGGAGGGATATAAATTCATCTAACACGATGCTAACAGAGGGCAAAGCCATCTAGGTGTCTGTAATTTTTAAGTTTGAGTGAAAGAATCCCGGCCTTGTCATCTGATATCCATTGGCCATCTCTCAAGCAAACGAACCCCATGACATTGACTCTGCGCCTGCCGCTCCATGCCCATCTTTAGCGGCTTTAATGCCACGTCAGGAGGCAGCAGAAAGGGGGCACACAAGCTGCTGCGTGCCTTTCGGTCAGAACACAGGACACCTCGACGGCAGGGAGGCCCTATCCTTGTGTGGGATGAGCCGCGGTTCAGATGTAGGTCAGGCTATCCGACGGAGCTGCAAGGTAAAGCATCACAGTAACGCTCAGCAGTCTCTAAATTCTCAGTGGACTTCACTGAAAATGCCCTTTCTCTTTAACTGAAAACAATGGCCAGAACGTGCATGTGCAAGAAGCTGTATCTCCTTTTGTAGAAGGACAGTTATAGTCACACAAGTGATGAGTGTTTGGAACATTTCCTTTATCCTGCGCCCAGCTGTCCGGACAGTTGGATGGAGACCGAGGTCACCATCATGAGGGACAGGAAGGTCCTATGTGCACTGTGGGGGATTTCAGCAGCACCTCGTTAGGGAGACATACGGATTGCCCTGTAACACCCATACCTCTGCACACGTCCTGAACAGCCATGGAAGGGAAGCATCTATCCCATTGATCTACGTAGGTTACAACACCTAAATAGCCTGTGTGTCTATGGCCCTGTTTACACTTGGTTTTAAAATGTGTCTTAAGCGATTGGATCAGAAGCGGACAGCTGAGACATATAGCCATATACGCCTCTGCCTATCATGAGTCTCCAAGGTGTCCAGCTGACCACTTGTGTTCAGATTTCGTTCCTGCCTACGTCACTCCCGCTAGAAGACTCTGCCCCGTGCACAATTATTGTGAAGTCTTTGTCGGGGATGCATCAGGGCACATAGCATTTACATAGCGCACATATGTGTATAAATGCATCCCAGACCACCTCAGCAAATGGTTTGAGTGATCGGATCACGATGCGTCTCTGTGGTGGTTTAGACTTAGCACTGTCCATTTGTGATCCGATCGCCCAAGATGCATTTTAAAACCAAGTATAAACAAGGCCTTTGAAACATATATAATATGACGTTTAATTAACCAGGTTTTTCTGTTTCACCTCAAAACATGTTTATGAATTAGAATCACTTCCAAACTTATTAGTTCTAATTGGCTGGAAAACAAAATTTTGGAAGTTGAAGCATTTGCTTAGTAAATGAAACATAAGAACGAATCGACTCTTAATAGCACATGACAAATATAGTGTATAACAAACAAAACTGCCTGTCAGTTGCCAGCAGGTAGACTAGCAAATATAAACACTGACAAAACATTACATCATTACCTTCCACAGGAGGGATCTCCAAACATACGGCTCACAGTCATAATTCACAGCATAAGGTAATTCTAAACTGAACGAATACCAGCTAATATCAAAGACTTCCCTCTTACTTAAACATACAATGCTTAACAATTATATGATGTTCAGTGTTCTACGTCATATAATTTTGAGAATAACAAAGCTTGGGTGAGATTACCGTGCACTATCAAAGAATGAACTATCAAATAAGCCACTCGACAGTAGTTAATTCATTGTAAATTTCTTATGTTCTTATGTTCTTATTGCTATGTTAATTTTAATTGATGCATTTGTTAAAAGCGGATGTAACCACATGTTTCTAGTGGTGTTGTGAATCAGCAAAAGATCAGCAAATAATTCACATTTGGTATCTAGACCATTACTTACAATAAGATTCTAAAAGGTTTAATTTAATTTCTGTGCCTGATTGATGGACGGTTCCTTAATCAGCATCAGTTTCTCTTTCTGACTCTAAACATCACGAAAAATATTTCATTTTAATATATAGGATAAACACATATAAAACATATAAATCTCACCAATCTTATTACTCCTGAGCATAGCTTAGAACAACACTGTTTTATGTACATTAGTTGGAATGCATTGATTTTTAAGATTTGTCACTGAGCCCATTTGTAATGCTGCACTTGGAAATCACATGTGTTTGCACTACATGTAAAAATATATATTAGTGTAAGATCAATATTTTACAATAAATTCTTCAAAGCACTACAGAAATTACCTACAATAACAGCAACAACCACAATAAAACCATTTTCCACACAAAGAAGGAGACTTGAAAGGGCAAAGCACTAACTTACAGTACAATAAGAATTCATGTTGCTGGGAACATGTACTGTGTTTCAATTTACCTTTCTGGGTCAACTTTTATATCCACACAAGTCCCACACACATCGCCTTTCGTTTTTCTGATTAACCCTAATAATGAAGCTGGTCCTTTGGTCTAATGAGGGCTGGTTTTCAAATAGACTACCAGCTATGATCTGAAATCTCAGCGATGCTTGGGAGCTGGTTTATTCATGCACTGAAGGTTGGGAGGGATTCTCAGAAAGAAGACCGTTCAGAGTAAGAAGTCACTCTGTTTTTCTCCACACAGGTCAATCCTGCATATCACTGTCGGCCGTACCGGTCCTGGTCGACGTGGCGTCTTAGGCAAACCTCGCCACCGGAGCTCCCCATCCGAGGCAAAGTGAAATTGGCTGGAAAGTCAACGCCCCCTGCAAAGATGGTGCCCTAGGCGGCCGCCTATGTCGTCTGTAGAATCGATCGGCCCTGACTGCAGTGCAGCTCGCTGCACTGCAGTCCTTTGTGTTTCCCACCCCTTGCTCATATCAGGCATTCGAGCCACTGTAGCACAATTCATGGGGGAAGCGTGTGACCCTCCAGGATACTAAATGATTACATACCTTTTTAATCCTCCTCAATAATATAATTGCTCAGCTGTGCCAGAGGCTTTCATGTTAGAGTCATTTCAGTCCTAACTGAAAAATCATCCCAGATAAATTGCTTGGGTCCTGCAGAGTTCAGATGGGTGGCTGTGAGACAAGGCTGGCTTCTCCATCAATTCAGACCAATAACAGCATGTAAAAAGACTCAAAGCATTTAATAAAGGAATAACTGCAGATCTGCAAAATAAATTAACTGTTATTAAAAAAAATAAACTGAATTATTCTGAAATCTGAAAGTGAGCCATAGCATTGACTATTTGATATTGATGTCGTTTCATTTTTCATGGCATTGTTTCAAGAGTAATTGTTTATTTGCTTTACATGTTTATTGTGAAATGTCCAGCCTGCTAATATTTCCTGTTAAATTAGGTGTGCTGGAGCTGAGAAGGGCAGTAAATGCAGACATTTGATGGCAAATTGATTGAGCAGGAGACAACCTGAGTTTTGTGTGGTGAAATTTCAGTCTATTACATTGCTGCCATGCAACACTGCTTTGAGTAAACAGACTTCTCAGAGGAGGAAGATCTTACAGGGATGCAGCGACCCTTCATGCATGAGCATGTCTGCTGTTTTTGGAGGGATGAGCTGACTGCTCAGATCACCGTGGATCTCTGTCACAGAGCAGCAGTCCATCTCTCTACCAGCCTGGCTCACTCTTCAAGTCAGTGGCTGCACCACATGGACTCTGTATCCTTGTTCTTAGTCAAAGGATACGCAGCAGGGCCGGTTCTCCCTCTCTAGGGGCCTTAGGCAAAGCTTTATTTCGAAGGCCTCCCTACCAAGACAACTGATGATCAAATTCACTTCCTCTGCAATGCACGTATTTCAGGGGTCCTATGTAACAACCTATTCTTATGCCTATAACTACAGTAGTACTGGTATGGTAGAGCACATGCCCAGAGGTGCCACACCTCACAGACTACACAAAACAGCTTCTTAAAGAGCCAGTGAACCACATGCACCCATCCTCCAAAGGGTCTTTAAGCCATGCCACACAGTCTGTGTAGGAAGAGGGGGAGTGGCCATCATGAAAGAGGGAGTCAGGTGATGATTCGCTGTTTGTTTTCTTATCCCCCAAAATAGCTTCGTAAATAATGGCTTCCTGCAGTTTCCCCCGAAATTAATAAAGTCTATCTATCTATCTATCTATCTATCTATCTATCTATCTATCTATCTATCTATCTATCTATCTATCTATCTGTATTTAGTGCCTTTGAAGGGTATTCAATTCATCTATCCCTCTCCTTCACTGTCAGAAAAAAAGAGCACCAGTTTGTACCTTTGCTTGTCACTGGCACTGAACCTTCAAGGGTCTGCCAACTGTAGCCCATCTGTAGGTAAATGTCTTTTAGTCTAATTTAATGTAAAAAAAAATGGACTCCCCAAGGTGCAAAACAACATTAATGTACCCCCAATGGTCCAAAAATGTTCCTCATAGTCCATTTCGGTATCTTAAAAGATACCTTTGCCCTTGAGGGTATAGCCCTAATGACAAGCAAAGGTACAAATTGAAAAATAGCCCTATAAAACAGTGTGGTGCGTACAGTATGACACCAGAGAACATTAAACCTCTGTATTTGGATAAAGACAGTACATTTTTAAGTGATAGTGCATACATGGAGTATAGAAAACCCTGTTCCTGTAGCCTAGAGTCATCTTCAAATTATAAAGTCTTTTGGATGCCTGTCTGGCTGACAACTCATCACTACTCAATAGATATGGAGTATATGGAGTATCAGTTGCTATAGCAACACAGGCAAGTTGACCAGTCACTGCACAGACCACAATCAAGTACTGTTACCAGGGTTAGTACTCTATGCTGTCACAACGTGAAGCACAAGCCATTCACATGTCATGAACTAGCAACCTCAAGGTGTCTTTGATTGCATGGGGATTGCCTTGATCTTATATTTAAACTAAAATTTCATTTAAATTCCAGGGGACCTAAAGGAGGGGAAAAGATAGTTTGCAGGATATAACCTAAGCACAAAGGCGGGAAATAAAGACTACCCTTGAGAGGAGACATTTTCAAGAGGTGCATGCAGGAAATAAAGGGGACTGCATATTTATTCTGTATATTTGGGTGATTCTTGTACTGGACCACATATTTGGCTGTCTGTTTTCTGAAAATTGGAATGATTGTATTTTATGGTTTAAACATTTTATCAGGACTATACCATACTTAGCTATGAGGAATGCATGTTTGCCAAGCTCGGGGGTTGAAAATATTATAATTATGGGGTTTTTGTATATATTTCTCCAGACGTTTTCCACCCTGTTAAGGGCATGTACATGGTAATCACAGAGTTTAAATAATGTACAAGTCAAACAATACTGAACTTTTCTGGGATACTATGTGTCCCTTTTGCTATGATAAAAGTTTCATTCTTGTAGCATTTACAGTTTTAATTTTATGAAGAGTACAATGTCAGAATAATGGAATCCGCGCATTTTTTGTCCCCATGTTGTCTTGTATGAGGAATTTTATTAATTAGAAATAAAAGTATATGTAGATACATTATATGTACCTCATTTAACAAAACAATATACAAATATACCAAACACTTACTGTTGTGATTAGAATATTTTTTTAAATCATTGCCTAACAGGGTGGAATAGAATATAACAGGGTGGAACCGAGTAGGCCTCTTAACAAGTAGATTCAGATTCACAACAACAATACTACTACTACAACTAGTAATAATAGTAATAATAATACCACTGTAGTAACAAATAATTAAGAAATACTCATAAAATAATAATAATAATACTTTTTGATTATACCATTATTATTCATTATCATACACAAGAAATACACTCAAATAATAAATCTACAAGTCATTTTAATGAAAATAATAAATATTCTTGTACAATTTCTACTCAGTAGGCTGCATATCCCATACATAGCCTAACAGGGTGGAACTTAACAGGGTGGAATATTTCTAGCTAATTTAGCTCTAGCTCTTTGAGTGAGCAGCATTTAGCTAGCACACACTCTACAGCTTATCAGCATTTAAATAGCTATTTTTAACATGTTTTTAAAAATATTTTTTCCAATAAATATTTCCCATAATATATACTAACAGGGTGGAACTGTAAGGGTGCCTCAAACCGGTGTGTAATATAAAATTAAGAAAAATACAGGAGAGAGTGACAGTTAAAGCTTACCTTAGTCTTCCAGTTGAATTTCCCCCCAAAAACAAATGATGTCACTTCGTGGAAATGGCTGCATGGATTTGTAATCTTTTTAGGGAGCCAAGAAACTAGAGGCTCACAGGGTGGAAAACGAATGCGGGGACATATAATATATTATATAATTATATATTAATTATATATTATATATTAATTGTTTCTTTCTCTAAATGTAGTATACCCTAGTCTATCAAAATAATAAAGAATAAGTTTTTGGTTTTATAATTTTATAGTTTATATTTACTGAGGAAGTTGAATACATTGCATTTGGGACATGCTAAAATGAGCGCATATTCCAGAGAAATGGTGCTTTAAAGAGATGTAAAAAGATAAAAATAATAATTTATCTTTGTTAGAGCAATAGAAAACACCTAAACACATAATAAAATAGGTTTGTCATAAAGATTTGTCTAATTTTATAAAAGAATAAGAGCCAATTAAACATGAGGACATGAAGATGTGGCCCAAAACAGGAATCACCCATTTGCCTGTAAAATTCAGTTTAATTTAGTTCTTATGGGGAGAAAAGTGGTCACTATTAAAGATCTCTCAATATTAAAAAAAAGCTTCTGTGGTTATTTTTGTGACCAGGGAGAGATATGCTCACTCCGACTATGACCAGTTGCCATATTACAAAGAAGTCAAACACACAATTTGCCCAACTTCTCTAACATGCTGGTGTTGGGTATGGACAGTAATATGACATGCCATGCACTGATTGCCATGACAATTACATTTGCTCGTGGGAGTTTTACTTACTCAAAAGTGTTCTGAAGGCAGAACGAAAAATTATAACAAATCAGATTGTAGAGGAGGTGGGTCCAAGCAACTAGAGGAGGCAGAACCAAGACGTCTAATTGGTTGGTTCTGCCTCCTCTCGTTGCTTGGACCCACATTCTCTAAAATCTGATTGGTTATGTCTCTGAACCAATTAATTTTTCGTTCTGCCCTCAGAACATTTTTCTACAAGTAAAACTCCCATCAGTATTAGATTTGCATCCATTTAGTGACACCCTAGAGTAATGGTGTTAACAGTCAATGTGTTTTTGGTTTTTACCACCATTAAAACTATCAGTAATACATCTCATAACCTATATCACCGGTATCACTATGCCAGGCCTCTGGAAAGTGTACATAAAGGTGGCATCAAAATACTTATGCTTACATAGTAGATATTTCTTCAATATCTTGTTTTTCTGACAATATCTAACATACTTTCCAAAGTTATATATTCTCAAATATATGAACCCTAAGGGAGTATCACTTTTGGGGCATAAGAGGTGATATAGTCCCTTTTACCCCAGTCACTGGATACATGGTGCAATTCGCTGTGATGCAGCTATACTGTTTAAGTGTTTCAGGAAGCCAGGGTTCCTTTTAGCATGAGTGCCTGCTGGGTTTGTGTACCATGCCTGCTACGCTGAGATCTGCACCACTGTGGGTATCTGCTGTTGGCACAAATCAAGCCTTCTCACTGCCTTCAATGCTCCCAAGCCGTTAATGAAAGCCCTATCAACTGGCAAAATAGGACTAAGCAGAAATTATGTGGCAGGTTATAAAAAAATGCATAATTTGGTTCATAAATTAAGAAGCATTTTTGATGTTAACTCCCTATTGTATATAAATGTGATAATCGTTACAGATATTTGGAAGGCAGCCTGCACAAATTATACCAACTCTTTTAAATATGACACTCTGAGATTGACTCATCTATCTCATCATCCAATGCTTTGCAAGTAATTAATCACCAAATATTATAAATGAAAGCTGAGAATTATTACAGAAATATTAGAATTGGTTTGAATTTTAATCACAGCCCTGAGATATCTTTACTGTGCATTTACATTTACAGCCACTGAATATATGAAAATCATACTGAGGCTGTGTTCGTTTGTGATTCAGATGAAGGGCAAATAGGATTTCTGGGTCTGTGGGGGTTTGACTCACGAGGGCTCTATGACCTTTGCACACAAGCACGATTGAGTCCAGGACTGGACAACATTAGTCATTCATTATAACACAGCCAGCGGTTTCACATCTACTCCATTTGCTTCCGGTCCTAAGAAAAGTGACCATTTCCCTAATTAGCATTTCTAGCCCCTTCCCTGTCAGTTTGTAAACTGTTGATTGTCACTTCTATGTTGGGTAAAACACGCGCAAATATTTAATCTTTGACATCTGTAATCCTGTGGATTTTAGTGAAACTCTTTTATGACAGTAGAGCAACTACAATATCAGGCAACTGACAAATTGTACTTTTACTGATTATTTAAATTATCAGTTATCAATTTATGGTACAGGATCATAAGATCACCAGCTACTTAATGGGAAAACACACATGCACATGTAGTTCACGCACACAGTCACATACCAAACACAGAAATTCACCTGTAAATAATGCACTCAGAATGAATAAATAATGTACCCCGCAAGCATAAGAACATATTACTGAAGGTACACATGAGGAATATTTGACTGTGCAAATAAATTGTAAAATAATTCCTGTGAGACAGAATTTTTCAAAAGCACATTGTTGCAAGTGCAAGAGGACTTCATACCTGTTTCCAGCAAAACTAAATCTAGGAAACGACAACCAAGGTGGTTTACTAAGGAAATTAAGAATAAAGTCAGGAGGAAAAGGGCTCTGTTCCACAACTGGAAAATAACTAATGATTTCAAAATCAAGCAGGAGTATCTAAGTCTACAGGCAGAGTTAAAAAATGACATTAGGCTATCAAAGAGGGATGTAGAAAGAAAAATTGCATTGGAGGCTAAGCATGACAGTAAAGGTTTCTTCCAATATTTTAACTCCAAGAGAGCACTAAAAGCTGAAATCACTAATTTACAGGATAGTAAGGGCCTTATAATTGATAACGAAATTGATATGGTAAATGAGTTTAATGATTATTTTTCAAGGGTGTTCACAATAGAGAACACAAGTAACTTACCACCAATTAATACGAATACAGCATCGTCTATGACCAATATATGTATAACTGAGGTTGATGTGATACTAAGCCTAGCTAAACTCAAAATAAATAAATCACAGGGGCCTGATGGCATCTTACCTTTAGTCTTGAAAGAGATGAGGGATATTATTAGCCAACCTTTGACTTTAATATTCCAGAAATCGTTATCTGCGGGTGTGGTACCATCAGATTGGAAGCATGCTAATATAACACCCATATTCAAAAAAGGGGATAGAAGTAATCCGGCAAACTATAGGCCAATCAGTTTAACTAGCATTACTGGAAAAATAATGGAAGCTATAATTCAAGTGAAAATGGTAGATTACCTAGATGCAAATAACATTATAAAGGATAGCCAACATGGATTTAGGAGAGGTAGATCCTGCTTAACGAATCTGCTTGAGTTCTTTGAGGAAGCTACAAGTGAAATTGATCACAAAAAGGCCTATGATGTGATTTACTTAGATTTCCAGAAAGCCTTTGATGTTGTCCCCCACAAACGGCTCTTGTTAAAGCTTAAAGCTGCAGGAATTTTAGGAACTGTGGCAGCTTGGATCAAAAACTGGCTAACTGATAGGAAGCAGCGAGTAGTTATTAGAGGCACTATGTCACAGTGGGCCTCCGTTTATAGTGGGGTACCGCAGGGTTCAATTTTAGGACCACTATTGTTCCTAATTTACATTATTGATATTGACACGAATACATACAGTAAACTGGTTAAATTTGCAGACGACACTAAGGTGGGCGGGGTAGCAGATACTAATCTAGCAGCAGAGAGGCTCCAACGGGATCTGGATTTAATTAGCGAATGGGCTGATACTTGGCAGATGAAATTTAACACAGATAAATGTAAGGTAATCCATGCAGGGAGCAGAAATATACAGTACAGATATTTTATGGGTTCCACTGAAATAAAGGTAGCTGATTACGAGAAAGATCTCGGTATGTATGTTGATGCTTCCATGTCCCACTCTCGCCAATGTGGGGAAGCAATAAAAAAGGCGAACAGAATGTTGGGTTATATCTCTAGATGTGTGGAGTTTAAGTCAAGGGAGGTGATGTTACACTTATATAATTCCTTGGTAAGACCCCACCTAGAATACTGTGTGCAGGTTTGGTCACCATACCTCAAGAAGGACATTGCTGCCTTAGAAAAGGTGCAACGAAGAGCTACGAGAATGATTCCTGGTCTTAGAGGAATGTCTTACGAGGAGAGGTTAGCGGAACTGAATCTGTTCAGCCTTGAGCAAAGGAGACTAAGGGGGGATATGATTCAGGTCTATAAGATTCTAACGGGTCTGGATGCCGTTCAGCCAAATGACTATTTCAATATTAGTCTAAATACTAGAACTCGTGGCCATAAGTGGAAATTAGCGGGAGAACATTTTAAAACAAATTTGAGGAAGCACTTCTTTACACAGCGTGTAGTCAGAGTATGGAATAGTCTTCCTGCTATTGTAGTGGAAGCTAAAACCATGGGTTCCTTTAAATCAGAGCTAGATAAGATTTTAACAACTCTGAGCTATTAGCTAAGTTCTCCCCAAACGAGCTTGATGGGCCGAATGGCCTCCTCTCGTTTGTAAATTTCTTATGTTCTTATGTTCTTATGTAACTTTTCCTCCTCAGCGATATTACCTGGCAACTTAGCATCCATGAAAAATGACAGTTAGACAAGGTTAGTTACAATATAGCTATAGATGCTGCTTTTGACTTTTCTGTTCACAGATATATATGCCATAATACCACAATAGACTAATTATAACAACTTTAATGTTAAGCATTACTGAAGGTACACATGAGGAATATTTGACTGTGCAAATAAATTGTAAAATAATTCCTGTGAGACAGCATATTAATTATTCCTACAATAGGAATATTTTTAAGTGTATGATTAAGTGTATTAGTAGATTTCATAAAATCCATCAAATTTTGGGAAAACATTTTTAAAGTCTGGCAAAAATTACTGAATAACAACTAAAACACCTCAAGACAGTTATTTAACAAGATGCTTTATATCAAACAAAATAATGTATTCTATAATTGAATTAACTGCTAAGAAAATTCAGTTACAGGATGCCTTGACAGATTTCCTACTCAGGGAATGAGATATCTGCCACATCATTCTGACCATCACGAGTCTTGCTTTGTTTGAATGAAGACTGAATCCCCGACTCTCTCCATGACAGCTGAGCACTGTGCACAATTCAGTGTGTTTAACTTTATTACCCAATTATATTCTAAGAAACTGAGACTGCTTTTTGATGTGTGCTATGTCCCCTATCTGTAAGTGAACCATTTGTCCAGCATTGTAATATGCTGTATGCTCTTAGATTATACCGATTTTATCTTATAAATTCTAAATTGATTTTATCTTGTTTTATACAGGATCACATTCACGTGGCATGATATCAATAATTCTTGATTTCAAAGTACAATGTAATGTACTATATCATCATTTAATGTACCACTTACACTACGAAAACAAATTCAGAAAACAGGACCATTGAGAAAATGTAATCACTGTTATAAATACCAGGCAACTGCAGAGCCCTCCTACCATACAGTACGATATACTTAATACTGTTTAACCTTTTACCTAATCATATTATACATGAGATCTCATTCCTTAAAAATATAATATACTTGTTTTCATAGTTTTTGTATAAGTGCAAGTAATGTCTCTCACCTTTATGCCCTAAAGTATACTTCTATCTCACATCCTGATTACCGAATCCATATAATATGCACTGTATCTATCAGTGCTTTTAGTAACTGATGAGTATCTGAAAACCAGCACACCTTTCACTGTATTTGCATCATATTTACATATTCAGAAAACAACACCCAATATGTATTAAATTTCCCAGAAAAATAATCTCCATATTATCCATCAGCACCACATATTTTGAGGAAACAAAGCAGTTAAAAACAGAGCATTAAACACAAAGCAAACAGTAGTATCCAAAACAATAAATATAACACAAGAATGTACCCTGCCCTTGGATCAAAGTAACATTTCTTTCAGTCAAAAACTCATCACGTCAACTTTACATCTCCTTGTTCAATTGCCAAGTTCATTAGCAGTATTTTAGAGAAGTTCAGTTATTGTCTAGACACAGAGTCATTCAAAAGACTTACCTCAGGAAACCAAACAGTGTTTTCATATCTGTGATATACTGGTCTAAATTGGGAAATGTGACTTTATAAAATTATTTACAAGCCCTTTTCAATACAAACAAATAAAACTAGATAAATAAACTAATAAATAAATGTAACTATTCTGTAAGTCTCCCTATAAAATCAAACAAAAAGAAAAATCTGGCATATTACACAACTGTTTTTTTTATAATTCTATGTTGGTATTTGAATTGTATGTCAATGTCAGCATTGTATTAACTGCTTGGTTGGAAAATATAAATGGCCAGTATTAATATGTAACAATTTCTTGATTATTTTTTATGTTGTTATATTAGTATGCTACTGTAGTTGTGGTGGTGTAGTTTTTTTTTATAACTACTGACTGAAGTAATTTTAGACCTGTAATAAACTTATAAAAAATGGTTCTGTGTAGATCTCACACAAACACTCTGCTGTTACAGGGTCCCATTTTGCTATGAATAGATTTTAAAAATGTATATTAATATCAAACTGGATGTTTTGAGAACAGTGAAAGACACGGTGCTGTTGTATATCTGGATATTGTCTACAGCACTTCTTTGTAATTCAATTTATGTTTTTTTTTTTTTTAAAGAAAAAGTGCTTGTTCATCAAACCACAAGTGCTTGGTGTTTTATTATTTCTACATGTATTGATGGATCACATATAAGGTAAAAGTAAGTATAAAAGAAACATACCTTTGTTCAAACCCCCTGCGTCCGGGTTCTTAGGGTATTCTCCAGGAAGACCTTAAGTTCATCTGTGACTGAGGACGTACCGGAAGTCCACAAAACAACAAAAACCCAAGGCTGCGATCACAATAAGCATTTCTTCCCATTGTCTTCACTTATTGTCACGTAACGGATTTCACATCCATGTAGTTAATGAAAAGGAACAGGACTTGTCAGTTTCACAGAGTAAAAAAAAATATATATTCTCATGTAGTAGACAGAAAGTACTATGCATGGTGCAATAAGAGGCATCATGCGATGGTCTTCTGACAATAAACCATGTCGAACATGTTGTCCATGGAATTTTATTCCTCTTCTTGCTAGAAACCACTATACATTGATTCCAACATTGGACATCCACAAAAAAAGGCCCAGTTTGACAAGGTGGCAGGAATTAAATGCGGGGAATGAATTTAGTTCACTTCATGCTTTTAAATGCCAAACACCAAACATACCGAGTGTTTTGTGCTACTCATACTGATGTCTGTGAGTCATTGTCTCACTAAACAACTAAGAGAAGTGCTACGTAGACAGCTCGTATGGAGTTGACACGTTCCGTGCGAACATAATGGTTATCCAGTATCGTTGACGAAATGTACGGATATACAGTAGGCCTATGTATTTATGAGTAATATGAACGAACCGCTCGCAGATCGATCTCTATAGAGCCCTGTGACCAATCGACCATTGCAGCGCGTTAATCTGTTTCATTCATAATGGATATATATATATATATATATATATATATATATATATATATATATATATATATATATATATATATATATATATATATAGAGGCTTATAAGCGCGTGTTTAAAGTGTGTGGAGTTTTTCATGACTGATTATAAACTTGCCGCCTACATTAGTGCAAAGTGAATTGGGGTTTATTGCATAACAACAGCAAGAACACAACATCAGACTTTCTCCATTCTGCATGAATTCGTTTAAAGTGACAGAAAAATTGATAAAGTGCTTTTGCATTATTTCTATATTTTTATATGTGTATTTTTAATTCCTAATGATACTTATGATAGATCTTATATGCACTGGAAGATCCTACCGTTAATATTTTCCACCCCGCTTACTACTTGAAGCTGGTGATTGCAGCATTTTGGGATGCTTTTACATTGAATTCCACATGACAACATAAATCTCATTCATTGTAGCGAACATAGTATTCACGTACATTTTAAAAGTGATAAGTTTGTTTTTGTGACATTTAAAGTAATCAGCGCATCACGGTCTTTGCGTAAGTTAATGCAATGTAGCCCGTAATATGAAACTAGAATTAGACCTAATGTCTGGTGCTTCTCGTCAGACATCTGTTTGTAGTGATTTGGGGTTGGTGCTCATTTTTCTGAGGAGTTCTGTGCCGTTTCCTTTGCTCGGACTTTGTTTTTCTGCGCCACATAATGACTCGGTCACCCCTTCCTCCATTTCCATATACTCGGCTTTATCTCCTAAGGAGGAAGCCGTCGGGGACCCCTTGAATTTCTTGAGGAAGTTTGTCGGGAAATATGGGCACGGAGGCATGTTTTGTACTACTGGCGTTTGATCTTCATTGTCGGTCTCTCTGTGATAAAAGTAATTGAAGTTGGACACAATGACCGGGACGGGCAGAGCTATGGTTAACACGCCGGCTATGGCACACAGGGAGCCCACTATTTTTCCGCCGACCGTTATTGGTTTCATATCCCCGTAGCCCACCGTTGTCATTGTAACGACCGCCCACCAAAAAGCGTCGGGGATGCTAGTGAACTGAGAGGTGGGCTCATCGGCTTCGGCAAAATACACGGCGCTTGAGAAGAGGATGACCCCGATGACGAGGAAGAAGATTAGCAGTGCCAGCTCCCTCATGCTGGCCCGCAGGGTATGCCCGAGGATCTGCAAGCCCTTGGAGTGTCTGGAGAGCTTGAAGATACGAAAGACTCTAACGAGTCGAATTATCCTTAGGATGGCGAAGGTCATCGCCTGCTGCCCGTTGCCCTGCTGCTGGGCAAGGTCTGTGCCGAGGGTAATGAAATAAGGCAAAATGGACACTATGTCGATGGAGTTCATGATGTTTTTAAAGAAGGCGGGTTTGCTGGGGCTCGCGAAGAAGCGAACTATTATCTCAAAAGAAAACCAAATAATGCACACAGTCTCCACAATGAAGAAGGGGTCGTTGAACGGGGTAAATCCATTGTCTGCACTTGTTAAATTGCTACCAGCGCCAATGAAGTCTTTTTCATCCCTGAACTCCGGTAAAGTTTCTAAACAGAAAATAACAATAGATATAACGATGACTAAAACAGACACAACCGCAATTCCTCGTGCAGGGCTTGAACTTTCGGGATATTCAAAAAGAAGCCAGATCTGGCGTTTGAATTCGTCCTCCGGCAAGGGCTTCTCCTCCTCTTTTACAAAGCCCTCATCCTCTCGAAACTTGAGCATGGCATCTTCTCCAAGTTCGTAGAATTTGACCTCCTCGGAGAATATATCGAAGGGGACATTGACAGGTCTCTTCAACCTCCCCCCCGACTGGTAATAGTACAGAATAGCGTCAAAGCTCGGTCGGTTCCTGTCAAAAAAGTACTCGTTTCTCAGAGGATCAAAGTACCTGATCCGCTTATCCGGGTCCCCTAGGAGGGTGTCGGGGAACTGGGTGAGAGTTTTCAGCTGCGTCTCAAACTTCAAGCCAGACACGTTAATCACAACTCTCTCGCAGCACCCGTACTCACTGTAAACATTTTCGTAGCTTGACTGCGGTCGCCTGTCAGTAATTGACACTGAATCGTCTTCATCATCCATATTACAGCGGACACTGCTGAGCCGCTCTCTGCTCCTGATGCCACCTCCTTCTTCGTCCTCGTCTCCTTCTTCGCCTTCAGCTTCCTCGTCTTCTATCATAATGTCCTCCTCAGAGCCGAGAAGAGCCAGCTCCGACTGGCGCAGCTCCCCGCCGAGAGCTCGACGGTTTCTCCTCCGGTACTCTGCGCCCCGTTGCTTTTTCCTTCCTCGGAGAACTTGCTGCTGAGACTGTTGCAAGGAGGAGGGGCCCGAGGCGGTACCAGCGCCACTGTTGCTGGCATGAAGCAAAGAGGCGGTGCGAGACTGATGCTGTTGCTGGATGTGGTTGTTGGGGTGATGAGTGGAAGAAGTTCCTCCTTCTCCACCCGATGCACCTTCGGCAGCTGCCGCCGATCTCGCCTGCGCCTGTCTTTCCCTGCCGCGCTCCCGCTCCCTAGCCCGCGCCTGGGCATATCCGTAAGGCAGGTGGGTGCCGCCCCCACCGCTTTCGGCACCTACCATGGCGAACTCCATTTTGGCTTTCTTGGTTTTGCAGTTGAAATTAACTGGATAGCTGAAATTGGTCTCTCCCAAGCAGAAGCACGGAATTGTTTTTTTTTTTTTTTAGGGCGGGGGGACCTGATGGGTAACTAAATAACGCATTGTCAGAAGCGTGCACGTGTTATTCTGTGCATGCAACATACACTCATCTTTATGTTAGACGTCCAGTCGCGGTGCCATGCTAGCAGCATTGTTCTATGAGTTGCTTGTAGTCTCAGGCTCCGAGGTAAAGTTCCAAAGATAAGACTCCAGCCAGTCAATAATTCAGCTCAATTCATTCAATTCATTCCCACTATCCAAGAAAAAATCTTTATAATATAGCCATATCGTTGTTGTCCGAAAAATAATAATATATAAATAAAAACGAGTGAATATTGACGTTGGGGGGTCGGTCTTCTGTTTGTAAAATAAATAGGCTATATTTACAGTCCAAATACATCCATGCAAGGTTTTTGAGGAAGCCTTTCGGAAATTACAGAAATAATCTTTAAAGGAAAATTACGTTTTAGATGTCATGTCTCTCCCCCCAAAAATCACTTCTCTTGTGTCCTTCATTGTTAACTCTTTGGATGTCGAAGTACGCAGGCATAAAGCGATAATTTCTTTGAGGAATTATTTATTGGACTTGGGATTTTAGGATGGGTGGGGTTAATCGAAAGCTACGTCCAGTGTTTGGTGTTTACTTTATTTCTTCAAGACGAGCAACATCTGAGGCAAGAAAAACAAGAGCGTTACTATTAACAAAACGATCAATTATTCGTATTCGAAAAAAAATAATAATTATAAATTATCATATTGTCAAAAATTAATTAATAATTTATATATTACGACAGGAATAACCAATCTCTCACTGTCAAATACAACAAAGATAATAACTGCTAGCTCCGCAACAGGAGAATGAGTGTTATTGCATTTTTCTACAGTATCAAGCAAACCACAAATTCAGACACTCGTTATTCTATGCATATTAAACCTCCAGCCCCGCGTTACAAAATACTCCAACGTAATTCACACAGATACGCTACTTACATATGAAAAGGCCAGACTATTATCTTCTTTACTTGCACCTGAATTTCGTTCCCAAGCTCACGTTTGCGTGATATCCAGTATGTTGGAAATCCATCGATGCATTTCTCCGTCTGACAACTGAACCTTTACTTGTACTGTCTATCGCATTCAAGGGCTTGCACTTTTGAGGCGTCTCGATAGGATTTTATTGGTAACTGACATCAAAATAGGAGTCGATAATAATAATAAAAATAGCGTTAAAGATTCATCGTCTTTTGCGATGAAATAGATGTAAAAAAGATAATAAAGCAAAGTCTAGGCTAGGTATACAAAAACAGTGTCGACTAACGCTGTTGTATACGTATTTTTGATTTAGCTTCAAGGTGATGCAGCTGTTTGTAACGTAATTCAACAGGATCAATCATTATTCGCTTCTCACCTTGCAAAAACGAAATTTGCCTCTGCCTCCATTCTTGCGAAAAACAGTGTTCACACTATTGGTGATTTCATACACTTGGCACTGACGGCACAACTTATAATGCTTGAAAGTTTTATCATTTAAATTGTAAAGGTGGGCGCGAGTAACGCATCTGTCCGCAGCGCTTGCCTGCTACCTATTCTGCATGTGTTGTTGAGGAGCACGGTGGCTGCGCTGGGCATGCTGTGTTGCACTTACCGGCCTTAGACCATCCCTCAGTGGCTGTATTGTGACATTGCACTAGTAATAGTAATGCTGCAGTCTCAAACTTTAGCATCCAAGTCAGCTGTTGCCATTTATTTGCAAGGTGCCCATTACTGCCAAAAATCAATCAATCAATCAATCAATCAATCAATCAATCAATCAATCAATCTATCTATCTATCTATCTATCTATCTATCTATCTATCTATCTATCTATCTATCATCTTACTAAGCTACCACTAGTACAAAGTGGAAAGTAAGTGGTACAGAAGGAGGGAAAGGTGCATATTTAGGCAGATGTATACAGCAAGAGCATGGAGTTTGGCTTTGTAGCCTCATTCCACCCATAAAGGTTGAAAATAACCTTGGGGGGTGCCCCTAGTATCGGTTTGGGATACCGCATTATATTTTTCAGTATGGGCTAGGTAGCAACTATAGAGTAAAATTTTATTGCAGTCAGCAAAATTTAGAGGAGGTTAGCCTGTACATTAGCTTGTACATTGACGTGCCCCTGGTAACACGCTGATTAAAAACACAGAGGTTTGTGAGTTTGAGTCCCAAGATCCCCATCAACTGAATCTAGCAAAGCATCAGTCTCTGAGTGAAAATCTCCTTTGCTCTTGATAGAAACATCTGCTTGAAACAGGT
This sequence comes from Paramormyrops kingsleyae, assembly GCF_048594095.1. Lineage (NCBI taxonomy): Eukaryota > Metazoa > Chordata > Actinopteri > Osteoglossiformes > Mormyridae > Paramormyrops > Paramormyrops kingsleyae. The sequence continues at coordinate 30,310,021 of NC_132807.1, read as the reverse complement.
TTTCCTAAGCAGCTCCTTAACTGTTTTTTTTTTTTTTTTTTACCATTTTTTACTCTATGCTGAACATTAGTATAGAGTATGTGCAAAATTGTGAAAGCAGAGTGAGAAATTTTATTCTGTTTTTGTGTTGACTGTATCTTCTCTTGCAAATCACATAATAAGTATAGCTCCCAAAAATGCCTGTCTGTTTTTAATCTTACTTTTCATTGCCTTTTCATTTCAACCTGCATGTTTTATGTTCAAAATGATATGCTTCTGATTCAGCCATGATATGCTTCTGATTCAGCCAAGCAGATTGTGACACTTTCCTACAGGTGAGCTATTGTCCCAGTAAAAAAGCTGACCCAGTTGTGTCACGCTGCAAAAATACTGTCCTCAACATACATCTTCATACTTTGGTCATCTGATATTTTAAAGTAGGAACTTTCATTGAGCTGCAACAGGTTACTGTGCAATTCACAGTTTTGACTTCAGTAGATATATTTCATGTATTGCGTCACAAAATGTCATACAAAAGTTTTTTTTTAACGTATAACATCAGACAGAATATATATTTTTATTTCTACCAATTGAAGTGTTTGGTTTACCTACAACTCAATAGGATTAATTTAATTTTCAACTTCACAGATTTTATACAAGATATCACTTTGATTTAGTGAATCTGAAATGCAATTTGTCATCTCAAGTAACAATAAATACGGCATGTTTCCTCCTTTGTTTGGTCCACTAATTTTATGCAACACATAGCTGTTTAAAGCACATGTCTTTAAAAAAACAACTAGCAGAATGAATTCCCTGTACTGCATGCCAAAATACTGCAATGGATACTTCCTGTTTCATAGCAAATGCATCCCTTGCACAATTTATTACGCTACTGGGCAGACTTTTGAGGGACCGTATGTTCTAACATCCTGCTACATCATCTGTGCAAATGAAAGGAAACTGTCACGGCCGCTGCCAAATGAGTGAATCTACTTGCTATATTATAATGCCGATTTCTTGAAAAACAGGATTACCAATTTCTCTTGCAAGGTATAGCTCTTCAAGCCGAAAATTGAAGAATAGATGTCAGCTACAATTTCTTGTTTGTTTGAAAAGGTGATTGAAATCTTCCAATGAATTTTATAGGTTGCTATCATCATTAAATTATCACATATATCAAAAGAATAAGATTGCAATCTATTCTAATTAACTCTATAAACTGATTGTGGGTGCAATCCAGAGTGCATGTAAGAGAATACATTCAGCTATATGTTTGAAGTTCACTCTTTTGTCACTGCTAAATATGTGGGAGTATTGACCTTGGATCACTGATCTGTCCCACGCTATGAGGAGGGGAAAATGAAAAGTAAAACCACTATATTCCACTTGCACTTATGTTTGGCCAGACATCATTATCTGTATAGCCATGACAACAATCATTCTAAGAGTTGTGTCTCCCCACACAGGTAAACCCTAATTGGCTGAAACATGTCATTTGGGTTCCCCATGGCTGAAAAAAGGATAAAAGCCAACGGGTTCCAGATGTGTCTCTGGGAGTCCGACAGGTGAGTGCCTTGCCTCTTATTCTCCTGTTTTCCACTCTGCAGGCTGCGGCCATATGCTGCTCTTTTCTAATCTTTCCCTCTCTCCAATTTTCTCTGAAAATATTTTCAGAATGTATTGTCTTCTTGCTGCAATGCGATGCTAAACTTGAAACTTTTTCATACAGTTAATTTAACTTGTCATAGTCGAGCTCAGGAAATGAAACACAACTGGACACTGAAATTTGTTGAATTTATTTATCCAGTTAGAAGTTTTGTCATATTTTGAGGGTGTTCTTTAAGTCTGTTTGATGGAATTGAGTCATTTGAGGGAACATAACTACTGTGGGTTTGCATCTCTTGACTGGTGAGCCAAAAGATCATCTGTTTCCTATTTCAAAACCATTCACCGAACAGGAGTGCAGGCAAACTTTCCACATTTGATCTCATCCCACGAAATCCTCGCTGCCACCGTCACTGGAGGACTGAGGAATGGACCGTGTGCTGCTGCTGGTAGTGATGGTGTGCTGGACACTGTCAGGGGTCAGTCCTCAGTGTGACATGGTCAACATCTCTGTCCCCTTGGAGAGAGAGGAGTGTGGAAAATGCATCATGATCGATGTAACCTCCTGTGCAGGCTTCTGCCTCACTCAGGTACTGTGCGTCCCTCACTTCAGTGTTAAACAGTCAGCCATATTTCATTTGGCTCAGGGCATTTTACAAGGCTGCAAGCATTTTTAAAGCATTAAACATACATATCACACACAGGGGACACCACAACATGAAAACATTAGGCCATTTGAGGGAAAATATTACTACTCAGATCTTGATTTCTGTGTCCTAATTTAATTTGCCATTCTTGCGAGAGAACACATCACACACTGCAGTTTAAAGAATATTTTAATAAACTGCATACAATACATACTACAATCATAATTCTTTATAACCCCAAGGTCAGAATAGGCCAATGTTGTGATGGCGGATGTTTCAAGGCAGTCTTGTCTGTGATGGGATTTTCATTGGCTGGGTGTGGTGACAGTGTTCTCTGCATTGGCACCGTTTACAGGATCATGCGTACAAAAGCTCCCTAACCCCACACGTGCAGCACTCCTGCAGCTTCTCAGAAGTTACCTACAAGACGGTGCACTTGCCCGACTGCCCAGAGGGAGTGGACCCCACTGTCACCTACCCAGTTCCCCTCAGCTGCAAGTGCCACCAGTGCAGCGTGGAAAGCACAGACTGCAGCAGCTTCCACATGCTGACCTGCCAAACCCACTAGGCAGTGTTTCAGAAGAAGCACAGTAAGAAAGGGACCTTGGTGCAGCAAGAAATAATGACTTTTTTCCCTTTAACGTGAATCTGTGAACCTTAGGAGATTAAACAGATTTTATTACTGCACTCATTTTGACTACCCTTTCATAACATATACATCACACAATGGCATGGAGGGAACGGGCAGCACCCATGTGGACGTTGTTTGCGTGAAATTTTATGTTTGTTTGAATCAGCGCAGCATGAGCGTGTTTCAACAGCAATGTCCATGTTCATGTGTTAATGTAACACCCTAGATCAAAACTGTAAACAAAGACAAGGAGCTGCAGTTGAATATATGCGGAAGGATTGAAGATAAGTTATAGATGGAGAGGATCTGTATCAGGTATTCACTGCAGTGTGCCATGCTCAGCCCTCTGTGCCGCAGTGTCTCAGGCCTGCTGAAACAGTCCGGGTGGTACTGATGTCACGCTCTTATTCAGAACCTCACTAGACTCTCTGGGATTTCTGCTGCTTGTACGGGAAGTCAGCTTTCAGTTAACAGGTACAGGGAGCTTACTTCTGAAGCACCTTGATAGATATACAGTAAATATTTCAGAACAAGGCGATGACCTCAGAAAATCCCCCAAAAATGTTTTTGTGTATTGCTGGAAACTTACTGTTACACAGTACATATAATGTATTAAGTGTATCGCTGTGGTGGGAAATGGAAATGAGTGACAGCTTCTCTGCCCAGGAGTTCATTGCTAATTCCAACGTGACATAAATACTACAACAACTTACAAAATGAAGTGTCAGGTGTATGTAAAGACTGTTCCATAAAAGTCACCTTGTTGGAGCAAAGTTATATATTACCTCCACAACCTTCTGGTGTCTCGATTCAATCAAGCAATATGTGTGTCCTTGAATGGCTGAAACCAATTATTTAAAAATTTCACAGAAATCATATTGAAAGTTGTTCAAGTTACGTTATTTGCAGTTCATAGACACTATAATATGCACAAGGACAAGAGAAATGCAGTTTGACATTTAGACTGTGGCTCAGGACTGACCTCAGCGAGTGCTAATAAGTTCTTCCATCTTTAAGTTTATTGTAATTTGGGTCGTAAATCCAGTCACACACATAAAGAGTTCCATGCACCAGATGGCATTTTATGCACCAGCCATAAGGTATTTCACAGTGTTCTGAGCAAATTAATGCATTCTCTATATAACTGCCAGAGAAAGTGTAAGAATCAAAGTATTTCTCGTTATCTTTGAAAAATTTTAATATAGGTTTGACTCGTGACTCACTTTTGACTTGAGGGGAAGTCTGCAGAGTCAGCAGAAGTGCACTCACTGGATTGCTATTAAACACACAAATGTAATGCATGCACCTGGTTACTGAAAGCAGTGTCACAACAGTGTTATAAGGAAATGTGGTAAATCCCTCCCATGGTAAACTACACTAATCCCATATAAATGTTTAAAAATTGCAAATTAAAAACAAGCTGTGGCACATGGCTTTAGCCCATATCAGGTATCTACTTAAAAAGAGGCCATACAGACTAAACAAATGAGTCAGCAAAGTCCTTGGTAGATTTAATTACATGGGGTACAGCGAAACTGTCCATCAACACGCCGGCATCCTTCAGAGACTGCAAGCCCCTCACACAGTTGTGTCCTCCTCTTCACTCACCTCTGAGACACCAAAGCCCCTCACACAGTCTGTGTCCTCCTCTACACTCACCTCTGAGACACCACACTGCTTTCTACATTTATCTTGCCAGCATATGACACCTGAACCCAATGTAGCCCTTTTAATGACCCAGCTCTTATTTTGTGTATGTTGGTCTTGTGATAAAGCAGTTTTTGTTAAATCAGTCTCTGCTACCATCCCCGTGCCACAATTTTGCTTATTGTCCCACCTGGAGTAGGTCTAATACTTACACTCCCCATGTGTAAACCAATGCACATCCCCCACCAAAACAATTCATGGATTACATAACCCTCACATTCACCAAATGTACTAAATGAGCGTCAAAAATTTCATACATACTGACCAGCATAACATGAACTTAGGGCTGTGATCAGGTCACTGGTTCTAGCCCAGCCTCGGCAAAATATATCTGTAACCCTATAACCTCCTGCTCTATGGGTGCTGCTGCAGGTGCCTGCCCTTTGGTGCCAAGCTAGCTCTCAGCTACACGAGATACGTGGAGAGCAAGAGGGGGAAGGCAAAAAACTATTTCCCCATGAGGGATTAATAAAGTGTCGTTGTCTTCCTTATAGATATTACTAATACCATGAACACTGTGGCAACAGAATAAATCCTTACTCACACTACAATAGGTAATTTTCTCTTTTAAACACAAATTAGATTTTTAAATAAAATTCACGAATGAGGCACATAGCATAACGATAAATGTAAAGACCTCAAAGTTGTCCTGGAACAATCCCACAACAAGCTACCCTGCATTTATGTTTTGAAGTGTACTTCCTTCACTTGCTCAACAATCAGAAAAATATACAGGTTTAATAAATTATCACATATAACACAAACAGCTAACCCGAATGTCACAGTCAGTACAACCATGGTCTTACGTATCTCTAAATCGCCCATTGAGGGTGGGTTTCTGCCCTGCAAATGGACTGATATCCCATGAAGGATGGACCTTCCTCAAGCCCTAGAACAGGACCCAGGCTCTCCCCAATCCAATCCTGTACCAAAAACGACTCCTTTAAGAACATTAGCATATCGTAATGGGTGAGGGTTTCCAGTAAACCATTTAGGGTGAAGGCAATTTAATTAATATTGTAATTAAAAATTTACAGATGGGAAACAAAATGTATAAAAGCAATCAGCCCAAGAGGCACAAGATAATTCTGTGATCAACTGGACCTAATTTATTAACCCTTGTACCCTCGCATATCCATGTTTTTCACTGAATCATCTAAATAATTATATCTGGAGAATGTGTAAAATAAAACTGTTTTCAAACCTTTGAAGTTAATTCTGCTCACTTCCACATCCAGGATAACTTCCTGCCCATACCCCAGAAGGTAAAAAAGGTACATTTCCTGTTTAATTTAAAAAAAATGCTCATGCTTTTCGGCTTGCCTCTGCCCAATCAAACACCATTGTTTTTGTAGACTGAAAAATAAGTTTAAATGTATAACCATGGTTAAATTCTTTTCCCTCTTTTGTTTACATTCTTATGCATGGTCTGTTTTATCCCAGGGAAAGCATTACAGTGAGATCAGGCCTTAGGAAAGCGGGAGATGAGGATGCATGTTTGGTTTGGCCTTAAAATACTGATCCCAAAACTTTGTGACGGGAAAGATAAAATGGGAGAAAATAAATCAGAGCAGCATTTAAAAATATAAAACACAATTTATTTGACACAAATGACATGCATGTGACCAAAATCCATATATATTTACAACTAAATCACTGCAGATTGTTTATCTTCAGTCCTGCTATTAAGGGGCCACACTGACCAAAGCTTTACACACCACCTGAGACCTTTTTGAGAATTTAAGAACAAAGTATTTAACTAATTTAGTGGTCTCTGTGTTTAACAGTATAGCTCATTAAAGAGCTGGAAAACAAACATCCACTGCTGATGTAAAGAACACAATTTCAAATCTTATAAAGTATACTACGGAAATTAAATTAATACTCCTCAGTCAGAAGAACCGTGGTCATAAGCAAAGAAATCCGTTTTGACTTTATACAATAGCATTGTGCACAAGTGGATTCTGTGGAGACGTCTAGCCTAGCTAGCGTACTTGTTCCGGATGATCTCCCCTCCTTCCACCTCCACCTGTTCGTACAGCCACTTGCGGTTGCAGCGGCACTCCACACCACACTTGCGGGAGCCACAGCCAGGGCACGGGTAGAAGCAGCCCATGCATTCCACGTCCAGGCAGTCGCAC